>NC_140495.1:19846839-20356839 GCF_964271855.1 Acomys minous | reverse complement strand
TGCAGTGGCGCACACCTGTAATCCCAGCACTCGGGAGGCAGAGGCAGGCGGATCACTGTGAGTTCAAGGCCATCCTAGTCTACAAAGTGAGTCCAGGACAGCCAAGGCTACACAGAGAGTCCCTGTCTTGAAAAAAAGAAAGAAAGAAAGAAAGAAAGAAAGAAAGAAAGAAAGAAAGAAAGGCCTATGGTAGTTGTTTTGCCTGTGCGGCTAATGTGAGCCTGGTCCCTGAAGAGGGCACCGGGCCTCCTAGAATTGGTCACACGTGGTTATGAGTTGCCATGTGGGTGCTGGAAATAGAATCCTAGTCTTTAGGAATAGCAGCCAAGTGACTAAAAATGTGTGTGTGTACATGTGTGTACGTGTGTATGTGTGTGTGTGTGTGTGTGCATGTTAAAAGGTGCTCTGAGTTAAGAACAGTGTCTTTAAAATTTGACCTCTCCAGATCCACTCTTAAGGATCCCACAAGACAGCAAACCCAGAAAGAAGAACACAAAGAGTTTAAGAAACACGGGACCAAAGAAAAGTAAATTAAGAAAAACCTGAAATAAAGACGGAGGAGGGGGAAATCTCAACTGTTGGCTGGAACCACTGTCTATGGTCTCCAGGGAGTGCATTATGAAGATTGAGCAAGCCTGACTATACAGGAGCAAAAGCTTTGAAACCTCAAAGCCTGCCCAGAGTGACATACTTCCTCCTCTGAGGCCACGCCTCCCAAACCTACTCAAATGGGACTACCAACAGGGGACCAAATATTTAAACATATGAGCCTACGGGGCCCGTTCACATTCAAACCACCATAGATGGAGATTCCTTTAGCTCACACAGGGAACGCCCAACAAATATCTGAACGTATTTATGAAACGTGTGACAAGACACATACATGGAAAGGTGAGCAGGTGAGTGAGTGGCTGTGGTATTTTCTAACGTCAAAGCTCTTTGTGTTAAAGGCCGTGTTCCTTTGAAGACCATGAGAAAACCCAGGAGAGGTTGGGATGGGAGGAAAACTCAAAAAACACAAATGAAGCTATTAATTTGCTTTTTTTTTTTTTTAAGGTCTGGGTGCTGGGAATAGTGGCACAACACTGCTTCTCGTTATAAGGTGGCCTTTACCTTGGCACATTGGTCGTTTTTCTCATTTATTTCAGCACTTCTGGAGGCAGAAGTTGGGGGGATCTCTGTGGGTTCGAGGCCAGCTGGTCTGTTGCAGACCAGCTGGAGCTACACAGTGAGACTGTCGTCTATCCCTGAATGCAACCTTGTCCCAAGCGCTACCCTTTCAGCAATACCCGAGCCCGGACCCAAGACTCATCCTTGGAGCCCTTACTTCAACAGCTGAGATGCCTAACACTAGGGGGCACTCTTCCGTCACACTGGCCCAGCCTGCCTCCTTTGTCAATAAAGAGTCAAAACCCAGGGCCTCTCCAGGCCGGATGCAGCTTCTTGTCAAGACTAGAGGGCCATCGAGGGCTCACTATTCTTAGTTTCCCAGAGAAGTGAGGTGGTGTCAGCTGTGGGCTCCCTTCTCCTTCCTCCATATGGCAGTTATCTAGAGAAGAGTAAACTAAACCGCGCCCTTCGGCAATTTCTTCCTATTTGCCAACACCCATTAGATGTGTCTTCCATGCAGAACCAAGCTCATGGATGGTCTGGGCGCGGAGTGATGGGCAAAGCTCCCCTCTCCCTTACCATTTTCATGGACACACCCACCCTGCAGCATCACTAGAGCGAAGACCAACCAGGAATGGCCAGAGGCTCTGGAAAGTCTGGCTCCTGCAGACTTAGGAATGCCAGATCTTCACGGACACGGAGCCTTCATTGACAACTGCTCCATCTTTTTGAGGATTTAACCTGGAGGGCACAGCCCCTTCCAAAGCAACAGCCCGTGTGAGACTGCTGGTCTGAGGCCTGGGAACAAAAGGAGGAGGGGACAGCAGTGATGGCAGGCGGGGCTTGGGAAATAAAAATCCAGAATTAGTGGTAGCAGGAGAGGTGGGGGGGTCAGTGGGAAGCTATGAGGATGCATAGGAAAACACAACATTCTTGCTTGGCTCTTCTGCCATTGGAACAGAGAGAAGGGTTGGCGTTTCTATCTCCATGACACTTACATAGGCTTTTCTGCTGATGTGTTTCTGGCCTCAGATTCTAGTAGGGCTTCCTGTTCCCATAACCTGTCAAGTAGAGTGTGAAGGGAAGCTGGGAGAGGAGTTTCACAACTAGCCGTTTCCCTTTGATGTCGCAGAGTGAGCCCAGAGTCCCTCTTTCACCAATCAACCATTTGGGAAGTAAGGAAGCTTCTTAGTAGCTCAAGGCAGGGGGCTCCACTGAGGACCTGCCCTGATAGTGCAGCAGGGGCCTAGGGGGTTGCAGCTGCCTGATCAGGATAAGGAGAGAGGACGCTGTGGGTATCTGAACAATTTGCCAAGCCCAGATACACACCTCTCAGGGCAGCCACACCCCCAGTGAGCTAAGCTCTCCAAAGCAATGGCTTTCTCTGAGAATCCGGGTCAGCTTTGCAGCTTTCCTGGGCAAGATTCCAAAGCCGGCAAGTCACATAGTCCTGGGGAAGAATCATTACCTGGACAGTGACAAAGATGAGCCAGGAAGCCCCCCTGCCCCCCCCTTTCCCTGCTTAGAGCTTCACTTCCTCCCTATTCTCAGCAAAGACTGGTATGCAAGTAGGCTGGCTAGCCCAGTGGATGTGCTCCCCTGGCACGTCTGAGATGAGGCCACCTTCTCACTCCAGCACCCTGCAGAGCCAGGTGCTGCTGCCAGCTCAGACAAGTTCCACTGGGGCCCCAGGCCTGGCCCTGCCTGAGAGGCACCTCCTATCTTGCAAAGATGAGAAAAATGTGTATAAATTCCATGTGGGACTCCCTCTCCCCACTCCGTCCCTTTGGGCTACATGCATAAACTGACACGAGGCTTGTCTTGGTATGAAGCAGGCTTGCCCACCCCAAAATGTACCTCTGGACTCTAGCTGCCAAGGACCGGCCCCTTTCTCCAACTATCTCAGGAATGCCTGTTTGTCAAATATCTTGTTAGGTGCCCCTTGAAGCACCAGTGAGCCACGGGACTGCGCCACATGGCCTTTCCCCTGCTTTTGCAACTCAGTATATGTGTCTGTGCACCTACTCGCTCTCCTAAGTGTCTCCACCAAGGGTTTCCAAGAATGCTGTTCATGAAATGAGGACACCTAGGAACTTCTTCTGTCTCTCATCTTTGCCATAAGGCTCCCACCTACTACAGCTAGCGGGGACAATGGTGTGCAGGCCACAGCTTCTCTTTATGAGGTGGCCTTTAGCTTGGCACATTTGCCATTTTCTCCTTGGTCTCAGACACAATCAGTATCTGAAATGCAATGTTTGGCTTTCAAGTAAAACATTATGCTTTTTTGGGGGGGCGGGGGGGTTGGTTGGATTTTAGATTTTTATTTTATTTCATATGTGTGAATGTTTTGCTCACATGTATGTTCCAGCACCTCGTGGGTGCCTGACAGTTCAGAAGAAGAAGTTACAGATGGTTGTAGACCACCAGGTGGGTGCAGGAACCAAAGGCGAACCCTGGATCACAGATTGGTCTAAAAAGCGAGTCCAGGACAACCAAGGCTAACACAGAAAAACCCTGTCTCAAAAAACCAATAAATAAATAAATAAATAAATAAATAAATAATAAAGGAGGGGACCTTTATGAAAAATTAGCTGTGTCCCTGGCTATAGAGCTTGAAAGATGTCTTGTTCCTGGTCCCCTCCAGCAAACTTGGGGATTGAGAACTCTGCGCGCTGACGGAAGTAGAGGAGGACCTGGCCAGCCAATAGAGGAAACTAACCCTGATTCTAGGTGGATGGATCTGCGGAATGAATGCCACCCAGACCTCTTACCCGAGGAGGGAGGAGGAAGGGACTCAGAGGGGCCTTGCTTGAAGAGTCTCCTTGGGGAGGTAGAAGAAGGTCGGCTGCTGCGTGAGGGACAGAGAGGTGGGAGCAGAGACTATCTGGGCCTGCCTTGTCCCTGGTTAGGTAACCCCGGATTCTGGTGAGCAAGAAAAGAGACCGGGCTTCATCAACTGCTTTCTGTGTGACCCTAGGTAAGTAGCTTAAACTCTCCGAGCCTTGGATTCTTATTTGTTACAGAGATGTCGAAAGAGCATCCGAACACTGTCAGATGGTGACTGTAATCCGATGGCCGAGTAAAAAGCAAGTGGTGACCCGTCCCGTGCTTGGCTTAAAACTGAGCGGAGCTGAGGAAGGAGTTGAACCGAGTGCCCAAGTGGAGGGTGATTCAATTGAGTAGTGGGTCTAATCCACGAGATTTTCAACCAGATTCACACTTCCTGTAGAGGCAGGACCTGACAGAGCTGGCGAAGGTGTTTGTATACAATAAAACTGCAATTCAAAGTTTGCCGCTGGGGGGTGAAATAGCAGAAGTTAGGAAAGAGGCTGGGCAGCTGCGGGCCTAGGCAGCTGCTCGCCTGCTGCACGGTCAAAGCTGGGCGGATGTGTACTGCTTTGCAGTCCTCCCGCCATCTCCAAAGCGCCAGAGACCCCCTCCGCAGCCACCAGAAAGGTATGCGAGGCAAATCACTGGAAGTCTCCCTTGGTGTTTGTAGGGATGGCGGGTGAGAACCGGGAACGAACAGCAGTAGGGCGATCTTGGGCAGAGTTGGTTAAGATACCCCCAACAGCTAGGGCAGCTAGGCAGGAGGCAGGGAATGCAGCACGGTCGCCAGAGCCCAGGGTGGCAAGGGGACAAGGCTGAGGCCAGCCCAGCGGCCAGCCGCAGCGCCGCCTCCCGGGAGGAAGGCGGGGGCCGGGCCGGGGAGCGGGAGGAGGCGGAGGGCGGAGGGCGGAGGAGGGCGGCGCGCTGAGAGGTTATTTGTGGTTCGCTTTGATCCCGAGGGGGAACCTGAAACTCTCACATTCCTGGCATAGCAGCCGCCTCCAGCGCGGGCTGACCCAGGGGCTGCGCACTGGGGCGCGGGCAACCAGAGCTTCGGCGCCACCGGCGAGTACACACCTCTGTTGCTGACCGTACCTAAGTCGAACCGGGTCTGCGTGCGCAGGCAGCCGCGGGCCGCAGCGGTAAGAAGGGTGCCCGACGCTCTGGGTATCGCGCGAGGCCGGCGGGGGCGCTTCCCAGCGGCACCTCGGACATCGCGATCACCCCGGCCTTTGCTAGAAATCGGAGCTGGAGTGGACAAATCTCCCTGGGAGCGGGTAGGGGAGACATTGCACCCTTTCAAGGATTGATTGGGCGTCTATCTAGTGTCTAGCCCGTGCTGCTCGGGCTTCTGGGGGTGAGGGTTGAGGACACGATTCTCCGACCCACTGGGACCGAGGATCCGTGTTTCAGAGTGTGGGTCTCGCGTATGGGACAAGTGGAAAGCGGCTGTAGGCATATCTTGCCGTGGCTTGTCGTGCAGTCCCCATGGCTGCTTTGTCTAGATTGGGGATACAGGTGGCTTTTACTCTCAGCTAGCTCAAGAATTCCTCTTTGTCTTCCTTGGAAAATCCTCTCCGGAGCCACGAACTGGCTCTCACTTAGAAAGAATGCAGCTTGCTGTCCAGTCCGGTGACGTCAGCGCTGGAGTATTTGGAAAACAAAGAGGGCTGGGGAGAGAGGCGGACCCGCGATGCTTAAAGACCTCGCGGTTGCGGGTTACACTCGCCCGGGGCACTCGGGCAGCCACCGGTGCTAGTGGTCCTTCTCGGTGGAGGTGGGTGACGCGGAACCCTAGCCTGGCCGACTTAGATTAGCTTTGGTTCCTTTTGCTAGAGGGAGTCCAGGCCAAGGCCAAAGGCGCGTGTTTACTTAGAACCCCGGTTTTCAGAGTGCAGCGCGCCAGAGCAGCCCAGGTGCAACGCCGGGGTAAAGAGGCTAGTTTTGAGTAACAGCTCAACCATAGGTATTTGAAAGATTGTGCATCTAGGGGGGTTAGATTGGTCGTAGTGTGCGATTGAAAGACCTCGGAAATGTTCCGTGCTCCGGGAGCCTGGCTCATAGTTGGCGCGCCTGGAATCGTCGGGGAGGCTCTGCATTCCTTCTAGCCGCTCCCGGATCCTCCTTAGCGGGAGTCAGCCCAGACAGTGATTAATTTAGGAAATGCCGCGTTAAAAAGCTGCGTGTTGTGAACAGACTCCTGAAGTCTTAGACATTGTAGGCTGCGGAGGGGGGAGGAGGGGATTAGGTGCCGGGAAGCATGGTGCACGGGTGTCCTCAGCACTCATTTCCTTACCTCAGTCCTCCCAACATAGCACGTCCAAACTGAGGCAAGGCATTGGGGCTAGCATTGGGGCACAGAAAAGGGCCACATTTCCCCGCCCTGGTCTTCGTTCTCACTTCATTACCCCATCAGTTGGCTCAGGTGGTTCTTACTAATGTCAATAGAGATGCCGAGGGACCACCCCCTATAAGCCTAGGGGTACAAGAGCTTTTCTGAGTAGCAGGGGTGTGTGTGTGTGTGTGTGTGTGTGTGTGTGTGTGTGTGTGTGTAAAAGGGGGATGATCATAAAATGGAGGATGCTTCGATGGCTCCAGTTGCTGCAGGCACACCTCTGGCTCCTCAGGAAACCATTGTCCCATTGTTACCTTCCTTTCTTCAGCTGCACTTGCCAGTTCACACGCAGCTTGGCTTGCCTGCTCTCTCACCTTGCAGAATGACTTCCAAGGTCGTCTGCGACAAGGAGACTCGGATTTATTTTATTGGCAGCCCTTCAAGAAGCTGGGCACAGGGTCTGGTTCCAGGAAGAGAAGCGGGTGGAGGGTGGTGTACCACCTGCAGCGCCACCATCTTCATTCTGAAGAGTCAGTGGGGCTCGTTTGCTTAGGAGTTCTACTTTCTCTCTCTCTCTCTCTCTCTCTCTCTCTCTCTCTCTCTCTCTCTCTTTCTTTCTTTTTTAACCACCCGCCAATAAACTGGGGTCGAGGCTGCTAAGTGGTTGAATTTGATGGAAGCCTGTGCTCATGAGATCGTTAGGTGTGATGGCTAACTGCAGGAAACTGTGATCCCTATTAGATAGCCTTCTGGTTTTCTGTTGTATTTCTGTAGGATCAGTTAAGTCTCCATAAATGTCATTACAATGAAAAGCATGTGCCAAGGATTTATAGCATATCCAGGCCCTCAACCTCTTACGTTTCAACTGCAGGATGCTTTTTTTTTTTTTTTTAATGGACATACTGGGGGAATCAGAAGCTCAGTAACTAAGCTTAATCAATAGGTGGCCACATTGGCACTTGCGTCTGGGCCTGTGTAAAACCGCCTACCTAACCAGCACCCTTCTCTTTCAACCAGAATGTTACATGTGGCAAGTGCCCAACCCCCCCCCACACCCACCCCACCCCTGCGTGCGCGCCCCAGCCCCATAAGCTTCCATTGATTGCTATTCGCTCTGTTACTTAGGTGCTCTGAGACCAGGTGCCGGCTGGCCATTGCCTAGGCAGGTGTGTGCAAGCCAGAGAAGCATGAGGACACTGGAAGACTCCTCAGGGACGGTCCTGCACCGCCTCATCCAGGAGCAGCTGCGCTACGGAAACCTGACAGAGACTCGCACACTGCTGGCCATCCGGCAGCAGGCCCTGAGGGGCGGGGCTGGAGCTGGGGGCACTGGGAGCCCCCAGGCCTCCGTGGAGATCGGAGCACCTGAGGACAGTCAGGTGCAACAGCAGGCCACCAGGCAGGAGCCCCAGGGCCAGGAGCATCAGGGCGGAGAGACCCACCTGGCAGAGAACAGGCTGTACCGGCTGTGCCCACAGCCCAACAAAGGAGAAGAGCTGCCCACCTATGAGGAGGCCAAAGCCCATTCCCAATACTATGCCGCGCAGCAGCAGGCAGGGTCCAGGCCCCATGTTGGGGACCGGGATCCTAGAGGGCCATCAGGAGGCAGCAGACGACAGGATGAGGCTCTGCGGGAGCTGAGGCACGGCCACGTACGCTCCCTGAGCGAACGACTTCTGCAGCTGTCCCTGGAAAGAAACGGTGCTCGAGTCCCCAGCCACATGAGCTCTTCCCATAGCTTCCCTCAGCTGGCCCGCAGCCAGCAGGGTCCGCAACCCCGAGGACCCCCAGCTGAGGGCCCAGAGCCTCGGGGGCCCCCGCCTCAGTACCCACACGCCATGCTGGCTCATGAGACGACTGCAGCTGTGCCTGACCCGAGATGCCGTCCCCGAAGCAGTCCACACTTCCAGCATGCAGAAGTCAGGTAACTAACTACCCAACCCTGGGTGTCCGTTTCCCAGGAGGAGAGCCCCAAAGTTATATACCTTGGGTCCCAACTGGCACGGTCCCAGAACCACTCTACCTCTCCACCAATTCCTGGGGCTGTCTGATCACCAGATCTTCTCTCCACCTGTCTTGAAAAGGGAGAGCTAGGGGCTAGAGGACAGGGGGACTTAGCTGACCCAGTCCTAGGTAGCACATACCTGTAATCCTAACACTTAGGTGAGGCAGGAGGATCTCAAGAGGACCACCACCAGCCTGAGCTACATACATAACATACATACAAACATACATACACACATACATAACGAAAAGAAACTAACATCATTGCTTTAACACAAACTAGAGATAGCATTGTCCATAGCATTCAAGTAAGGAGGGCTCCCAGGGGATGTGAACGGGGTTTAAGGGTGAGAATTTTTAGAAAGAACCAAGACAATGGGAATCCTTACCAAACTGCTCCCAAGTTAAGTAGGCCAAAGGTAGGAAGGACTTCCTGGACATGGTTGTTGTCATGGGGAGGTGATGCTAATGAAGCTGAAAGAGCTAGGTGGTCACGTAAACCATTTACCTGTCACAGTTGCCTTGTCTACTCACTAATTACTTATTATGTTTCCCCTTGAGAAGATTCTGGGCCTAGATGAGCCTTCCGCCCCCCCACCCCCACCCTACCCCCCCCCATTGGACCAGGGTAGTGATCTGGCCTGACTGAGTGTGAAGTCGTGTGTGTGTGTGTGTGTGTGTGTGTGTGTGTGTGTGTGTGTGTGTGTGTTGGGGGAGGGGGTGATATGATGGCCTCTTAAGAAGTAGAGCATAATGCCAGCCTTAGAGAACGGGTCATAAGAGCTAGGGTGGAAGCTGCTGCGAGCTAGTGAGTGAAGCAGGAGGCCACATCACTGCACGGGTTCCTAGAAATGAGAGGCCCCTGCACCTTTTCCCAGAGAGACAGGCGCCATTGCTGTATCTCCCATGGGGTGGCATGAGGTGGGCCTCCAAGAAGCCCCCACCTGGAGACCCAAGACTTTGCAGACTCCCTGGGCTCAAGATCCAAGTCTGGCTCACCCCATGCTTGCTGAATCTTTATTATAGTCTTTATTTCCCACCAAGCTGGTTCTCTTTACTTTGAAAAAGAGTGGTTGGTGACCCTGGTCTGTGTGGGGGTGGGTGGGGGGTGGGGGGCAGGCCAGGACATGGAGCCTCATGGCTCTACTGCAGCCTCCACACCCTGGGACTCTCATCTTATCTCCCTTCTCAGGGATGCTCAGGAAGATTTTCTTCTGTTTGGACCAGCCCTATTGAACCCTGCCAGGAAAAGATAATATCCAGGCGAGGAAGTGGACTGTTTGCAGGAGATCACAAAGATGGGGAGGAGGGGAGTGAGGAATGGAAGAACCAGGAGCAGGGAGAGGAGTAGCTATTCTTTTATTTATTTATTTATTTTATTTATTTATTTTATTTTATTTATTTATTTATTTGAGACATGGCTTCTCTGTGTAATCCTTGGCTGTCCTGGACTTGCTTTGTAGACCAGGCTGGCCTCGAACTCACAGCGATCCCTCTGCCTCTGCCTCCCGAGTGCTGGGATTAAAGGCGTGTGCCACCACCGCCCGCCCTGGCCAGGAGTAGCCATTCTTACTTGGAGCTTAATCATTCAAAGAATGTCAGTTGTGTCTGACTGGTCTTGGGGGGTGGGGCGGGGCAGAGGAGATGAAAAATTTCTAAGGCCACCCTGAGAGTGGCTGATCCCTAAGGCCTTGACAGCAGTGGGGAAGCTGCAAACCCAACAAGTATGTGGGTGCAGGACCAGGGCACCCCAACACTCTCTTGCTCTTGGACTCAAGCAATTTAGTCAGTCTAGAGGCAACCCTCCCTCTACCCTGCCCTCCCTAGAGCTGATGGTAGGAAGGAGCACGTGGTGGCCTTTTTCTCAGCTGACCATATGAGGAGTATTTGTTGGGGATTGAGCCCTGTTCAAAGAACAGGGAAGCCACAGGCTGGAGGAGTGATCTTGAGCACTGTGGATCGGGGAGGGAGTGTAATATTCCTGGAAGTGAGGCTTCTAGGGTTTAGAAAATTCTAAATCCAGAGGGGAGGGCACTTGCAGTCACAAGGCCCTAGAAAGGCTCTTGACTCCCCATGCCTCCCTTTGTTCATATATATATAAACACACACATATATAATATATGTGTGTGTGTGTGTGTGTGTGTGTGTGTGTGTGTGTGTGTATAATTTATTCATCCCTCTGTTCTCTTGACGTAGAGCCTGAGGGTGTGTTATACCTATGCCAGGGCCCAGTAGAACACTGCCTTAAGCATCTCTGCTGAGCTAATCCAGAGGTGACCCCTTGTTTTTTATAAACTGAGGTGCCTACCAGCAGAGACAGAGGCTAGACACTCTGTCAGACCTCATTTTTGTCACCAGAGACCCCCGCAATTTAGTAAAGAGGACACCAGACAGGCCAAGGCATTGGTTGGCTGAAGGCCCAGCAGCTGGGACTGAAATCTGCACCCCTGTTTTTTTTTCAGACTGAGCTCACACTCTTCCCCGGGCACCTGCTTCCTTGCTCTAATCTTAGCTGGGGTCTTTGAAAAGCATTTCTGTAGGTAGGGGGACCTGAACCAAGGAGGAGGAAACTCAAGTGCACTGCTTTACCTGCCAGAATCCAGCCCCTAGTCAGTGGCCGCCCCCTGGGGCCTGGAAAGTTGTGTGGCTTCCGTCCCTAAAGAACCTTCTATCCATTCGAAAGGTCAAGGTTGCATTTTCTCAAGATATTTTATTTGAGCTGTGCTTGCTTAGGAGGCCCAGGCTTGCTTGGGCTGACCCCCTAAGGCCCTGACAACAGCGGGGGAAGCTGTGAAACCAACAAGTATCTGGGTGCAGGACCACAGCACCCCACAGTGGTCTTCCTCTCCTATGTGGCATAGGCCCTCCTCACTGGTGCCTCCTAACACTGGGGAGCCTGAGTCGTTGGCAATAATAGACAGTGTGTGTGTGTGTGTGTGTGTGTGTGTGTGAGAGAGAGAGAGACAGACAGACAGACAGACAGACAGACAGACAGACAGAGACAGAGACAGAGACAGAGAGGGAGAAGATGGATGATCCCTGAGCTTCGCCTCTTCTTTTCCAGGATCCTGCAGGCCCAGGTACCACCAGTATTCCTTCAGCAGCAGCAGTACCAGTACCTGCAGCAGCCCCAGGAGCACTCCCCACCCCTCCATCCACCCGCTCTAGGCCATGGTCCCCCAAGCTCCATCAGCCCACCTGCAGTGGAAGGACCACCAAGTGCCCAGGCCACCTCGGGCAGTGCCCACCTGGCCCAGATGGAGAGTGTCCTGAGGGAGAACGCCAGGCTGCAGAGGGACAGTGAGAGGTTACAGAGAGAGCTGGAGAGCACTGCTGAGAAGGCCAGCCGCATAGAAAAGGTAGGTGCTCCTTAGAGCACTCCTGGGGTCCGGCGGTGCAAAGGGAGGCCGAGGAGCGGGAGAGCCTATCGGGCTGCCTTTTGCACCACATTCTCTCTCTCTCTCTCTCTCTCTCTCTCTCTCTCTCTCTCTCTCTCTCTCTCTCTCTCACACACACACACACACACACACACACACACCAATTGGTCTGCCTTTTGCACCACATTCTGTCACACACACACACACACACACACACACCAAGCTGACTCCAGACAGCTGAGGAACAGCCGAGAGGCTTGCCCTGGTGTATGAGCAGTTGCTGGCCAGTGGTGATTAGAAAGGGCTCATTCACTAGCTTCCTGCACACTTGTACCCTTGCCCTGCACAGCCCCTCCTGTGAACACCTCCCACAGAGAACCCTTTGTGCACCTCACACAACAGCCAGTCTGTTCCAGGCCAGCCCTGGCCAAAGAGAAAGCCCCTCCTCTTAGGGAAAAGAAAAAGCAACGTGTTGGCATAGCAAGCCAGCTAGGAGCACGTGTAAGGCCTGTGGCTTCCAAGTGGGAGGGGCAGCCACATGCTCTGGGTAGCTGCAGCTCAGGCTGGGGTCTGGCTCCCCAACCCCCACCCCCACCCCCACCCCCCTTTCTTGGTGAAGCCTGACCAGCTGGGTACTTAAGGTTCAGCTGTAGCAATAGCTTCAGGCCTTCCAGTACAGTCTGTCTACAGTGTTCCAGGTAGGCCAAACTTCCTATGCTCAATCATCCCTGGTCTGTTGTGCTCAGATTCTCGGGCCATGCTAGACAGAACTGAAATGCTGCTTTTAGACACTGGAGGTAGCCTCTCTCGAAGAGCATCTAGCCCAGGGTCCAGGCAACATCCAGTCCTTTCTTAGCAAGCACTGTCCCAGCAGTCTGGCCTACCTAAGAGGCTGCAGCCCTCTCTCTCTCTCACTAGAGCCACTGGCCTCACTCCCTTGGGACCCTTCGTGTCACTCAGTTACCTGTCTGTCTTTCTACAGCTGGAAAATGAAATCCAGCGCCTTTCTGAGGCCCATGAGAGCCTGATGCGGACCTCTTCAAAGCGTGAGGCCCTGGAGAAGACGATGAGGAACAAGATGGACAGCGAGATGAGGCGGCTGCAGGACTTCAACCGAGATCTTAGAGGTGAGAAGGAGACCCATGGGTTGCGGGGTTGGGAGCACATCTGCTGGACTTTTGGGGGGCTCTGTTTTAGGGTGGAATTAAGAAACTCTGATCTGGGCTGTAGAGGCTCTCCTCTCGTTAGTCCCCATCATTGGGCCCTAGTCTGAGCTGGGACGTGTGTGTGTGTGTGTGTGTGTGTGTGTGTGTGTGTGTGTGTGTATTTTTGGCTGGGAGGGCAGGCTCACAGTTAGGACCCCAGGATAAACCCCAGGCCAGCAGCACCACTTGATATTATAAAACATCTTTTCTCCTTATTTGAAACAGAGAGATTGGAATCTGCAAACCGCCACCTGGCAAGCAAGACGCAGGAAGCCCAGGCGGGCAGTCAGGACATGGTGGCTAAGCTGCTTGCTCAGAGTGAGTAGGGGACCTGCTAAGAAACAAACCTGGCTGGGTGTATAGGCAATAAGACCACTGTGACACTACACACACACACACACACACACACACACACACACACACACACACACTCCATTCCCCTTGAAGTTTAACTTAATCTCTTTCAGAGTGGTGCCTCAGGAACAGATTTACCAAATGGCTGCTGGCTGCTGTGGGAAAGGATGGTTTCCAAAGATGAACAGGGACTCTTAAGGGGCAGTGATTGGCTAAGCCACACAGTATTAACCCTCAGTGCAGCATAGGTCCCTCCTTCAGGGAGACCATGACAGCCCTGGCAATAGTTAAATAGAGGACAGTGAGGGATCCTCAGAGTTTCCTAGGAATGCCAGGCAACAGAAGGGTTAGAGCTAGAAGAAATGGTAGAGCATGACCAAATTGGTGGAGGGAGGGTCTTGGGTTTAGTCAGCAGCTGCAGTTTAAAGGAGGCATTAGTTTCTCTTTAAAGGGGGAGGTCAGGCGTCCTGGAGGCTTTAGACTATTCCATTTGTTCCTTTTTTTTTTTTAAGATGTATTTCTTTATTATTATGTATACAGTGCTATGTCTGCATGTACATCTGCAGGCCGAAAGAGGGCATCAGATCACATAATAGATGGTTGTGAGCCACCATGTGGTTGCTGGGAATTGAACTCAGGACCTCTGGAAGAACAGCCGCTGCGGTTAACCTCTGACACATCTCTCCAGCCCCCATTTGTTCCTTCTTTAGTGGAACTGAGCTAAGCCCCTGGCCAGTGTCAGGCAGCGGGCGAGAATTCACACAGACTGTGGCAGGGAGGTGAGAGAAGCTTAAGGCAGGAGCAGGTTCCCACAGGTTCAAGGGAAGAAGTGTTCACGATGATCCAGGAGATTGGTGATTAGGAAGCCCTGGTGGCCCTGGGGAAATATGTGGGAACCGACCGCAGAAGCACAGCCGCAGCAGAGAAGGTGTCAGACGCGGGGGGGGGGGGGGGGGGGGGCGGGGGGGCGGGGGGGGTGTGAATGGCAGAGTTGTAGGTAGGAAGGCGGTCAGGAAGGAAATGTAATGAGAGTACTTTGTTAAACGGGTGCCTAGAGAGGGGAAGATGGCCTTCTGGCTGTCAGTGCACCTTTCTTCACCGCCTTAGAGAAAATTAATAAGCCTTTGGCAGGAAATTGGCTCAGATTGGGCAAGAGCTGGGCTATCCACTACTACCTTGCAAAATGAGGTGAAGGTGATTAAAGGTCTCGGGAACAGAGGGGAAGGGGGAAGGTGTGTCGCTTAGGGGTTACCCTTGGGAGTCTGCTAGGGAAAAGAGATTGGAGGTTCTCTGGTGGAAAGGGAGGCTTTTGGGTCCAGGTTCTGGCAAAGAAAGGAAGTCTTACGGAGGGTTTCTGGAAGCCTACGGAGGGGGAGGGGGGGCAGAAGCAGCCGGGAGGCGTTTCCGCTCCCCGGGGAGCGAGCTAGCGCCAGGCTGTTCTTGGCTTCTTGCTGGAGCCATTAATCTCGCAGCCGCGGGTGACCTGGATGCCTGGCATTCCAGAGCCGCTGGGCTGTTCCGCTCCCGGCCCGTCCCCCCTCCGTTCCCTCCCGTGTGCGCCTGACAGTGGCGCCCTTCGGCCCCCGGCAGCGCCCAGCCTGGCTTTGGGAGGAGAGAGGGTGAACACAAAGGGAGGCTGGGACCTGAATGTGGGGAGCCTGCTAATCAGGTTCAACACCCCTCTCCACACACACAAAAGGTATCTTAGAAGTTGTACAAGGCTTCTGGAGAGGTAGACGTGTGCGTGTGCGTGTGTGTGTGTGTGTGTGTGTGTGTGTAGAATACAGAATCCCCTCACACCCATCTGCCAAGCTGCTTCCTTTCCAAGTCATAGCCTCCCAGCTCTGCCTGTATTGTTCTGGGCTCCAGCAGCTGACTCTGAGGCCTGACTACTACCGGCCCTGCCCACTTTGGACAGGTGTCACCTTCTACTGACTGAATTAGGGAAGCAGTGCTAGGGCTGGAGTGAGGACTGGGTGTTCTTCAGACTGTGGGGCTGTGGGGCTCTGTAAACCCACATGAAAGAGGATGCTGTTTTCTGAATCCACCATTTCTACGGACTCTCCAGCCACATTTCAAGAGCTCAGTAGCAGAATAGGCCCTTGCTAGTTACTGTTTTGGATAATGGAGAACAACCCACTATAGTGGAAAACCCCACTGGTGAGGAGCTGTTCCACAGCCCTGCCCCCTACCCGCTCTCCAGAGAAGAGCCAAGGCAAGGCTTAAGACTCCCAAAGCGCAAGCGCTTCAAAGGTGAACTGTAGGCCTACAACTTCAGTTAGAGAAGTCCGCATTCTTCCCTTGGCCCGGCCGGACGGAGAGGTTCTCTGAGCCGAGCTCCTCCAGTCAGCTAGCAAAGTGGTCAGAGTCAGCTGGAATCCTGGACACAGGTCTTGGACTGGCATTGAAAATTTTTCCCCGTGTTGCATGGTTTGAGTTCTGATGAGCCTGCATGTGGGTCCCCATACCATGTAAGGAAAAGGGGTGCTGGACAGAGAGGCTCCAGTCTGCAGGCTGCTCACTTGGGCCAAGGGCTGTATGCCCAGCCAGGTAGCTGGAGCCTTTTCTCAATTAGCCATTGGTTCCTGTGTGTTGTTTCTCCCTCTGTAAATCTGGAGCCTCAAATCCTACCTGGGAGTGGAATGTGATATGATGTGAAAAGTCCCTGCCCACTTCCTGCTTGAACAAAGGCCTTCTTGCAGTACCCTAATCTATAAAAAGGTTGGCACAATCCCTGCCTGACCAGTTCCATCATCATGAAGCTTAAGGGAAACTTTGAATATGTTTGTTGTTGTTGTTGTTGTTGTTGTTGTTGTTGTTGTTGTTGTTGTTAGGGCCATGCCTGGCACAATTTGAGATAGTGTCCCGCTGAGAGGCCAATTTAGCTGGGTTGTTACAGTACTGGTCACAGGGTCAGGGGCTGTCACTAACTCTTCACCTGCATCTCACTGAAACGCAATACCTCACTGACCACTCCTCCTTTGTGTCTTTCCCCCCCCGCCCCCCCGACAGGCTATGAGCAGCAGCAAGAACAGGAGAGGCTGGAGCGGGAGACGGCACTGCTGCGTGGTGCCATCGAGGACCAGAGGAGACGTGCTGAACTGCTGGAGCAGGCTCTGGGCAACGCGCAAAGCCGCGCCGCCCGAGCTGAAGAGGAGCTACGCAAGAAGCAGGCCTACGTGGAGAAAGTGGAGCGGCTGCAGCAGGCACTGGGACAGTTGCAGGCTGCCTGTGAGAAGCGCGAGCAGCTGGAGCTGCGTCTGCGCACGCGCCTGGAGCAGGAACTCAAAGCCTTGCGTGCACAGCAGGTGAGCCAAAAGACTTGCGCAGCTGGCAGAGCTGGGCAGAACCCAAGGAATCCCTGGTCTCTAGGCTTTGTCCCCTTGGAAAGATAATTGCTCCCTGTGCCCATTGGCTGCTCGGCCCCTCTCAGTCACCTCGTAGAGGAAAGCATAAGTCTTAGCTTGACAGTAACAGCAATTCAATTCGCTACCTCGGCACCAGAGAGTAGTCGGTAATGATTACCTGTCTTCCCAAGATAGGATGGAACCCTGAGTCTGTGCTTGGACAGAAGCATCTCTTGTGTTTACAAACCATATAGAGTCTGTCTCCACACTCAACTTTACCCTGTCATAGAAGTCCCGCCACACCCCAGCCTTCACCCTTCACCATGATGTTCGTTGCTCTACAGAGACAGGCGGGCACCCTCACGGGTGGTGGCGGCAGCAACGGTGGGTCCACCGAGCTCAGTGCCCTGCGACTGTCGGAACAACTGAGAGAGAAGGAAGAGCAGATCCTGGCTCTGGAGGCAGACATGACCAAGTGGGAACAGAAATATCTGGAGGAACGGGCCATGAGGCAGTTTGCCATGGATGCGGCTGCCACCGCGGCTGCCCAGCGCGACACCACTCTCATCAGACACTCGCCCCAGTCCTCGCCCAGCACCAGTTTCAACGAGGGCCTGCTGGCGGGCACCCACAGGCACCAGGAGATGGAGAGCAGGTACCGTAGGGTCAGGCAGGGTCATCTGGGGTCGGGGATGGGATAGCAGTATCCAGACTGTCCTGTCCCCTTGTCCCTGGTAAACAGGCCCCACCCACGGCAGCTCAGTATGTTTGGCATTCCAGAAATTATAAACAATTTTTTTTCCTGAGTGAATCCCTAGTGTGCTCAGGCTAGAGATGGGTGGGTACCAGCCAAGCTCTGGCCACTCACTATTCCTTCTCTGTAAGCGGTCTTTGTGCCTGGTACTAGCAGGAGGACCTGCATCTTGGCAATAAAGTGGGCTCAGAGATCATCAGTTGTAGAGCATTAGTAGCATCTCTCGAAAGGGCAAGGGGCCCTGCCTGCCTTGGTTTCCTTTCAACTTCTGTGAGGTGGGTAAAATGAAGGAGCTGAGTCTGTGGGTCTGACTGTGCGGTCTCCCTCCTCCCTCACAGGTTGAAGGTGCTCCATGCGCAGATCCTGGAGAAGGACGCAGTGATCAAGGTCCTTCAGCAGCGCTCCAGGAAAGAACCTGGCAAGGCCACCCAGGGCACACTGCGGCCCGCCAAATCAGTGCCGTCCATCTTCGCGGCTGCAGTGGGGACTCAGGGCTGGCAAGGGCTCTCATCCAGCGAGCGACAAACTGATACACCTGCCCGGCTGACAGTAGGTATGAGGAGGCTTGCGGTGGGGTGGAGAGGTATAGGAACTTTTGAGTGCGCATTACCAGACTCTCAGGATACACACCCACTGAAACCAGGGCTTCCTGACTCTTCTGCTAGGGGACCTGGCTTAGCCTTTGGCTCCCATGAGCCTGAAACCTACAGGAGTTCTGCTAGTACAAAGTGGATTCTGGATGCCCACCTGCTTATGGATAGATCTGGACAAGGCTCTACTGTTTCTACTCAGTGAATCCTAAGAAATCCTAGATTCAGCAAAAAGAAGGGGTGCAAAGCACTGATGCCTACCTGTCCCCACTTGTCCCCATTTCAAAAGAGGATCACCTTTCCTTCCTTTTTAAAAAAATATTTTATTTAATTTTAATTTATGGCCATTGGTGTGAGAGTGTCAAATCTTGGAGTTCCAGACAGTTGTGAGCTGCCATGTGGTTGCTGGGAATTGAACCTGGATCCTTTGGAAGAGCAGGCAGTGCTTTTAACCACTGAGCCATCTTTCCAGCCCGAGGATCCCCTTTCACTCTAGTAGAAATCTTGCAAATTATGAGCAGCCCAGTACACCGAGTTTGCTCAGGGTGTCCTTCATCAGGACCTTGTGGCCTATATCAGGCTGTATTTATTCATCAGCGCCCTTTTGTTCCTACAGATCATGTACCAGCAGAGGAGCCCCCGGCCACAGCTCCTCTCCCTACCCACACCAAACATGGGAGCAGAGATGGGAGCACCCAAACTGATGGCCCTGCAGACACCACCTCTGCCTGCTTGGCCTCAGAACCTGACAGCCTCCTGGGGTGCAGCAGTAGCCAGCGGACAGCCTCTCTGGGTAAGCACCCCACTTCCCCCTGGCCTGTGTATGTTAGATGGGGGCTGAGGACACGGGATGTGTGAACTGAACTGGAACGTGTGGGTGCGTTTCCCCAAAACTCATCCATTGTGGGGGAACTCCCACAGTGTGAACTAAGGGTTGTCAGAGGCATGGGTCTGTCTCAGTGGAGGAGAGCCCCATAATTCAGAAAGAAAGCAACCCACCAGAAGACATAGTACCTCCTCTCAAGTTTTCCTTACATATCCTCCTGCTAGTCCAAATATCTAAGATATTTGGGACCTCGACAAATGACCCTGATGGCGATCTTGGGTTAGGAAACTTATTTGGAAGAGCCCAGAAAGGAGAAACTTTAGGGGAAGGATTTTTTTTTTCTTTGTACTCTGGCTCCACACTCACCCTTACATAGCTGCCTGTGTGTGCCCCATGATCTCAGAAAACCACAGGCATGCCAAGAATGCTGCAGCCTGCTTCTAACCCTTGGGGCACCCCTCCACTGATCACTCTAGCCAGTTTAGAATCTTAAACCCAGAGAGGGGAAGGAGCACACAGCGCGCTGTGCTCAGCTGAGGACTGGGGCAGCTTAGGGGAAGGGGGAAGCCAATGAAGAAAGGCCCTGTCTTTAAAATATGTTAGGAGCTGAGATGAACAAGTGGATGGTTCTCACAGCGTAGACGTGCCTTCTTGTCTTTCTCCAGACTCTGTAATTTCAGCCAGAGTCCAGGAACTGTCAGACATGGTGGAAATCCTGATCTGAAGGAAGGAGGCCTTGAAACCCGGCCTCCCCTCTGGCATTCCAGCCGCCATCTTCAAATGGCTGCACCTCGCTGCCTCCAACCATTGATGGTGTGTGTGGTGCACGAAACTCAAGATAGGAGTGCTCCAGCGGAGCTAGAAAAAAGTCTGCACCCCCAGAAGACTGCCTCCCATGTCCATGAGGAAGGCAGAGCCAGAATCCCCCCTGCTGTCCGAAGTCTGTTGCTGGAACAGAAGGGAGCTGAGCCCCCTCCATCCTGCCGGTTTGTATTCAGGTGTGAAGGGAAAGGAGAGCGGATTCTGATTTCCGAGGATGGCTGGCCACCAAACCGCTCGTCTGCTGGGGTAATCGGGGCCAGCCATGGGTGTTTCTGGCTAAGCATGGCCCCAGGCAACCCCGTCTGCTCTTCAGTCCCTCACTGCCTTCTTCAGATCACTGAGACTTGAATCTTCTGAGGGACTATTGGGAATGTGTGTCTTTCTCGGGAAGACACCAGCACATCCTTCGCTTGGAGTAGATTAGAGGCCATCTGAGGGGCCCTCAGAACAATGTGTTTTGTATATAATTCTCTTTCCTTGGGAACAGAAGACTGACTACGCATGCTGGCTCAGAGTCTCTTGCCAGGGCTGTGCTGCCTGCCGCTGCTGCCACAGTTCTTGAAACATCTGACAGGTCTACCAGATGTCCCTCTCTGCCTCCGGTTCTTGGCCTTGGACTTTGATACTGGTTGCCTTTCTTCCATTTTAAATCCCTGTGTTCCGTGCCCATGGGACTCTTGTCACCAGCCTCTTTGAATGGCTTCTACAGCTCTTGTCCCTGGGACATCCTGTCAGTTTGGTTATAAACTGAGCCAGATGCAATGAGCCACCACAAATGGACATCTGTCATGCCTAGTACCAGGTTCTCTTTGAAGAAACTGGAGACGGTGTTCTCAGAAATGTGTTAGTTTCCCACCCGCAGGGACTGGGAGAGGGAGCTATGCTGTTGAAAACTAATCCAGTGAGCTTAAAAGACTTGACTCAAAAGAATTTCCTCATTATGGTGCCCTCCCGCTCCCCCGCCCCCTTCACAAAATGGCACCCACGAGGCTGGCTCCTCAAGCTTCCACGCCCCAGCCCTGAAGCAGGGCCAGCTACTTGGAACTAGGTGAAGTGCCCTACGCTTGGCAGCCTACCAGCAGCAGTAACGTTGACTTCTGGTCTTAAAGCGACCCCCACTCAGCTCAAAAAGCGGACAGTGGATTTCAGATCTTTTTTTGTGTGTTTTCTCCTTCAGTTGTTTTATTTGTTTTTCTTTCACTGTTTTGAAGTTCTGTTTGTTGTCTCATTCCCATGATTCTCTGCGTTTCCCTTTTCAACATTTGCATTTGCTGGGCAATTGCATATTTTTTTTAGTTCCCCTTCCCCTGTGTAAAGCTGAAAAAAAAATGCATCTGGTTCATGTGCATTGTTTACAGAGATAAACGTTTAAAAAAAGAAAAAGGAGGGGGAAAAGGCAAAAAAATATTGTGAAAGGAAAAAAAAACAACTTAATATATTTTGGATTAATATTTGGTATTTCTTTTAAAGTATTTTTGTGCTGTGAACATTTTCTGCCAAAGACCATGACGTGTGTCTGTGTGTTTAAGTTATCATGAATATTTAAAGTGTAAACATGGCTGTTTTGTTACGCCACCCTGTACCAGGATTGCTGCTGCATTCCACCAGGTATGACAGTATTTTAATAAAAAAAAGCTTATAAGGAGATGTGTTTATCGGTTTATTCATTTGTTTGGTTGAGACGCTGTCTAGGTCTGAGTCTCAAGTTTACCCCAGGCTCCCTAACGGTAGATTTACAGAGGTATGACACCATCTCCAACTACATGACTTGGCCATCTGCTAGCATGAGAAAAGGAAAGAGAATGAAGGCTTTGAAGGGTCATCCATGTCCGCTCTCTTCAAGGACATGTGAAAAGTCCTACTAGACATTTTATAGAGTGGCGTTAAGGACAGAGTTTAAATAACATGGCTGTCCTTGCTTCCACACACGTGTGCACTTTCATACAGAACATCTCTAAGGGTAGAAAGGGTGCGGCAGACTGGGAAGGACAGTTTCCAGGTAACTCCTAACCAATTTCGATACTGGTGGCTGCATTGTGGTAGTGAGTTCAAAGATGCCGAAACATCACCCACTCTATCCTCTCGTTTAGTACACAATGTCCTCATTAAAGGATCCAGGTACCATGTGGGCCCTCTAACTGGACATGTGCAGGGTATATTCAAGAGTGTGTTAAGTCCTTTGTGATACCATAACCACCTTTTCCAATCTTCACAAAGCATATTTCTCCAAGTCAAAAGGAGGAAAGCTACCCCTTAATCTTGGCGTTGACACCCCCTTCAGAACGCAGGTGGGCAAAAAGCTGGCATGAGGCAACAGATCACCAGGTAGGTGGGCCATAGGGCACATGACAGCAAGTTAACCTGTGGCCATGGGTGAAGAGTCTTCAGGGCAGGTGTAGGGACACAGCCCTGACCAGGCTGGGGTTCTAAAGAGGATGTCTTGGCCAAACCTTGGCATAAGAATGGAGTTGAACAGGTGGGAGAATTCAGAACATGTAAAGACCTTCCAGCAGCAGGTCCTGCTGTCTGCCTTCTGCGTGATGTAGTCTATAGTCACCTTCATGTTTTCTTCCTGTAGACCAAAAGGAGGAAGAAATGAACCCCAATGTGCCCAGTAGATCCACACATATGCATGGATTTGTCTGACCATGTATCCCAGAGAAAGGTGTGCAGGCAGCAGTACTTGGTCTTGTGTCCCTTCGTGGCCACAGGTGCTCCCTTGGAAGTCAGCTCAGGGGAGAACTAAAACAGTTGTTGAGTACACTGCAATCTACCCTGACTGGGCCCTGGAAACAGAAGCTACAGGTGTGGGGAGCTGGAGAGTCTCTTGAGGAGAGAGGTATTTGCCCAGTGTCTGGACACCTGCAAAGGGGTGGGGCCTATGTTAGAACCTGGGTGGCTTTGCTAGGCCCTTTGGAAACCAAATTGCTCTGAGGGGACAACCTAATCTGAGCCCTAATTTTCTTGCTCCCATGTAGGATCACCACAAAAGGGCTAGGGGTGTGACTCAGGGTGTGTGGGTCATATATGAGCTACCTGCCTGGCTTCTCTCCTCTCTCACCTTCTGGTTAATTATTAACTCTCCCTTGGGATGAGCATATGCCAGGCTCAAAGAGCTTACTAACAGGGTGTTAAAGACAGGGACAGTAAACAGGTCCAAACTCACAGACAACCAAAGCCTCTCCATGGTCCCTTGGAACCCTAGCTGGACAGGAAACTTGTTTTCAGGGCTATCACCTTGCCTCTTAGGCCAAGTGAGGGTCTAGCAGACAGGTAATGACTCCTTCATAGACCTTGCTGGGTGACCAAGCCTGCTGGAGGCAGTCCAGAGACCTCATGACAGCAATGTCTTCCTGGACCAGCTATGTCTGGGTCTAACCCATGCAAAATGCCATAGCAACTGAGTGTTCAGCATCCTTTGGAAAGAGGTAGACTTCATACACCATGACATCTCCCCCTTTAAAGTGCACAGTTCAGTCGTATCCTGTGTCACAGAACTTACTTTAAGCCACCGGTCAAGCATGGGTCAACACTCAATGCCCCCGTTGGCAGAACATATGAACACCATTAAATGTGTCATTTGATTCACTTTCCACTTTCCTGTTAGTTCCCAGAATTCCTCCCTGCATCCTGGATCCAGCAGCTCTGGTACACTGCAAAGAACACTGTCTGCTCTAAATAGGAGCCCTCTACCACTGGAGCCTTCCAGCGTGGATTCCAAGCCTTCTGAAGCATAAGCTCTTCCTGAGGGTTGGCCAAAGGGCCAATGAGTCTTGACTCTACAGAAAGTTGCCTTATTGTTTGTTTAGGTTTTTTGTTTGTTTTGTTTTGTTTTGTCTGTTTGTTTGTCTGAATCTTTTTTTTTTTTTGAGACAGGGTTTCTCTGTGTAGCCTTGGCTGTCCTGGACTCACTTTGTAGACCAGGCTGACCTCGAACTCACAGCAATCCGCCTGCCTCTGCCTCCCAAGTGCTGGGATTAAAGGCGTGCACCACCACGCCAGGCATCTGAATCTTATTTAATTGGGAAGATTGTTTTTAAGAAAAATGGTGCAAATGTTCAAATCTACCTGGGGCTTTGTAAGGGACCTGTTAAGGGTGGGCTCAGACATAGCTTCATTATTTACTTCACATTGACTCTACTTGGGGGCATTAAGCATCATGCTTGCCCAAAAAGATGATGTTCTGGGAAATGCCCATTAGGGCTTACCTTTGTCTCTCCAAGGTTGGGCTTGGAAATAGAGATGGAGGAAGGCTGAGGCCTCAGTTACCATGGCACTAGCAGTCTGGAAACCTGGACAGTTTGGCCTGACTATATCTGGCCTGTGTCTTTGCCGTCCTTTATCCCTCCAGATCCCAGCAGCAGCAGGGTGGGGCCCATCTGACTGTAACTAGTCCGTTGTTATAGGGACATGTTATTCCTCTACTCAGATGGTCTACAACTTTAGATATAGGGCAAGGTCAATGTTATAGTCTGTCCTCAGATAGGTGTCTTTTGCAAGTCCAAATGCTCCTTCCTACCTAAGGACACATTCCAGGTGTATTAGGCAACCTCACGGTCATTTCCTTGTCAGGATTGACCCTTCCTGCATCTGTCTGGCCCTCTCTGACAATGCCATTTCTAGGTGGGGGAGGCCACTGTCCAGACTTTCCTCTGCAGCCTCTGCTTGCTCAACACAGTGCACTGTGGCAATCCTCAGAGCAGATTGCATCAGCAACAAGCATGCTAGCCTCTCCACAGCACAGCGACAGCTGTACAAGCCACTTCCAAGGTTTGCCCTGAAAACGATGAAGACCTTTATTTTCATATGTGTGTATGTATGTGTGGCATGTTTATATGTAGAATATGTGCGTGCGTGCATTCGTGTGTGTGTGTGTGTGTGTGTGTGTGTGTGTGTGCACACCCATGTGAAGAGGTCAGAGGAACATACTGTGTCTGCTGTTTTATCTCTGTCTCACGCCCTTGAGACAGGGTCTCTCAGGGAACCTAGAGCTAGACTGCCTGCCAGCCAGCTCCATGGATCCTCCTGTCTCAATGCCACAAGGCTGAGATTGCAGGCATGCCATGACCGTGCCCAACTTTCTGCACGGGCTCCAGGGAAACAAATCGAGCTTCTCACATTTGCAAGGCACAGTAATAGCTTTCCTTCCAAAGGCGTGGGTTCTCTGCTTTCACGTGGCCAACTTCTCTTTCCTCCATCCTATTCCTCTAAAGTGGCTGTGACATCTCTTCCTTTCCTCCTCCCTTCATTCACTTATTCGTTCATGTAACTGACGTTCACTGAGGAGGACAGTCGAAAGAAAGCAAATTATGTTTCCAAACATATCTGTTTGACCCACTATCTGTTTGACCATTGTATGCTATTCCCAAGCCACGCACAGGTGTGGGGTTTTTTTGTTTTGTTTTGTCTTGTTTTGTTTTTTTTGCATGTATATATGTGTACCACATTTGCTCATGAGCGTAGAATGAATGAGTGACTCTTCTAGAAGGAACTGGCCCACAGCTCTTCTCTGGCTCCAGATTTGATCAGGCATCAGGCCCCAGCACACAGGCAGCATCTAAATAATCCTTCGAGCCCCCAGTTCCTGGTGGTCCTCAGCTCCAAACCTTTCACACGTCACCACTTTCCCTAGGAATGTTTTCCCCTTCCATATTATCTCCCACTATCAGCATCACTTCCCTTCTTCGGCTCCTTTTGTGGTCCCCCATGAGCAGAAGTCAGAAGAGAGTGGCATTCCCACTGAGGCTGAGGGACTCTTTGTCATTAGGGCCCTGATTGGTTGAGAAGGAGCCTCGGGTGACGTGACACAGCTGAGCAGAGGTGTGCTCCCTGTCTGCACTGCAGTCACATGTGGCCCTGAGCAAGATCCAGACAGTAGTCCCTGGGGATATTTTGACCAGAGGTCCCAAGCCCCTCCCCACTAACTAGACCCCTGTCATTCTCTGGAGGTGAGAGGATGACAGGGACATTGTGGGTGGAGTTCTCCAGGTCAGAGAAAGAGAGAAGCTGAGCCCCAGGGCCTGGGCTGAGCCAAAAGAGGTACATGAACAGGCAGCTATGAGTGTGAGCCCAGAACTGGCCCCACAGGATGGCTGGCCCCTGAGTCAGGCCCAGGCACTGACAGCCATGTGAACCTAGGCCAACCCAGCCGTGGGAACAGCAGGTCCCTCCACCCCCACCCCCCACCCCGCCAAGAGAGCTGCTCCTGCCTGGAGCCACTTCTGCCTGCCTCTGCCAGCCCTGGAATCCTTCTGGATGCAGGCCCGAAGTGGGATGGGAGCAAATGCTCGGGGTTATCTTCTGGTGCTAAGGTCCCAAGTTCAGATAGAAGGCATCAAGGCATCAAGCCGACAGGTACACAGGCTCCCTGTAGTCCTCAGGTGCCGAGCTCTTCCTCCCCACCCTCCCACCCTACCCCTCCCCCCCCACCCCCCACCCTCCCCCCCACCCCCATCCCCCACCCCCCGCTTCTCTGGAAACAACCTCTGAAATCAAGGGGCAGGGATGGGGGGGTGGATTGCTTCTGGGGCCAGCATCAAATAACTATGTTGCCAAGGAAAATGACCTTGAACTTTTGATCCTCGCCTCCACCTCTCAAGAGCTGGAATTACAGGGGTATACCATTATGCTCCTTTGGTGTCACCCAGGGTTGAACCCCAGGCCTCATGCCCCTTTGGTGACATGTGCACACATACATATCATTTTAAAAGTAAATTGTATAGGTGTGGAGTTTTGTTGTTGTTGTTGTTGTTGGTTTTGGGGTTTTTGGGGGGACATGTATATATGTGTACCACATTTGCTCATTGCCCACAGAGGCCAGAAGAAGGGGTCAGATTTAGAAATAAAGAATGTAGCCAGGTGTGGTGGTGTGGCACACACCTTTAGTCCCAGCACACGGGAAGCAGAGGCAGGCGGATTTGCTGTGAGTTCGAGGCCAGCCTGGTCTACAAAGTGAGTTTAGGATAGCCAAGGGCTACACAGAGTAACCCTGTCTCGGAAAAAAGAACGAACGAAAGAAAGAAAGAAAGAAAGAAAGAAGAAATGGAGACCATTGTGAGTTGCCATGTGGGTACCAGGAACCAAACCAGGGTCCTCTGCAAGAGAAGCCATGTTCTTTATGACTGAGGCATCTGGCCCTTACATACATGTTCTGGGGGACTTGCATCTACATCTATAGCATATGAACCCTCAAACGATATACTTGTCTGCTCCCCTACATCTTCAGTGAGTGACAAGCAGATGGATGAGATGAGGTTCATGTGTCTGTCCAAGCAGTACCCCCCAGCATAGCTCCGGAGGGGCAAGCAGCAAGCAAGCTCATCCCCTACCAGCTACAGGGAGCACAGAGCCAGGCAGGGTCAGGTTAGACAGGAATAACCTCCGAACTCCTGGGTCCTGACTCAACACCAGAAGCAGACAGCCATACGCATTCTTGACAAGTAGGTCACCCTTGCCAGCCCACATGCTGGGACCTAAGGTCTACTGGGAAAGATTTGGGAAAAACCCAGGTGTTGCAGACAGGCTGCAGTTTGGTCGGTTGGTGTCTGCTGCACTGGGAAGCTGGTTTCACGACACCACTGGGTATTGTCACTGAGCTCGGATAGCAGCTTAGGAGAAGCCCCAGCACGGTGGAACAAGAGGTCGCAGCCTGGCTGTGTACTTCTTGGGCCCACCTGTCTGCTAGGTGATACGCTGGGTGCTCTGGTGAGACACAGCCCTGCAACTTGACTTTTCTTGCTTCTGTTTGATAGACTTGGGAACTGAAGCTGGGGGCGGCGGGCAGTAGATCACTCTAGGTCGGGGGCTTCTTAAGCCTTTCACACACATACACAATTAATAAATGTAATTTTTAAAATGTTTATAGTAGGGAGACAGGTTCCCTGAGACCCTCTTAGAAGTAGGATAACTAATCTGAACTCTGAGGCCATGCTGGAGGCGACAGTGGGAGAATATATGAAGACCCTTTACCATGACGCCTAGAATAGAGCAACTGTTCAGTCTATAGAGACATTGTCCTTACTACTAGTTTGCTTTTTTAAAAAATCATTATTCTAGAAGAAAGTCTGGTAGACTCTCTTGCAGCTACATTTTCTTGATAACTTTGCGATCTGAACTGGGTATGGTGGCACCTGCCTGTGATCTCTACACTGTAACGTAAGTAAAGACAGGAAGAGAAGAAGTTCAAGGTCACTTTCAGCTCCATAGCAAGTTTGATGTCAGCCTGGGCTACATGAGACCTCCCATGAAGCAACTGGCTCATGACGGGAGCAGCTGCAAGGACACCCCTTTACCTTCTGCCCAGACAAATGTTTATTTAAGACGAGTAGGGGAAAAGTTTCCCATTGTTTCTCTTGGGGACAAGGAAAGCAATCTGCCTCTCTACCCTTTGTCCTCATCATGTCAAGCTGGCCTTTGACTCTCCTAAGTAACATTCCAGTTACAACACAGCGCAAAGACAGTGACACAGAAGAACACTGGAGAGAGCTGGGGCCAAGGCCCTGCCTGCCAGCTCTAGAGTGGACTTCAGGTTCTGTCCCTGTGCAATACGAATTCTCTGGGTTCTGGCTTCAGTCCTCTAGGCCCTTGTGTCTTCCACACCAGCTTTATCTGAGCTGCACCACGAATCTACCAAGGATGTGTCACTGCTCTGATTGTCAGTGTGCCCTCAAGGGTTAAGATCAGGAGAGCCAGCAAGGCCAGACTTTGGCTGCAAATGCCCCTTCAAGCCAGGACCAGCTGTGCCTACTCCCAGGTGAGACCCAAGTACTTTTTGAAGGACCAAATCCCCATCACCTCTCAGAGCCGTTACTAAGGATGATTTCATCATGGCCCCAGCAAAAGATGACTGAGGGAATTGAATAAATGGAGAAAGACGATCTTAGGGGACTTTGGAAGCCTATGGAGGCTGAGTGACATAGGGTCTGGAGAGAGAGAGACCACAACTGGCTGTTCTGAGCAAAGCTTTTTCCCCCCTAAAAAGACTTCTTCTTCTTCTTCTTCTTCTTCTTCTTCTTCTTCTTCTTCTTCTTCTTCTTCTTCTTCTTCTTCTTCTTCTTCTTCTTCTTCTTCCTTATGTATATGTATGTGTGGATACCCTAGAGGGACAGAAGAAGGTCTCAGATGTCCTGGAACTGGAGTGAGTGATCATTGTGAACAGCCTGATGCAGGTGCTAGGAACAGAACTCAGATCCTCTGCAAGAGCAGTAGTAAGCGTGGAGCCATCTCTCCAGGCCCGAGCAAACTTCCACAGGTAGAGATGGTGTAGAGGCTGTCCACCTCAGGACGTTCATTCCAGCATTGTATACCAAGAAGAACACTAAGGAGACAAATGAAGACATTATGGTTCAGCTTGGCAGAGGCAAAGGCCGCTGGCTCACAGGTTGTCTGGACTTTAAAGGTTCATGTGGTAAAAAAAAAAAAAAAAAAAAAAAAAAGTCATGTGGTTACTTAACAACATTTAGAAGATTTCAAAACAACAACAACAAAAAAACAAAAACAAA
This sequence comes from Acomys minous, assembly GCF_964271855.1. Taxonomy (NCBI): domain Eukaryota; kingdom Metazoa; phylum Chordata; class Mammalia; order Rodentia; family Muridae; genus Acomys; species Acomys minous. Next base: position 20,327,786 of record NC_140495.1, on the reverse strand, counting down.
AAAAATTAAAAAGTCAGATGTTCAGCTTCTCCTCAGAAACTCTGGGCATTCTAGGCCCTCATTTCCACTTGGTGTGACTTCGCCAACAGGAAGAAGCTGCTGCCTCCAGGTGAGGAGGAAGCTGTTCCCGGCTGCCAAGTTCTCTGCCTCGCCAGGGTCTCTCACCATTTTCAGTGAGTGCTGGCTGCTGACCTTCCGTGCTTGCTATTCCCTGAATCTGGAACATTCTCTCCATGCCTCCCCTAGCCCTCTGTCCTGCTAAGTTCTTCTGACCCTCTAGGAGTTAGCACTAACGTCACCCACTTAGGGAAAGTTTTTTGACTGTCACATACCGAGTTAGGTCACTCTGCTTCTTGTCCTCAGTGCATCCTTGTAAACTCCATTAGTGTCACTTAAGAGAGCATTTGTGACAACTCTCCATTGCTGAGGCATTCCACTTAATGATGGCGGAGGAATGTGGAAAGTCTAAAGTCGCTGTCAGAAGCACATCTCCAAGACCAGTGTCACCCTTGGACGTCAAATCGGGTAGCTGAAAGGCTTAAGAAAGAATAGTTTTCACATAGTCTAGAAATAATCTTCCCTGGCTAGACGGATGGCTCAGTGAGCAAAGGGGTCTTTCTGCACAAGTGTGAGGTCCTGAGTTCGGATCTCAGCCCCCAGGAAAAGGTAGGGCATGACCTCAGAGCTATGGAAGGCTGTGGGCATGTGAAGGTAGAAGGGTTTCTGGGGCTCACTAGCCACTAGCCTAGTTCTAGTGCAGTGGTTCTCAACCATCCGAATGCTGAGACCTTTAATACAGTTCCTCATGTTGTGGTGACCCCAGTCATAGAACTATTTCGTTGCTCCTACCTAACTTTAATTTCACTGCTGCTATGAATCTTAATGTAAACATCTGATATGAAGGCTGTCTGGTTAATATAAATAAACATCTGATATGTGACCCCTAAGACCCAAAGACTGAGAACCACCTTCTAGGTTCCATAGGAGATCGTGTCTCAAGAGAAGAAGGTGGAGAGGCAGCGCGGAGTCGTCAGTGTCCCTCTTGGGATTCCCACTTCCACAAGGGTGCATGTGCCTGTGCCAGGTTGGATACTTCTCCCCTGCTTCCCCCCACCCCCCAGTGATGGTTTAGTGGTTAAGAGAACTGTCTGTAACTCTGGTCCCAGGAAATCCAATGCCCTTTTCTATGGGCATACGCGTGACACAGACACACATGCAGAGACACATACATGTATCACACATACCAATACAATAAACATAAATCAAAAGTGTGTGCCACAATCGCCTCCAAGGATTCCCTTCATTTTTTACAATATCAAGTTATTTCAAAACCTTTAGAAGTGGCAAAACTGACAGGCATGGTGACACATGCCTTCAATCCCAACACGTGAGAGGCAGAGGCAAGCGGATCTTCACGAATTCAAGGCCAGCCTGATCTACAAAGCAAGGCCAGGATAGCCAGGGCTACATAGAGAAACCCTGTCTCCAAAAACCAAAAGCCCGCTCCCCCAAAAAAAAGGGAGGGAGGGAGGGAGGGAGGGAGAGAGAGAGAGAGAGAGAGAGAGAGAGAGAGAGAGAGAGAGAGAGAGAGAGAAGCTGTTGTTGTGTGAATGTGTAAGAATTTGCTTCATGTCCATATCACTGGTAGGCTGTCACCTTCATGGAATCTGAAACCACAAATATCGCTTTTCTTTGCTATCTCCTGGCTTGATGCATCCAATAAATATGTGCTTATAATCAGGTTCAGTTACTAGAATGGGGGCAAAAATGTCCATGACATGTTAAGTGACAAAAATAGGACACGTGGTGCTAGGCTTGTAGCTCACTTGGCAGAGTGCTTGCTTAGCATGCATGAAGTCCTGGGCTCATCCCCCAGTCCTGATTAGACCATAAGAGGGAGGAAGGGAGGAAGATCAGAAGGTCAAGGTCATCTTCAGCCACATCCAGTTCAAGGCTTGTCTGGGTTTCCTGAGATGCTGCAGCCTGAAAACAAAGACAATTAAAACAATAAAAAAAAAATGACACAATATAAGTCTATGAGCTGGACGTAAGGCATACTCCTATAATCACAGTAATTAAGAGGTAGGAGAACTACCAAAAGTTGAGACTAGCCTAGTTTATTCAGTGAGTTCCAGGCCACTCAGAGCTACAAAGCAAGACCTATCTCAAATGTAATTGCTTCATTAATTAAAATCTAAAAATGAATGAAAGCAAACATATGGAAAAGCCCCACTTTTAGCTTTGAAAATACCTATGTCAATGTTTGCATAAATAAAAAGACCATAAAGAAGCCAGGCAGGCTGGGCGTGGTGGCGCACGCCTTTAATCCCAGCACTTGGGAGGCAGAGGCAGGCGGATCGCTGTGAGTTCAAGGCCAGCCTGGTCTACAAAGTGAGTCTAGGACAGCCAAGGCCACACAGAGAAACCTTGCCTCAAAAATAAATAAATAAATAAATAAATAAATAAATAAATAAATAAAAGCCAGGCAGTGGTGACATGCACCTTTGATCCCAGCACTTGGGAGGCAGAAGCAGGCAGACCTCTGTGAGTTCGAGGCCAGCCTGGTCTACAGAGGAAGTTTCAGGATAACCAAGGCTACACAGAGAAACCATGTCTCAAAACAACAACAACCAAAAAAAACCCATAAAGATTCAGAAATGAACTGTGGACAGCGGCTGTCACTGAAAGAAATAGTCAATAGTGATCTTTATTTTGCTCTTTTCTAGTTCACTAGCTTTTTCTAAGCATAAAGCTTAATAAACTGCTTCTACATACAGATTGAAGTGTGCCCTCAGTCTTACATTTCAAAAAGAAAGCCCCTCCGTGTTGCACCTGGGTCCCTGTGTACAGACCTGGCTTGCTGTGTCTGCACAGACCTGGAGCCAGTCCCTGTGGGGTGGGCAGACAACGCAGGCCTGTGAGCTCTGCAAACTGGCACCTAGATGCAGGATAGCTCCAGACAGCGCTGGAATACAATAGTGAGCGAAGGCTGGAATCCCCCTCCGTCCCTCAGCTCTGTGTTTCAGGCAGCTTATGTTGTTTGAACACACCTTCTACATTGGTGGTCTACTTCCAGGAGGTTGTAACACGTAGCCATTTGTTGTGTGGCTCACAGGAGGGTTTCCTCCCACAGTTCCCGAGGCTAGCATTCTGAGATGTGGTCCAGAGTACACCTTTCTGAATATACTGCCTCATATGAGTTTCTGGCATAGTGGTTCTCAACTCTCCTAACGCTGTGACCCTTCAATATGGTTTTACTGTTACTTTATGACTGTGCTGTTGCTCCTGTTAGGAATTGTAATATTAATATGATGTGTCTTAGGCATGGTCTTAGGCAACCCCTGTGAAAGGGTCATTTGACCCCCAAGGGGTCACAACCTGCAGGTTGGGAAACACTGCTGTAGAAGCTGCTGGCAATTCTTAGTATTCCTCTCTTACAGCTGAAACATGCCCATCCCGACCTCTGTGACTCAACACCCAAATCTTCCTCGTGTCCTTTTTCTAATCCAGTATGACCGTATCTGATTTCTTCTTCCTCCTCCTCCTCGTCCTCCTCCTCCTCCTCGTCGTCATTCTTCTTCTTCCAGTCTCACATAGCCTCTGCTGGCCTTGATTGCCTACATGGTCAAGGATGACCTCTGAACTTTTGCTCCGCAGGCCTCCACCTCTTGAACATTGAGATTACAGGTACATAGCGCCATGCTGAGTTTATGCGATTGTTGGAGATAGAGCTCAGGGCTTTGTGTATGCTGGGCACGATCTCATCTGAATTTGATTATTATACCTTCAAAGTTTATTTCCAAATAAGTTAGCATTCACAGGTAAAGGATCGTGAATATTTAGGTCTTGAATATCGGTTTCGGAAAAGTAACCCACTCTATTCCCTTCCAGTAGGAGCTGTCCTGTACCTGTTTTCTATTGCTGCCTAGCACGCCACTCTAAAATTGAGCCTTGTAAAGTAACCATTGTATTTACTTACAATTTCATACTCCAGACTTAGGGCTGGCCTCAGCTGGGAGGCTCTGCTGGTTTCTCCTGGAGTCGTTAGTATGACCATATTTTTTTGGTGACTGTCCTGAATATAGAAAAAGCCTAAGATGGCTTTTCTTTTTAAAGATGGCTTTTGGGGCGGGGGGTCGAGGGGAACTGTCCTAGACTCGCTTTGTAGACCAGGCTGGCCTCGGACTCACAGCAATCTGCCCACCTCTGCCTCCCCAGTGCTGGGATTAAAGGCGTGCGCCACCATGCCCGGCTGATGGCCTTCTTCTTATATTTAACTTTTGGTCCTGGCTTTAGTCAGTCACATGAGCTTTGACTGTGATGGCGCCTGTCTGCTACCACACAGCCTCTCAGGGTACCTGGTGGATCAGATGAGAGCTATGCACACAAGGCTTGAAAGAGGATAAAAGCAAAAGCTGCCGTGCCGTTGATGACCGGGCTGCTGTATTTTTATGGTTCCTGCAAGCTGAGGCAAGTTCAGATTCAAAAGTCTCGCCGTCTCTGCAGAAATGACCCGGGCAGATTACAACAGCGCGTGCGCACAACATTGGAAGCGCTGAAGCCATCTCGGCAAATGATCCCCATGGACCTAGAGTTCTGGGAAGGTAAGGTAAACAGATCCAGACCTTGCTTCTAAGTAGGAACTCAGCGTAGCAGCTGACCAGGATCCTGTGGGGAAAGTGCTGTGAGTTAGCACGGAGGTGCAAAAGAAAGTAAGGTGCTGCCTTGTTCGTGACAGAGAGCCTGACGCCCATGCCCTGGGCCCTTGCGCCCCAATCGCAGACTAAGCTGATCATTGCTAGGATCATAATTTAACTACAACGTAAGGATGGCACCACCTCAAACCCTAAAGAAACAGCTCAGATTCATATGCAATGCTCGCTGAGGCAAGATATTTTATGACACAAGCTGGTAGAGAAATGAGACTGGCGTTAATCCTTGGCAAAGTCCCCCCTCCCTCCCTCCTTCCCTCCCTCCCTCCTTCCCTCCCTCCCTCCTTCCCTCCCTCCCTCCTTGCCAGGCCAGCACTCGCCCCTTTCCCTAGCGACTGCTCAGGAGAGGTCTGGCAGCCCACACAGAACTAGGAGGAAACCCTAAGGGTATACATCCGATGTCATAGGAGGTGAAATCCTGGCTGCTCTATTCACTGGGTGACTTTGAGCCTGTTTCCTCATCTGTGAAAAGTAGGCTCTTGGAGCTTTCGTAAGACCCCAGAATGCTTTGCCAATGCTGCAATCATGTGTAAGGACCACACAGGCCCTGGCTCACTCATTCATACATGTACTTACGCAACAGTCAGCTCTGTCCGCTGAGAGCAACATACTCTCACTCCTAGGACTTTTCTCTTCCTTCTTCATCCTCTACCAACCGTCTCTAGTCTGAGCTTTGAATGAAAACCTCCTCCTCCTCCTCCTCCTCCTCCTCCTCCTCCTCCTCCTCCTCCTCCTCCTCCTCCTCCTCCTCTTCCTTCTTCTTCTTCTTCTTCTTCTTCTTCTTCTTCTTCTTCTTCTTCTTCTTCTTCTTCTTCTTCTTCTCCCCCAACTTCCCAGCCAGAGGCAAGGTTTCTTTGGGTAGCCTTGTCTGTCCTGACCTCACTTCTTAGACTAGGCTGGCCTTGAACTCATGGAGATCCTCCTGCCTCCCGAGTGTGGGGATTATAGGTGATCTCCCCCATGCCCGACTAAGAACCTCCGTCTTCTTAATTATCCTCTTCACTTTGGATCTTAGGTTTCTCTCCTGAGGTTTAAAAAAAAAAAGGTTTTATTGTATTAAAATTTTATTTTATTTTTTTATTGTTTGAAATTTCTTTTAGTTTTTAAATTAGGTGTATGTGATGGTAGAGAAGTGTGTGCATGTGAAAGCAGGTGCCCACAGAATCTAGAGGAAAGCGCTGCATTGAGTTTCTCGTGAGCAGCCTCATGTGGGTGCTGAGAACTGAACTCTGGGCTGGAGAGATGGCTCAGCCATTAAAGGCTAGGCTCACAACCAAAAATATAAGAGAACTGAACTCTGTTTTACTCTGGAGTCTTTTCTCCTGCCTGACTTTCTTCCTTTCTTTCTTTCTTTTTCTTTCTTTCCTTCCTTCCTTCCTTCCTTTCTTTCATTTTTTCTTTCTCACTCCCCTAAGATGGGGTGTAATCCCAGGACCTCCTGCAAACACTGAACCATGTCCCTGCCTTCTTCTCTGAGATTTTTCAATGTGAATGTGTAAAGAATCAGAGGTTTTAGAACCAGAACTTTCCAGATGGTTATTCCCACCTCATCCTGAGGAGGAGCCAGAACAGGAACAGAAGAAACAAGTGAATTCTGGGGCTAGGTCAGGCCAACTCCCAGCTGTCTTTGAAGAATATTTCCAAAGAAACTTCCACTTAACATAAACTTACAATGAAAGGAATTTTCGTTAAGACAGTTGGTTTGTTCAATGTTTATTGAGCAATTCAACCTGGCTTGCCTTGGAGACACAGCAGACACCCTGAATCCTTTCCCATGAAGACAGAACCAGCGTGAGTGTGAAAGGGGCTGACACATGTTGTGCTTAACTTAGGGGTGTCTGCGAAGGCCTCGTGTGGCAGGGGTGCCTGCCCTGAGCCTTAAGTCTGTGGATGAGTCTCCCCGATGGTGGTAAAGTTCAAAGAGAGAAGCCTCACAAGAGTGTGTAAATGTTTTGTTTGTTTGTTTGTTTAAAAACAGGGTCTCCTGTAGCCCAGGTTTGTTCCCAGTTCTCTACGTAGCCAAGGATGACCTTGGATTTCTAATCTTCCTGCTCTGCCTCCCACATGCTGAAGTTACAAGCATATGCCCCCAAAACCATTTTATAAGATTCTGAGTGTCAAACCCAGGGTCGTATGCGGAGCTACGTTCTCAGCCCAGAGACAAGAACAGTTCAGAAAAGCCTTGGTAGCTTGTGTGAGGGCACAGAAAATGGGTAGACATGGCCTGGCTTGGAGCTGAGGTGTCCCCATGGGCTTGGGCTCAAGTAGAGGAAAGACAGAGTCATTTGATTGTTGTTTTGTTTTTGGCTTGATATGTTGTTGTTTGTTATTGTTGTTTTGCAGATTTTTTTTTCTTCTGGTTTATGAGAGCAGCTCTCATGGGCTTTGATGGAGGTCATGGGGCAGCACCAAGAGTCTAAATAGTTGTAGGTTCAGTCCTTCAGAGCTTCATGAGATGGCTTCTGACCACCTTGCTATGATCGGTGTCGCTCACTGACACAGAGCTTGGGAAGCACAGAGGCATCAAAGACACTCGCTTTGGAAACATCCCTGGTTGCAGTGGCCTCTACACTGGTCTAAATGACAAACTTCTTAATGGCTTTGTCCTTGGGTACACCCTGGTTACAGTTTGTACGACTTTGCTGCACAAGGGCAGAGGCCCCCTTTTGACCTGATCAGTGTTTCCTTTTTTTCTTTTTATGGCCATCTTGAGCCAAGACCTGAAAAGCTTTGTGGGATTTCTTTTCTTTTTACTTTATGTGTATGGGTGTTTTGCCTGCATGTATGTCTGCACACCACATGTATGCCTGGTGCCTGTGGGGGCCAGAAAAGATCTTCGGATCTCCAGAACTGGAGTTGCAGATGGCTGTGAGGTGCCATGTGCATGCTTGGAATTGAGCTAGCAAGAACAGCAAGTACTCTTAACTGCTGTGCTTGCTATCTTTCCAGCTCCTATGGTGTTTTGGTTTTGGGTTTGTTCATTTGTTTGTTTGTTTGTTTGAAGATTTATTTTACTTTTCATCAAGTTTATCTGTGTGGAAATGGAGGACTGGGAGGTGTGTGCTTATGTGAGTAAATGCAGGTTATTGAAGAGTCTAGAACAAGGCATTAGATGCCCTGGAGCTGAGATTATAGGTGGTTGTGAACCCCTCAGTGTGGGTGCTAGGATCCAAACTCAGGTCCTCTGCAAGAGCAGTCTGTGCTCTTAACTGCTGAGTCATCTCTCTAGCCCCAAGGGTTAACCTCTTGGTCCATGCCCACATGGCAGTAGCAGGAGATTGCTGAACTGGGTACAGGAGTGAGGCTCATCTCTACACTCTGTACCTTGGCACCTTCCCATGGGGGGACCCAGCAGGTGACAATGGAACTCAGCCAGCTGGATGAGCTCAGCTTCTGCGGACACACATGCCTGGGCCCTGTCACCTGGTCAATGGGGCTTCACTCTAGGCACTGTCTGCTGCCCTGGCATCCTAGAGTGGTTGACTTTGCAACAAACATACCTGCTCACAATCACAAAGGCAACAGCAGTTGAGCCCTTCAGGCTATGCCGGAAGGAGACAGAGGATGTAGGGGGGTGGACCTTCATGGAGGACTCCTAAGATGTCTACTTAGGGGTGGGGGTGGGGCTCCACATAGGGATCCAGGGACCTTGTTTCCTCAAGCAGTTCCTGAGTGACAGACACCAGAGTAGGCACTTATTGAACCAAGCAGAATGGCCCTTCATCTAAAGCGGCCAAAAGGATGCAGTCATTAGAAGGAGGCATAAGAGCCAGTGGTTAGGTTAATTCAAAGGAGCTACCTGTACACATATACCCAGAGTCTCTTGCCAAAGACCAAGGACATCACAGATGCCATCATGAGGCAGTGTAAACAGGTGAAGGATGAAGGCAAATAGCCAGAAAACCTGCAGAGGCTCAGCTTCATCTTTCCGGACATAGCCCTGTTTGCCTATCCAACCCACAGAACGCCTTGTTCAACTTCTGCCGTAACAGACAGTGTGATGCTCCAAAACGTTTGTCGCCAGACTGTGATAGCCCTGAGGACAGAGCCTGGCTTGTTCCTGTGGCAGCCCCAGCCCCAGCCTAGACCTGGTATGGGACAGAGGCTGGCAGTAGGAGTTGCTGGAGCATAAATGACCACTTCAGAACTTCCCAGAGTGCTAACAGCTGATGTAAGCAGGAAGTCCTGAAGACTAGGGTACAGCATTTACAGGAAAGCGCCACAGGACGCAGCAAGCTCAGACCAGGCAAGCATGAGCTGAGGCAACATCAAAGCCAGGGGAGGGAGGGAGGGAACCAGGAGGCCTGCACTAGGGTACTGAGCAGTCAGGTCAGAGCTGCGGGGAAGTAGTGGTCCTGGGTAAGAGGAACTCTTGAGCAAAGGACTAAAGACAGGCTAGGAACCTAGGACCTGTGCAAGCATAGAAAAGCTCAAGGGCCTGGGAAGATAGCACAGTCAGTTTGAGGCCCAGAGTTTGATTTCCAAAACTCATATTTGAAAAGCTGTGGACAGAGCCAAGCATGACGGTACACCTTTTTAATCCCAATGCTCGGGAGGCAGAGGTGGACAGATCTCTATGAGCTTGAGACCTGTCTAGTCTACATACTAAGTTCCAGACTAGCCAGCGCTATAGAGTGACACCCTATCTCAAAGAGAGAGGGGGAGGGGAAGAAGAAGAGGAAGAAGAAGAAGAGGAAGATGAAGAAGAAAGCTATGTATGGTAGCATGTACTTGCTACCATAAGGTTGGAAAAGCTGACACAGTTAGATCCCTGAGGAGATCACCTGTCAGCCAGCCTTGCCCATGGCAAATGGCAAGTTCCAGGCCAGAGAGAAATCCACCCTTAAAAAAAGGGGTCAGGGGCAGATGCACTAGCACCTGCACACACTTGTGATACTAAACACACACATACACACAAAGCATAATGGAAACAGCAAAAAAACAAAAGATCTGCATTCTGGTCCAGACGTTTCTAGAATGTTCACTATGCTCAGGCCTTGTATCTGGGCTCAGTAAAAGCCCACAAACAGGGTGGTCACACTTAGGAAGCTGAGTCAGCTAGGACCTGGGAGAGCAGGTAGACACTGCAGTCAGGGGAGCAGGAGCTACTAGGCTGGGTCCTTGCAGCTTGTCAGAGTGCTGCCGTGTAGACTCTTTCAGCTGGGTGCTGGGTTCGTAGGGGAGAGGCAGCCGGAACAGCAGAGCTATAGGCAGGGTAGAGCTTCAGGGCTGACAAGGGTCAGAGCACCTCCTGTCCTGGAAAAGGAAATGCAGGATGACCATCCAGGCAGTGAGTACCATGGGCAAACACTCAGGTGCTTGAAGCAGAGAGAACGAGTTACAAGTGTGGCCAGAAGGGAGTTGAGATCATCATAGAAAGCTGAAGGCTGAGGCAGAGTTGAACGGTGCCCTGATCCTATGCGGGACACTGGAAAAGGGCTGTTGGTCAGGGCCACCATCTGCGATCCCAAAGCCCACCATGCTATGCACTATGGCCCTTCTTTACCTGTGACTCAAACTCTCAACACTAACAGAGGCCGGCAAGTAGCCTGTGGCATCTTTACCCAAGGCCTGTTCCCTTCTTGACAGTAATTAAAAGGATATTGAAACCCAGGCTTTTCCAGACCCAGAGTTCCAGGATGTAGGAGAATGCATGGCCAGAAAGCCTCAAACCTTTTCTAGAATGGAATTCTCCTTAGTAATCTATTGGGTTCTCAAGCAGCTGGGTCTGGCCTACAGGCTGGCCCCACCCTGCCTAGTTCTCCCAGCCCTGGCTTCCCGTTGGGCTGGTCCTACCAAGGTAGAAGGCTCCAGGGCCACATTTTGGGCCCTCCCCTCCCCTATACCTACGTCAATGGCTCGTCCTGCCTTCCACCCCAGCTTTAAGGAGCTTGCTCACCCTAGGCTTGGCTCCTCATCAATGACCTCAGGCATCTCCATCTCCATCACCTGTCAGGCAGATTAGGCTTGGCTGCATTTCTGATCCAAGTTCGGCTCACCCCCACCCTACCCCCACCACTCCACCCCTGTCTCCACCACTGCCTAGCTCAGCACCGACCAGTGATGTGCAGGCTCCCAAGACCCACTTAAGGCCCTCTGCACAGCTCCAGCTGGTGGAGACAAATCACATGCACAGGGCAGGAACGTGAGACTTCTGAGCCATTCCCCTTGGGCAGACCCCTCAACTATCCCTGACTTGTTTCCTGCGCAAAGACCAAGCCACAGAGTATGCTACTCCCTCTGAGCTCTTAGGAGGAAGATTTTTATGATGCAGGGACTCGAGGGCAGGTAATACCACTTCCAGAAGGCTGCTGTAGTCCACAATTAGTTCCTCACCAGGGGAGGGAAGAAAGGTGACATCATCAACAGGACTAGGAGGAGCAAGAGAGCAGGGCAGAACCTTCAAAGCTTTTTTTTTTAATTTAAAATGTTTTGTTTTTTAATATTTTTATTAATTTTTAAATTTGTATTATTTTTTAATGATGCGTAGGAGTGTGTGTCTGCATGTAGGTATGTGAATCCAAGTGCCTGCCGAAGTCAGAATTAGAGTTACCGAGGGTTGTGAGCCACCTGATATAGGTGCAAGGAACTGAACTCAGGTCTTCTGGTGCTCTTCACCTCTGAGTTGTGGGGCCAGAACACCGTGGAACCGGGAGGAGCCAGTCCGGAGCAAGAGTGGGGTCAGTCCTGTGCAAACCGGAAATCTCATCTCAAAAGCAGTAGGAGGAAGGACCACTCCCTCCCCTGCCCGAAGCCTAAATGTCCAGGTGCACTTAGTGCTGCATCCCCCTGCCTTTGCCCCCACCAGAGGTCACATAGTTGCAGCCAGGTTAAAACTTCCCCTTCTCCTTATAAGGTCATGTCCAGCAAGCATCTGGAATTCCTCTTCATGCAGATAAGGCATTCCCAGCACCTTAGTCCTGGCCAATGATGTACACTTGCCCCAAAGCCTCTACCAACCCTCCATGGGTTTAAATAGCCTTTGTTCTTCCAATAAAACAAGCTGCTCGATGAAGCTCACTTGCTGCCTGAGGTCTCCATCATCCCCCTCCCCCACACCACACACCGTTCCCACCTCCGTTTCCCTCTTAGGCCAGATCACCAGCTGTCATGCCTTTAAGGGAGGGGGAGTGGAGTGGGAGTGACACTGAGCCATCTCTTCAGCCATAAACGTTTTAAATTTATATGAGTATTTTGCCTGCCTGTATGTCTGTGCGGCACTTGCATGGCCCATTCCTAAGGAAGGCACAAGAAGGCATTGGATCCCCTGGAACTGGAGCTACAGACGGTTGTGAGGCACCACGTGGGTGCTGGGTATTGAACCTGGGTCCTCTGCAAGACTGACAAGGGCTCTTAACTGCTGAGCCACCACTCCAGCCCCACGCACCAGTTTGGAGATACTTGACTGTTGTGTAGGGCACAGGACTGTAGCAACTCTTGACAGTGCTCCCTGGGGCTGGAGGCAGATGATAAAACCCACAGTGTAGGAGCAGGTGTGCCCAACATAGGAAGCAGAGATTCTGTAGGAACACAGAGCTGAGGCTGGGTACCTGGGAGCAGCCAGAGGATCTCGCAGTGCAAGAACATCAGTGGATGCAGATTGAGTTGACTACATAAGGGAGGACAGCAAGGACAGGAGCTGGACCAGGCTGACCAGCAGAATTTCTGTACAGCTAGAGTGGATCCTGAGGAGAGGCTAGAACAGGAGAGGTGAACCCCTGCAAATGCCTGTTGTTTGAAAAGGGGCTCTTTGGCCAAGTGGCCATTTGGTAAAAGAGGGTATTATGGCTGGCTTATCATTGAGGGTCCTGGTCATGTCTCAGGATAATAGCCTCCTGAGTGCTCACTTCTGATTTGGCCCCATGAGCCCTAGACCATGAGAAAGGGAGAAACAGAGAGAGAGAGAGAGAGAGAGAGAGAGAGAGAGAGAGAGAGAGAGAGAGAGAGAGAGAGAGATTGTGTACCGTATGTGTGAAATGCCCAAGGAGGCCAGAAGATGATATCAGATGCCCCAGATCTGCAGTTACAGACAGTTCCGAGCTGCCGTTTGTATGCTGGGAATTGAACCCAGGGCTTCTGCAAGAGCAACCAGTGCTCTTAACTGCTGGGCCATCTCTCCAACCCCACATGACTGAAGCGTGAGCCACTGGAGTGAGCTGTATCAGCTGCTAATCTGTCCCCCTGGGACAGAAGTGGCAAACCTGTGTGCCTCCTTTTCCTAACCATGTAAGGGACTTATTTTGCAAGTAAGCATCTGGAGCTCAAACTGACCCAAGAATTTGGCTGAAGTCACACAAGACACCAGACACAGAGGAGGTTCCTGTCTGCCCCATATCCAAACTCAGGGTTATGTAAATAGTTGATATATGCTTGTCACACGTATATTCAACAGAATCCCTGGACATGTAAGCTTGGGAAATGCTGAGTTCAGTGAACTTGAGCAGACACTTTTCTTTTCACAGCATGGAGAAAAACTTTAGGCCATGCTCTCCCCGCCTTGTTGGAGCTGCTGTCTCTAAAGAGCACACTCCAGGACCTCTTGACCTGTGAGGTCAGAGGTGAGGTACCGGAGGCCTCCCGCTTCAAGTTCTTTACAGCTGTGCTCCCCACCTCACCTTACGCTTGAGTAGGGCAGGCGTTGATTTTCAATGAGAGACTTTGAGGAATCTTGGGTAAAGGATAGTGGGGAAGCCAAGCACTCCTGGCCCCTAGATTTCACAAGAAATACCTTCATTTTATGTACAATGCCTGAGGCCTTGATCACCTTTGGTGACACATGTCTTTGGGACACTGCCAGACGAAAAAAGCCATTTCATGCATCAAGGGGCATCCTCGCATTTGGGAGAGACTTCTGAAAGTGGTAAAATTTTAGTAGGAGGCTAAGAGGAAGAGAAACAAAGAGTTGAGGCCCAGAGCAATGAGCCCCATTTAGGAGTAAGAACAAGCCAAAGCCTGGGAGATGGAGAAGCCAGGGATGGAGCTGCTCTTGGTGGTAGACAACTTGGAAGCAGCAAAGCACTGTGGGAGATGCTCGAGGTAGAGGTCATTTGATGCAATCTAGGAGCTCGGGGGATGTGATTCAGTTGGTAGGGTGCTTGCCCTTTATGCACAAAGACCTGGGTTAGGCCCTCAGTACCACATATTGGAGAGTGCTGGTTCGTGCCTACAATCCCACGACTTGAAAAGTAGAAGAAAGAGGCTCAGAGGCTCAAAGACGTTCTTTGCTACACACACACACACACACACACACACACACACACACACACACACACGCTCCCAAGCCTCCCCGCCCCCCACAAGCACTCTCACCTTCTGTCTCATTTCTTAGCAGGAAGTCAGTTTGCACATAGCTACTCCGCATCTTGCCTGCTCTTCCCTCCTTCCCTCCCCCCTCCCAAAGCCTCCTTGGCGGGGTGGGGTGTCTTGGTCACCAGTGTTCCCTCTCTTTCCCTGCAGATGGCTGCTTTTCCCCTAGAAACTCGTATCAGGCTGGCTTCCACTGTATGAAGCATCTTTCTGGGACCTCAACTGGAGAAGAGTAACTACTGTGGACACCAAGGACTATCTGGTCATTGAGAGAGTGTGGGTGGATGACCTCCCTACTGAAAAGCACCTTTGGTATACTCCTCTTGTTGTCCCTTTCTGTCTCCTTAGACCCGCTTTCCTGAGCCATCCATCTCTTCCTAGGGAAAGAGCACACCAACAGAGTGCCCAGGCACATTCTCCCCAGGCTGTGCTGGACATTGCCCCACCCCCAGAGGAAGGGTGAGTGGAGAGGGAAGGTGGAGACAGAGGAAAGGGCCTGACCGAGACCATCAGACCAACAACCCCCGCTGCCCACAACCCATGCTTGGGATGGCTGGGGTAGCACCGACGTCTCCCAGGCCTCTGGGGCTCTGTTTGGATAACTCCTTTGATGTGTTTGTCCTTTGGCCTCAGAGAAGGCCCTTCTCCTTGGCAGCTCACGATAGCTGAGTGCAGCATTCCGAGGTCACCAGGCCCTCTCTCTACACAAATCCCTCTCTCCTTTGGCTTTCAGGAAGGACTGAGGCCCCAGAGCCTCATTAATCTGTTGTCAGAGTCCCTGATGGCATGTGAGGTATTTTTTACAATTGTTCTAAAATCCCATTATCTTGGCAGTCTGGACTTCGAGGTGGCCACTGACGGCTGGATACGTGACTGACCACCAATTCTCCTCTCCCTGGGCAGCTGGCCACCATCCAAGCAGGTTCCTCTCCGTGGAAAAGCATGGGGATGACAAAAGTGGAAGGGGTGGTCTCAATGCACAGGATACCTGTAAACCCTGAAGCGTGTTTCAAGGAAAAACAAAAGTAAAAACTACAGGGCGGGCAAGCTGGGAGGAGCTCAGAGTCCACTTGACTTATTCTCTGCAGCCGTCACTTAACTACAGTCGTCATTTCAGACTTACCCTGAGTGTTTGCTCAATTCACTCAGCAAATGTTTACTGCACACCCACTGTTCTAGATGCTTGGGCTACATCCGGCAACAGAGACGAGCCTCCCCCTCCAGCGCCCCACCCCCAGCCCCCAGGGCTTGTGTTCTATGGAAAGATCACTGGTAAAAGGAGAAGGCAGAAAATGATAGAAGGTGATAGGCGCTAGGTAGACAAGCGAGGTAAAGTGAAGCTGGGGAGAGTGAGCAGAGGGGACGTCTGTGGAACATTCCAGAAGGAGCAGCAAGAGTGCAGGCTTTCAGGAACAGGCAAGAACTGGGGCAGAATGGAGAGGAGGCTGATGGGAGAAGCGTGAGCTCACTTCTGTTAGCTCACCATAAGTGTTATTGGAATGAAAAGGAGCAACACTGCACGGGAGGGGAGTGCCTGGCTTGTCCTTTGTTCCCCTGAGAGCACCAGGAAGGTGAGATCTGCCGGCCACTCCATGTCTACCACAAGGTCTGACACCTGAATACAAAAGGGCTGGGGCCTGGAGATGCCTCAGTGGGTAAGAGAGCTTGCTGAGCAAATATATAGATGTGAGTTTGAACCTCTAGTGCCACGGAGAAAGCAGATATGCCCTCTCACGTATCTGTAACTTCAGTGCTGTGGGGAGCAAAGGATCTCGAGGGCTTGCTGACCATACTCTACCTCCAGGTTCAGTGGGAGAGCCTGTCTCAAGGAAGCAGGCCAAAGGATGATAGAGCACATGCATGGGTATGAACACACACACACACACACACACACACAAATATATGAATACATCACATGCTTACAAAAATTCATATGCATACACACCACACAAAATACTTCATACACACACAGAAATATAGCGCATACTCACACACATGAACACATACATACATACATACACACACCACACAAATATACTACACATATATACCCACACAAATACAGTACATATATACTAGTCCATACACACACATACACATAAACCTGTACATGCACACACACTATACAAATATACTACACACAGAAACACAGAAACATACCACACATTCATACATATAAACATACATATACATACAAGTACACAACACACACACAAATACACCACATACACGTGCACCACACACTCAAACACGTAAACATGCACATGTATACACACAGTATACAAACACACAAATGCATCACACACTCACACACATAAACATGCATACACACAGCACACAAATATACTACACATACTACTATACCACACACAAACACACACAAATGCACCACACGCTCATACACACAATCATATGCACACTCACACACAAATACACCCCACATCTACACACTCACATACACACACGTCACACCACTCACACACTCACAACACTCATACACATCCAACGCACACCACACACTCTCTCACACATACCACACACACGGAGACCTACTATACATACACACCACACAGATTACACACCAGCACACACCTACCACACACACACCACACTCACAGACGTATACACACTCCCCTCACTGTCTTCATACACACATAGACAGAATGCCAAGCTTCCATTGGAATGAATGAACAAATGACATAATGATGCTCCTACTTTTCCAAAGAGATAGGGCAGAGGGGAAGCCTGCAAATATACCTTCAACTGAGGCTGTATTTGGACCAGAGCTTGTGTTTCAAATGCCTGGGGAGCTTCTCATGGTCCTCACACACGGACCTTTACCCACAATCATGATTCTTTAAAGGGTGGGAAGATCTTGAGTAAGATAGAACGTGAGTATATGGCTATTTTTATTTTATTTAAGATTTACTTGGTTTTCTCTTGTGTGTACGAGTGTTTTGCCTGAATGGGTGTCTGTGCACTAGGTGCAGGCACCAAGGGCCTGAGGAAGCCAGAAGAGAGCACCAGCTGCCCTGGAACTGAAGGTACAGATCACTGGGAGCCACTGTGTAGGTGCTAGGAACTGGAGCCCGGTCCTCTGGGAGACCAGCAGGTCCTCTTAACTGCCAGGCTGTCTCTCCAGTCCCCAAATATGTGGTCTTTATGTGCACCCACTCTCTATCTGGGGGAATCCTAGCCAAACAGTCTCAGACATGTCTAAACATTCAGCACCTGGTATCATCACCAGCCCCAGGGCACATATTTAAGAACTGAATAAATGATTGTTGGCTGAATCCACAGATTTATATGTGCATGAGTGAAACAATTGGTTGCTCTACTCCCTTTCAACCCAGATATTTAGAATTATTTTTGATGTTGCTATGATTATTAATATTATTGTGTGATTGACTTTGGTTTTTTGTTTGTTTGGGGTTCTTTTTTTTCCTGTTTTTAATTTTTCAAGACAGAGTTCCTCTGTGTAATAGCCCTGGCTGTCCTGGCCTCACTTTGTAGACCAGGCTGGCCTTGAACTCACAGAGATCCACCAGCCTCTGCCTCCAGGGTGCTGGGATTAAAAGCATGCGCCACCACACCTGGAGACTTTGTTTTGTTTTGTTTTGTTTTGTTTTTTCAAGACAGAGTTTCTCTGTGTAACAGCCTTGGCTGCCCTAGAACTTGGTCTGTAGACCAGGCTGGCCTTGAACTCGCAGAGGTCCACTTGCCTCTGCTTCCTGAGTGCTGGGCTGCACCTCTAGCCTCACATACTTGGAATTATTATAAAGAAGCAACATTCCAGAGAACAGGAAGCCCCATGCTTCTTCCTGTCCTATATCTACCCACAAGCCCTACCCGGATGTCCCCTCTGGTTTCTTAGGTTACGCTGGTTTTTACCTGCTGCGCCCTGTCCTGGTTAGAGTGTAGGGATATCCTGGTTTCTAGAAGCAGCCTGCCTTGCACGCCCCTGTGTGCTCCTGGGCAGCTCTGAGCCAGTGGGGCTTCTCTCTAAATGAGAGAGTTGCTGAGGAATAAGATTTTTTTAGATAGCCCAGTGTCCTCAAAGCAAAAGAGAATAGAGCCTGGGGGACAGAAGCCTGGGGCTGTGACAGCGGAGGAGGGAGATAGGCTGGCAGGCCACATCTCATTACTCTCAGGAGAATGTGTAGCCAGGCTCACATGCCAGAGCTGCAGGGACCGAGACCAAACACTGCAGGAAATATTGGGACCATAAGCACCAGAATCAAGAGCCAGAAGTCCCTCCAGCCCGCCCTGTCCTCTCTCCTTTCGCTTAGGCTCCTAGCATCTCAGAGCCTGGAGCTCCACTCCCGGCTGCTGAGTCTCACAGATTCTTGGCCTCGGGCTTGCAGGTGCTGGCTGCCTGAGATATTTTTGCCTGTAAACAGTAAAGAGCCCCTGATTATCTTACATAGTTGGACTAAGCAGTCTCATTTTTTTTTCCCCCTCCTCTTCCCAGAATTCAATAAAGGCCAGAGATTCCACGAGCCATCTGACTCAACTCTGTTTCCTCCTTCCTCCTGCTCCTCCTCCACCCTTGTGACCCTGAAAAGGCAGCCCAGAATCCAAGGCTCTGCAGGTCAGACGTCTTTAATCCTACTGACCCGGGACTCACCCGGTACATCCCACAAGTATGATAGTGGGGCTTGGAAGTTCAGAGGTAGTCAAAGGCCTCATATAGATGTCAGGCATCCAGAGTTCAAATCCTGGCCCCCTGGTTAACAATATGGCAAGTCAATTGTTCTCTGTGAACCACAGTTTCCCCCTGTGTAAATGAATCTGTCCATAGTTTCTTTCCTTAAGGAGGCTGCGAGGACTGACTGGACCGTGCGCCCGGAGTTCCTAAGAAATCATGACTATCATTGTTGTGTTTACAGCAGTGCTGGGCACCTACCTGGCTTAGACTACTTCTGAGAAAGCACATCCAGCCAAGCAAGCAGGGGGCTCAGGGATGCAGGATTAAATGTGGGGCTCAAGATAGAGGGGACATTTCAATTAGTACTTTACAAAGAGAACAGGACAATTGCAGAGAAGGCAGGGAATCCTAGAAATATTTTGAATGCCTAATAGGAGCCCTTCAAAAATGCAAAGAGGGGCTGGAAAGACGGCTCAGAGGTTAAGAGCATTGACTACTCTTCCAAAGGTCATGAGTTCAATTCCTAGCAACCACATGGTGGCTCACAACCATCTATAATGAGATTTGGTGCTGTCTTCTGGCGTGCAGGCAGAACACTGTATACATAATATATAAATAAATAAATCTTTCTTTTTAAATAAATAAATCTTAAAAAAAAAAAAAAAGACAAAGCCAAGTGTGATGGAGCACACCTAGTACTTGGGAGGCAGAATCAGGGAGAGATCTGAGAGGCCAGCCTGGTCTACATAGGAAGTTCCAGGCCACCCAGAGCTTCAAAATAAAATTGTTTAAAAAAAAAAAAAGACAAAGAGCTGGGCATGGTGGCACATGCCTTTAATCCCAGCACTCTGGAGGCAAAGGCAGGCGGATCGCTGTGAGTTTGAGGCCAGCCTGGTCTACAAAGTGAGTTCAGGACAGCCAAGGCTACACAGAGAAAAGACTTGTCTTTAAAAACAAAAACAAAAAAAAAAACAAAAACAAAAAAAAAAAGAAAAAAAAAAAAACCAACCAGATAGCTGCACAGCAGAGGATTCTGAGGCCCAGTCAGAAAGCTGGGTTAGAAGCCCAGAGCGTCCAGTCTAAACTGGGAAGTGACAGGGCTTAAGATGAATACAGTCAGTCCCAGGAGGCCTTGGGACTTGCCAAGGAAGTGTAGCCTTAGCCTGGCTCTTGTTTCTCTCTGGTGTTTGACTTCATATGTTAACCCTGGTCCCCCATATTTTTGCTCTCTCTCTCTAACACCCCTGTTCTCACTCCACACTCACAGAACTACTTGTATTGCGAAGACTATGTGGGTTCTGAGTCCCTCTGCCTCTATCATGCTGGTCTCTCTAAGCACCCTGTTTCTCCCCAGCTGCAAATGTCACCTTCTCAGATGTTCGGGCTTTCTTTTGTTTTGTTTTGTTTTTTGGAAGAGAAAGGAGGAGAGCTGACACAAATGTACGTGCTTGGTGTGCCATGCTCAAGGTAGCTGGGGACGCCTCCTGAACTGTTACTTCTGTAGCATGTCTCCGAACACTCTTTCTTTCTCTCTGCACACATCTGATCCACCATCACATAGCTACGGATTCATCTTTGCCTACAAACTACGAAAGTCTACCACAGGATTTCTCTGTGTAGTCCTGGTTGTCCTGGAATTCTATCTAAAGACCAGGCTGGCCTCGAACTCAGAGATCCACCTGCTTCTGCCTCCTGAGTGCTGGGATTTAAGGCCTGCGCCACCACTGCCCGGTGAAAATACTGCTTTTTTTTGGAAAAAAGGGTATGCCTACTTGCCATCAGGATGATATCTTTTCTCCCTGGTTTTTCATGACTCAGATTTGGGGAAGCCATTCATCTGTCTGTGGGCCTGTGATAACAGAGTTTGGTGGCTGAGTCAGGGTGATGCTAGCCTATGCTACAAGGCTCCACTCCAATAGAAGTGAGTCATGACGACCGGTCACAACGTAGCCTATACTGGAAACTGCCCAGAGAATCCATTTTAATTGTTTCCATCATAAACTAACGGTGTGACGCGGTCCACATGTCCAATGAGCTCAGTTTAGCCACAATGCGCATGTTTCCAAATGCCATATGCCATAAATAGGTACACCATTTGTACTTACCAATTAAAAGGTATTTTAAAGGTGAAAAGGGGACACTGAGGCCAGGTCACAGGAGGAGGGCTGGGGGAAGGTCAGCCAAGCTACCTCCACACCACAGCCCCACAAGTCAGCTCCAAAGGCCTTCGCGACTCCTGGAGGCTGGAGGACACGCCGTTGCTGTACTCTGGCAACTGAGGAAGAGAGAAGACTGTCCTGGCTGTGTTTAGGCTTCGGCCATCTGCACCTTCTACCCTGAAGCATCCAAGTTCCAGCCATGCTGGGATGCAGGCGGAGGATGCACCTCCCCTCTGGGTGTGAGACTCAAATGCATCTCAGGGGTGGATCCTTTGGTGTGGGGGGGTAACTGAAGGCCTCTCTCATTAGTGAAAGAAATCTAGGGGGCAGGAATGGAGAGAAAAGAGGAAACAGAGGGGGGGAAAGGCACAGTCTGACTGCTGAAGGAATCTTGTATAGCAGAAATTGCTGTACCCATTGAGCTAATAAGATCAAGGTGTCCACTAAGGTCATTGCTACACGGAAAAAGAGCCAAGCCACCAAATCCCATCAACTTGAAAGGGGGAGGTTTTCTTTCAAAAGCTTACGATCTCTGATCATAGCACAGAGATACAGCAACCTCTGTTTACTATGTATGTGTGTATTTATGTAATTAAGATCGGATCGCGTGGAGCCAGAGCTGGCTTTGATTTCACTTAGACTGGCACAACACAACCTTGAGCATCCCTCTGTATCTCCCAGGCGCTGGGATTGCAGGCACATACCATCCACATACCTGTTTTATGCAGTGCTGGGAAGCAAACCCAAGGCCTCATGGACCCTGGCAAGTACCCTACCAACTGAGGCACATTGCTACCCTACTACCTAGTGTTTTTGTTTTCTTGAGGCAGGGTCTTGCTCTGTAGCTCTGACTGACTCTGTATCCCTGATGGCACGGAGCTCATGGCAATCCAATCTCAAGCTCTCCAGTACCGAGATTACAGGCATGTGGCACCATATACCTGGTTAATTTTTACTGAGAAGGGGGCTCATTCCTGAGTTTGGAACCAAGGGCCTTGGGTATTCTATTCTAGACAAATTATCTAGCTTTGAAGTACATCTTCAGCTCAACTTTTTTTCCCCCTTTAATTTCCTTCTAACTCATCTTGTTGTGCTGGTGCCAAAAATATCATGCATTTTTATTGTTGTTCACGTATCACTATACGTTAAATGTTTATAATGCTGTTGGTCTTTATAATCATCACTTTTGCCTGAATGTAGTGGTGCATGCCTCTAATTTCAGCATTCCAGACATAGAGGCAGGAAGATTGGCCACAAGTCCTCAGTAAGCATGTCCTACAAAGGATTCCAGGCCATCTGGAACTGCAGTGTGAGTCCCTGCGTCAATTAAAAAAAAAAATCACTTTTACATACTAGTCCACCCTGTAGACATGTGATTCACTCAGCCATCAGTGAATACTCAGTGCCTCAGCATTGTAAACTGTCTCCACCCAAGCCTGGCCTGGTAAGCAGGGCTCCCACCTGCACTGTCTGGAAGGTTCTGTAGGTCACTGGAACCTGACTGGACCTGCTGCGTTGCAACAAGGTATTCTAGAGTGTCCACGAAGGCTCCAGATTCTCTGCTTCTCCCTGGGCCTGGCATGGTCTGCTCCCATCCACCCAGGCCACAAAACTGGAAGCCACCAAAGTACTGTCTTGCTAATTGGGACTCGGCCCTGCACCCAGACATCTCAGGAACCAAAGAGCACCCAAACACCACCAAGTCAGCCCTGTGCTCAGCACTAGGATGGGAGGGAGCTCCCAGCTATGAGGCCTGAGTAGCTAAAGCTTGATGTCCATTCTCTTGAGAAAGCCCCCTTCTAGAAAGTTCTGTTTTCTGGAGCAGAAGTTGGCAAACAGACCAGCACAAACGCCCAAGGTGATGGGCCGGAGATCACATTGTCAGGATGCCTCTCTGCTTTATGTGTTTGCAAAGCAGATATTTGGGGAGGAGGCTGGGCTCTGAATTGCTTCATGGCTGCCAGCCTCATGGGAAATGGCTCACATTCTTAGCATAGTTCAAGAGCTGTGAAGCAACCGAAAAGACGGCTCTGAGGCCTCTGGGGAGCTAAGGAAGATGAGCCATAGCCTCGGCATGCCTCCTTGGATGATGGGTTCTGAGATGGGACACACTAGACATTTTTTTTACAAGAAGGCAGGGGGGTGGGGAGTCTCTAAAAGGCCTTCTTGTGAGCATCACTGCCGGCCCAGGCCCCGAGTGCTCTCTAAGACCAGCTACACAGCCCCTGGCCAGACCCTAGACAAGCTGAAGTTAGCTTCCCAGCCATTAATGAGAAACATTTACTCGAGACCCACTGGGGTGGTGATTATTTCTTCTCCTCCTCCCCTTCCTCATCTTCCTCATCTCCTCCTCCTCCTCTTCCTTTTGTAGCCCAGGATGGCCTCACATGGCTAAGAAGAGAAGGCTAGCCCTGTCCTTCTGATATTCTAGCCTCCTTCTCCCAGGCGTTAGGATTATAGTCACGGCCCACCTCACCTGGCTGAGATTTCTGGGGATTTTCTGGGTTTGTTTTGTTGTTGTTTGGTTTGGTTTTTGAGGGGGTTGTTATTGTTGTTGTTTTTGGTTTGGTTTGGTTTGGGTTTGGGTTTTCAAGACTGAGTTTCTCTGTGTTGCCTTGGCTGTCCTGGACTCGCTTTGTAGATCATGCTGGACTCAAACTCACAGAGATCCGCCTGCCTCTGCCTTCTGAGTTCTAGGATTGAAGGTGTGTGCCACTACATCCAACCTGTTTTTGTTTTTGTTTTTTTCTGGGTACACTGCTGTTGGCTTTTTTTCTTTTAATTGAGAATATGTATCATTAAAATCAACATCAATAACATTTTTTATTTATTTGTAGAGAGCTTTATATAGGCATATAGTTTACCTTGATTACACTCACCTCTTCCTCCCTCACTCCAGCTCCCCAATACAGCATTCCCTTCTCAACTTTATTTTTTTTTTCCCCTCCAAGATAGGGTTTCTCTGAGTGCCCTGGCTATCCTGGACTCACTTCGTAGACTAGGCTGGCCTCGAACTCACAGCAATCCTCTTGCCTCTGCCTCGAGTGCTGGGATTAAAGGCATGCCCCCACCGAGACCAATTAGTGTGGCCTCCATGAGTGTGAAGTTACTATTTACTGGGTCACAGGCAGTCTACAACAGCATTTTTAAAAATAAAAAAGTAAAAAGACCCTAGGGCCAAAATGTCTTATCTTCTGTCTTGATAGTAACCCCCAGAAATGCTATCTTTCTCACCAGAGAACTCGAAATCCTGTGTCCTCTTTCCAGCAGTTGATTCCATGATCAGCCACCCTAATGGAGAGGAAGGTCTGGTCAACCCTGTCACTGGTGTGCGTTCCCTGCTGGCCACAGCGGCTGGTGGCCAAAAACCACACCTATTGAATTCCCTGAACTGAGAAAGCAGTGTTCCTGAGACCACTCAGTAGTCCGAGGCGAGCAGCGCCAGAAGGCAATACCAGGAAATGCAGAGGGAGAAGAATTCCTTCCTGGTATTGCCTTTGCGGCCAGCACACAGGTCGCCCATCCGGCTGGCGAGAATGGCTAAACAGCTACGGAAGTTAGACATGCCATGCCACAGAAACCTTTGCCCACTGAGTCCTGGGAGCTTTGTGAAAGCTAGTGAAGAGAGGCGCTGAGGGCAGAAGTACAGCTAACCAGGCAGAGCTATTGGGGGAGGGGGGTGGGCGGGGCAGGGGACTTGAGGCCAGGTGTGTGAGTGGCATCAGAGAGGCCCTGGCTCCGCCCCCTGGGGCCCCTCAGAGGCCCAGAAAGAGGAATGAGAGGCGTGTCTCAGAAGTATGGGAGCCCAGCAGGTGTGAGTGCTAGAGGGTTGAAGGGAGCCGTGGCCTCCCTAGAGTTTGAACTTCCTGTCAAGCAGAGGTCCTCAGCCCAATCACACTTCAGCTACCATCTGGAAATCTTTTAAAGACTAAAGTATCCATTGTGCACAGTAACCAGCTTAGCCCAATTCCTCCAAGGTGGAACCAGGGATTTTATATATATATATATATATATAGTCATATTCCCTAGTAATTACAATATTCAGTACAATATTCAGATAGGCAGAAGAATTAATGCTCTGACCACCCAGCTGCAATGAGCATAGACCTCTGAGTCTCACTGTCACTTAGGACCCAGGTTTCCCACCATGCAGGCATTTGCATGTCCAATGGAGCCATCTGGTCTCCCTGAGGCAGGTACTATGGTGCCTTGTCACTGGCTGACCTACCTCCAACCTCCATATACCCCCACATTGTGTGCTCAGTATTGCTTGGCTGATTTACTCACTAGGGCACTTTGACATTGCAAGCGATCTTGACCAGAGAGTTGGGGGAAAAAATGTCTAATACAAATGAGCAGTTGTATTGTCGATGGGTAACCCTGGCTATGGAACTCGGAATGGGGGCATGCGGTATGGGGGAATACAGGAAGAACGGCCAAGATTGTCTCTTGGCCTTTCTCCAGGGAACACATGTGTAACTCCTACAAGCAAACCCTAGTGTGGTCCTCTTTCTGCACTGCTCGTTTTTTTCAAAATAGCAGTTCCATATGGTAGTGTGGGTGATAGAGGGTGTTTTCTGTTAAAAAAGAACTTCAAATATTTGCTGCAGTCACTTGAAGAAACTTCAACGTGGTATCCCAAACTCATCTGTTTGTGTCTGTTCTCTTTATTTCAGAAAGAGCACCCAACAAGCTGATACATGAGCTGGCTGTTTAAGACCAGGGGAAAATGGTCTTAAACCAGAGGGAGACCAGATGTGCTAGGCAAAAAGCGACTGAGGACTCAAATAGTCTCCAGGATAAAAATGGTCCTGTAAGCTCAGAGGTGAGAGAGAGAGAACAGCGTGGATGCGTGGATGTGGGAGGGGGGTAGGGGAGGGGCAGCCAGCAGGGGAGGGGCAGCCAGCAGGGGAGGGGCAGCTGGGAGTGGGGGCAGCCGGGGAGGGGGGGTATTGAATGGCTTTGAGTCACAGACTAAGAGGGTGGATTCCAGGCTCCACCATCCAAAGCCTAGCCCTGATTGAGAAGAGGTGTGAGGGACCACACTGTTACTAGACAAAGAATGAAAGACCAGTCAGGATACTGCAGCAAGCTGGGAAAGGATGGCTCGTGCCTCCAGATCTTCCTGTGGCTTTAAAGAAGTCACCTGTGGGCTCCCTGACCCGTGGGGTATGTTCTCAGGCCTGGGGCTGGCGTTGAAAGTATTCTCACAGGGCTGGGTGTGGTGGTGCATGCCTTTAATCCCAGCACTGGGGAGGCAGAGGCTGGTGGCCTGCTATGAGTTTGAGGCCAGCCTGGTCTACAAAGTGAGTCCAGGACAGCCAAGACTACACAGAGAGACCCTGTCTCAAAACAAACAAACAAACAAAACAAAACAACAACAACAACAACAACAACAAAACAAAAAAAAAAGGAAGTATTCTCACAGATCTTACCCAAGACAAACATCCAGAGGTCTCAGTCACCCCAGAGTCACCCCAGCTCACTACTCCTGAGCTCCTAAACTGACGTGAGAATAGGTCACTCCCAGGAGGGCCACCCTTGGTTGCCCTTGCATGTGGGCCAACATCTGTACTTTATGACCAAGGCAATGGGCATGAACAGTCACTACCCAACAGGGAACGGCCTAAAGAATCTTTAGCGTGAGACGCGTTTTAGCAAAAACATTTTAGGAGTTCGAGCTGCTGGGGTTTCCAGAAAGCAGTTGAGCTGGAGTTAGGGACTCAAGATGACGTAAGGAGTGAGGGTGACGCCTGTTAATGAAAGAGACAGAAGGCAGGATTAGAGTCATTGAACCCCCCACAGACCTTCTGACAGTCTCCAGTGACCGTGCAAGGACTCCTGTGTTGGTTGGCTGCGAGGAAAGAGTGGGCAAACAACAACCTTGCAATGGGCAGTCCTTTTCTGGAGGAAAGAGTTGGTTGGAGATGTCTCTGAGTTCGCATCTGAGTAAGATGTTCCTCGTGTCTGTCACCAAGACCCTCCTGGGCTCCTGGTCAAGTAGGCCATGCCTGTGGGTTGAACCCCGGGCCTGTCTCCACCAGGGGCCACCTTGCTCTCACTTCCCATCTTCTCCTTTTCCTGCCACCTCACTAGGCGGAGAGCATCTCTCTGGAGTTCTCTTCTGACCCTTCCCTCCCTCCACTTCCCAGCACAGAGTCTTTTTTCTTCTCTTGTACGTATGAGAGAGAACGCACATGTGTGTGTGTGTGTGTGTGTGTGTGCACATGTGCATGTGGGTGTCATTTCTCAGGCACTAGCCATCTTGGACCTGGCCGAGGAGGCCAGGCTGGGATAACAATGAACCCAAGGATTCTACCCGTCTCCATCTCTCTGGACCAAGGATCACAAGCATGGTCTATCATGCCTGGGTGTGTGTGTTTGTTTTGTTTAAAAGCATAGATTCCGGGCATAACTTCATTAACTGAGGTATGGCATTAGCCTTTCCTTGTTCTTTTGTTTGCCTTTTGAAACCACTCTGCCTGAAGCCCACCAGGAATAAAATAAAAAACTGTAGGCCGGGCGGTGGTGGTGGTGGTGCATACCTTTAATCCCAGCCCTCGGGAGGCAGAGGCAGGCAAGGATCACTGCGAGTTCGAGGTCAGCCTGGTCTACAAAGAGAGTTCCAGGACAACCAGGGCTATTACACAGAGAAACCCTGTCTCGAAAAACCAAACCAAACCAAACCAAAGCAGAAAACTAATCAAACATCTGTACCTAGAGTCTCTAGCTGATAAGCTTCCTAAGACATAAAAGCAGCACAAGTCACAGACATAAGCAGGCAAAGATCCCCTTGTGGCTTACAGTGGAGGAAGACCTGACTCTTAAACAACAAGATGTTCAAATTGACTCATGGAAAAAAGAAATCCAAGTCAAAGCTACATCGAGATCCAGTCAAGTCACCTATCAGATCGGCAAAGATCAAAAAGGTTGATTTGGCCGGCAATTGGCAGGGAAACAGCAGCTCCTGGGCTGGGCCGAGGGGGTGTGACTTGACAGCGCTGAGTGGAAGAGAATTTGGCAACTGCTCCTCCTGTTACAATTCCCACGGTCTTCAAAAGGCAGAAGAATGTGATGATGAAAAATGGGAGTTGGAGTGAGACACCTTGGTTTGAGTCCCAGCCGTGCCAATCATTTCAACTTCCCTGTTGCCCCGGGTTCTTCGCATCTGCGAGATGGCATGAGCTAGCACACCTGGCCCTCAAGCTGGCTCCAAGCATTCCGACACTGACGACGACTACGCACCAATTGCTGTAAAGTACTTACAGCAAATCCCAGCTCTCAGAAAACACTACGCAGATGTTAATGACCCTTACTATTAATTACCCCAACAACAGTTTTACGGCTAGCAATCTACCCTAGAGACACCCTTGCACAAGGGCTGAGTGTCCGGCGTAATTCACTGAAGTGCCGGGACAACTGGGCAGAAAATTGGAGCCCATCTAAATGACCACAAACAGCTAGACTAATTCTGGTGTGTGTGTAAAACAATAAACTCTCCAGATACGAAAGGAATGATGCATATTTTTTTTTAAAAAATTCTGTTAGTAATGCACAGTATGCTGCCTTAAATATCTGTAAGTAGGCAGGGGAGAGCTGGGCAGAGTGACGCATGCCTGTAATCTCGGCACTCAGTCAATCAGGAACTCAAGGTTCATCTGAACTGCCCAAGACCCTGTCTCAATAATAATAATAATAATAATAATAATAATAATAATAATAATAATACAAATGCAACACAGGGGTAGTGCACTGCATATGCGAAGCATATGCAAGGCCTTGGGTTTACTCCCTAGCACCAGAGAGATAGCAAGCAGGGAGTACAGACCCAGGTACACAGAATTCTCTTAGCTATAATTACAAAATTCAAAAACCTCTAATTAAAAAAAAATGGCAAAAGTATGTTTTGCAGCAAAAGCTAAATTCAACTGGCAGCTAATTATGGATTTATCTTATTGGTGCTGAAATATTAGTGTTTTATCACAGAGTGTGCACAATCCACAGAACAGCGCCTTTGTTCATTCCTTGAATTCCAAATTCCAAACTACACTGCTCCCACAGTTTCCAGATAAGGGATTATGGACCTATAACCTGGTTTATCTTTTTTTTCCCTCACTCTTGATATTAAAAATCTCCCTGCAAGAATGCAGGACAGACGAGCCCTGGTGGCCCCCATGAAGAAGCAGAGCTGCTGTGAATTCGAGGGGTGGGGTAGGGGGGAAGCACTTTTGAAGGTTTTACAAAATATTTGGATACTTTCAAAACAGGAAAAAAAAAATCAGATTTAAACCCTCAGTGCCTTCACTGAAGTCCTGCCCACTGCCCGTGCTGGGCGTGGCAGGCTGCCTGGGAACTTAGACCTGGAAAGTAGGGCTTGCGGGTGGGGCCAGGTGGCATGCGTGCCTCACCTCTGAATCATAGTGCTGCCCTGGGCACCGTAGCGTTGTCGCCTCCCTAGAAAAGTGCAGATGATGAGGGTGACTCACCCCGCCCCCCATCAGCCCCTCCACACTTTTTCCCACTAAGGGTTGAAAATCCACCCCTCACAACACCTCATCACATGTCCCCAACAAAGAATCAGGGCAGGGACACTGGGTCCCAGCATCAAAGGGCATTTGAAAAATGTTTAAAGTACCCAGCAATGTGGGGCCAGCCCCTAGCAAGCAGAGGAGAGTCGAGATTCTATCCTGGAAGGGACCATCTCAAGGCCACAAAGAATAAGAGAAGTCACACAGGCAAGCAGATGAGGACAGACAGGAGCAAGGCCTGGACGTGTGTGTGTGTGTGTGTGTGTGTGTGTATAGTTTTTATTGTATTTTTTATATCTTTTTCCCATGTATATGAGGGTTTGCCTGATGTATATATATATATTTATCATGTGGGTCTCTAGTATGCTGAAGGCCAGAAGAGGGTGTGGGGACCCCCCCCCCAATCTGAAGTTACAGATGCTGTGAGCCTTTGTGTGGGTGCTAGAACCAAACCTGGGTCCTCTGCAAGTGCGGCCCGTGCTTTTGATGGCCAAGCCCATCTCCCCACCTCCTTTGTCTTAGTTTTAAAAAAATGGTCTTGCTAATTTTCCCCAGGCTGGGCCTGAATTTCTGAGCTCAAGACATCCTCCTGCCTTAGCCTTCTGGGTAGCTGAGACCACAGGTATGGTCAGCAAATAATGGAAGGGATTCATTTTATTAAAACTGGGATGACCCAAATGGCAGTTGAATGTGACAGCCTGGGATGTATGGCAGTTCTTTCCTTCTTTCTTTTTTTTTTTTTTTTTTTTTTTTTTTTTTTTTTGGTTTTTCAAAACAGGGTTTCTCTGTGTAGCCCTGTCTATTCTGGAACTTTCTTTGTAGACCAGGCTGGCCTGGAACTCACAGAGATCCCCCTGCCTCTGCCTCTGCCTCCCCAGTGCTGGGATTAAAGGGTTGTGTCACCATGCCCCGGCTCTTTCATTATTATTATTATTACTACTACTATTATTCATGCAGTATTGTCAGCACATGTGCCTGCCTGCCACAGGAAGGCACTGGATCTCATTACAGAGGGTTGTGAACCACCATGTGATTGCTTGGAATTGAACTCAGGACTGTCAGAAGAGCATATAATACTCTTAACCTCTGAGCCATCTTTCCAGACCCTCTTTCTTTTATTTGTTTATTTATTTATTTATTTTTTTCAAGACAGGGTTTCTCTGTGTAGCCTTGGCTGTCCTGGACTCCCTTTGTAGATCAGGCTGGCCTTGAACTCACAGCGATCCACCTGCCTCTACCTTCCAGAGTGCTGGGATTAAAGATGAGCACCACTGTACCTGGCTGATTTATGGCATTTCTGTACAATCTTTTTTTTTTTTCTTTTCAAGAGGTCCTTGTAAAGTACGTGTGTTTCTTTCCATATTCTTCTCTAAATTTCTGCATGCAAATATACATGAGGATATAGATACGCAAATCTATTTGTATACATGATACACACTTATGCATATTCCATGTCTCCACAGGAATATTTGTACATATGTACCCACATTTATGCTCACACATACATTTATATACAAGCATATATACACAGATATGTGTCAAATATGTCACAAACTCAAGAATAAACCTGTCCATTATTCATTCACAGAATTTTTTCCCAATAAATCTCAGTCTCTCTCTTCTCTCTCATTTTTTGAGACAGGACTTCTGTAGGCTCTACCTTCTCCAAACCTACTTTATTTGGGGTTCTTTAATGCGTATACCTCCCTTCCAACCTACTTACCCTAGATGGGTGAGAAAAGAGGTTAATGGGAACAGGAGAAGTAGACCTTGCTTAATTCAGTTCCTGGGAGCGATTCCCCTGACATAGTTGGCAGGATTTCAGCAGGCCAGCAATTCCCAGGAAGTGGTTCGACTTCTAAGTGGAGAAGCATCACCTGTTCTCTCACAGAGTCTGTTCCCCATCCCACACTTGGGATCAAAACAAAAACATGTTTACATCCACTACAGGTTTCTCCGTATTTCTTCGGCTGTCCTGGAATCACTTTGTAGATTAGGCTGGCCTCGAACTCACAGTGATCCACCTGCCTCTGCCTCGCAAGTGCTGGGATTAAAGGCGTGCGCCATCCTTCCCAGACCCCATCAATGTCTTGAAACTCAAACCCCCAACTTGATGACTGATCCTTGGAGAATGCAAACCAATAAAACACACATACACATATATAAATATAAAGCACACACACAAGGCTTTATACATCAATGTTTTATAGTACTACAGCAACTATAATGATAATATTGTGCAGATATTGATAGGGGTTGTAGTATTGTCACAGCATTTTTCACAGTGTCTAAAAGCAATGTCCATTCATGAGTTACGGTCAAATAAATTACCTTGCATCCATGTTTAAGAATGATCTGCAAGGGGCTGGAGAGATGGCTCAGAGGTTAAGAGCATTGTCTGTTCTTACAGAGGCCCTGAGTTCAATTCCCAGCAACCACATGGTGGCTCACAACCATCTATAATGTGATCTTAAAAAAAAAAGGATGATTTGCAAGCCAGGTGGTGGTGGTGTATGCCTGTATCCCAGCACTCGGGAGGCAGAGGCAACTGGATCTCTGTGAGATTGAGGTCAGCCTGGTCTACAGAGTGAGTTCCAGGACAGCCAGGACTACACAGAAAAACCCTTTCTTGGACTCCGCCTCCACAAAAGTCCTTACCCCCTGCTTTTGAAGACGACCCAAGTTCAGTTCCCAGCGCCCACATGATGACTCACAACCATCTGTAAGCCCAGTTCCAGGGGACCTGACGCCTCTTCTGACCTTCATGAGCACCTGTACAAATGCATGCCCAGAAAATAAATATTTTTTAAGAGAAGAAACTGCCAGCGCCATTAAAAAGAGTGAAAAGGGGGCCACCGAGATGCCTTAACAGTTAAGAACACTGTCTGCACTTCCAGAGGACCTGGCCTTGAGTCCCAGCACCCACATGGCAGCTCACAAACACCTGTAACCCCAGTTCCAGGGGATCTGATGCCTCCTCCTGGCCTCCACAGGCAGCAGACACACTTGTGGCACACAGATACGTGTAGCCAAAAGATAGACACATTTAAAAATAAATAAATAAATATATTTTTTGAAAAAAATAAATGAAAGAATTAAACTACTCATGGACTTTTGTTCTTTATTTCAAAGAATATTATTTCTTTATTTTTTTTGAAACCTCCATACATATATACAATGTCAAGCTAGTGATAGATTTTTCACTGAGCATTAATGCATAAGAAAAGATATGCCCGGTATCTAAATATTGATTTTAAAGATTTACTTTAATTATATAAGTGTGTGTCTGTGCGTGTGCCCGCAAGTGTGTGTAGGGGTGTGTGCATTCAAGTGCACAATAAGGAGGCCAGAAGATGGCATCAGATCCCCTGTAGCTGGCGTTACAGGCAGTGATGAGTTGTGTTAGGAACTGAACTTAGGTCTTCTAGGGAAAAGTATGTGCCCTTAAGCACATAAGCCATTATTCATTTTATGTAACAATTTTAACTGAGTGGCTTTTGAATGGTCTAAATCTGTACATTAAACATCGTATCTGAACACTCCTTTATCTGTAAATATATTAGTAGTAACAGCGATGCATGTTATATTTCCTTTTCTTTTAAAAATTACTACATTTTGTTCAGTGTGTGTGTGTGTGTGTGTGTGTGCAGGGCACGCATGTGGTGTGTGCTTGCCATGGCATGCCTGCCTGTGGAGGGACTTGCTGAGTCAGCTCTCTCCTTCCACACCGCGTGCGTCTCTGGGACCGAACTCTGGTCATCAGACTTGGTAGCCAGCTGAGCCATCTTGCTGGCTCTAATTAGTTTGCTACTGTTCTCTTCCCAGTTATTTAGTTATTTACAGAATGTAGACGCGGTTGGTTCTCATTGTGACCTTGCTCTCAAGAACCTAATCCTCCTGCCTTAGCTTACCAGGGGTGCAGGCATGAGACTCTGCGCCCAGCACTTTTGTTTTCATGTTGACTTAGTCATATTAATACCAGTAAGTTCTCACGATTTTTTTGGCTTGCTGATGGCTCTTACATCAATTGCCAAAATGTCTACTGAGTCATTATTTTTTCCAATTTTTAGATAGTCATGCTTAAATATTCATCAGCTTTAGATTTGTGTGTGTGTGTGTGTGTGTGTGTGTGTGTGTGTGTGTGTGTGCCTTTTGTTCTCTGGTTTACAAATACTTTCCAAATTTGTTTGTTTGTCGTCTTTGTGCTTTTTTTTTTTTCAACACAAAGAGCTCAACAGTTTTGATGCAGTTAAATGTATGTCTCTCCTTTTTTAATTTTCAAAGCACTGGTACTTGTCAGGGCTTCTCTCTACCCTGTCTTTGTGGTTCAAGAAGGTTATTAGAACTCTAGCTATTCCATCTGCATCACAGGCAGCAAGAGAGAAAGGGTCTAGGAGAGGAGTCCACCTTCCTGTAAAGCAATGGCTCTCAGCTGGGCGTGGTGGCACACGCATATAATCCTAGCACAGGCAAATCAGAGACAGGCAGCTCTCCGTGAGTTCGAAGCCAGCCTGGTCTACAAAAGGAGTCCAGGACAGCCAAGACTACACAGAGAAGCCCTATTTTAAAAAAAAAAACACAACCATACAACAATATCAAATAAATAAATAAATAAACAAACAAATAAAGCAATGGTTCTCAACCTGTGGGTTGGATTTTTTTTTATAGAGGTTGCAGATCAGATACCTTGCATATCAAATATTTACATTACGATGCACAACTGCAGCAAAGTTACTATTATGAGGTAGCAACAAAAATAATTTTATGGTTGGGAGTCACCAGAACATGAGGAACTGTATTAAAGGATCAAAGCATTAGGAAGGTTGAGGGCCGCTGCTTTAAAGGCATCTTTCCAGAACCTTCTGCGTAATAATTCCTGCTCAGCCTTAGTTTGCTGTGATGTTGTCATGGCATGGTTGAGAAATGCAATCCTGCACTCACATTCGGAGCCAAGAACACCCTTTCCTCTCGGCACTCAGTAGACAGGAGAGAAAGCACACTACTGGGGGCAGCTAGAGCCTTGCAACCCATCTCTCGGGACAGAAAGAGCCTCTCTCCTGCCTACAGAGAACACTCGCTTGGCAGGGGCCTCAGCCCAGAGACCACCATGGTCAAAATCTCAGAATGGTTGTAGTTTCCCAAGGTGATGCCTCTGCCTCTGGCTGTTCTCTCTGTGACCACCCCAGGGTTATGGTTTGTGGCTGGGTGAGGTAGCTAAGCCTACTGCCTTGAAGGGTTGACGGTTCTGGACTGTGGGAACTACCACTAGGCGTTCCCAGGCAGATGGAGGCTTGAGAGAATTACTGTGATTCATGCTAATCGGATGGGTGTGTCTGTGCCAGAAGGAAAACAAACAAACAAACCATCAGAGGTACTTTCTAACTGGACTGCCTCCCTCCCTTGCCACCAGCAAGCCCATTTGTCTTTGACAAAAGGCCCAGATCAGGGCCAGGCATGTCTACCTAAGATCGAGTTGGTAAAGACATCGGGGAAAGAATGGTTCAATGGAGGGCTGGGGCCATGAAGGAAAGGAATTAGGAAGGCACAGCTTCCACCAGAGGCAAAGCATCCTGCCTGTTTGTGCGGTACTTGGATCCTCAGGACAGGCCTGCATGCGAAGGCCAGCTCTACCAGTGAGCGTCCTCTTCTTGGACTCCCCCAGCTACACTGAGCAAAGGGACAGTGGTGTGTGGTCCTGTCTCTGGTGTGGATGGATACGTGAGGAGGTGTCCGGTTAGGTCTTAGGCTTCTGTCTCAGGTATGAACATGTCTCATGTAGTTCTAATCTGAAGAACACTGCTACAGTGCTTGCTCTCTCTCTCTTTCTCTCTTTCTCTTTCTCTTTCTCTCTCTCCCTCCCTCCCTCCCCCCCCCTCTCTTTCTCGACAGACAGACAGACAGGGTTTCTCTGTGTAGTCCTGGCTGTCCTGGAACTTGCTCGAACTCACAAGGATCTGCCTGACTCCTGAGTGCTGGGATTAAAGGCTCGCGCCACCACTGCCAGCCTAAATTTTTGATATTTTGTTTACCATTAGCAAACTTGTTCCTCTGAGGCAGGATCTTAACCTGAGCTACTCTACCTGGGTCTCTCTGGGTTGACCTCTATTTGAAAACATGAGACGACAAAACATGTGTGCAGGCCTAGGGGTGTAGTTCAGTTGGTAGAATGCTTGTCTAATGCACATGATGACCTGGGTTTAATCCCCAGAACTCCATATGATGTGTGTTGGGGCTCATACCTGTAACCCCGGACCTCAGGAGTCTAAGGCAGAGGAATGATGAGTTTGAGGCCAGCCTGGGCTACATGAGACTCTGTCTCAAAATTAAATGAATAAATAAACTACTTTGAATATGAAGTTTTTGTTTGGTTGGTTTTGGTAATTCTACTTCTCTGGGCAATGGGTCCTGTGTCAGTGGACGGAGGCTTGAGAAAATTGTTGTGAGGGGTATGTCTGTGCGAGAGAGAAAAAACACACCATTGGAAATACTTTCTAGGGCTGGGGAGACGGCTCAGCAGTTAAGAGCACTGGCTGCTCTTCCAGAGGTCCTGAGTTCAATTCCCAGCAACCACATGGTGGCTCACAACCATCTGTGACGCGATCTGATGCCGTCTTCTAGTATTCATGAAGACAGAATGCTCATGTACATAAAACACATGAATAAACAAATCTTTAGAAATACTTCCTAGGGCTGGAGAAATGGCTCAGTGGTTAAGAGCACAAGATGCTCTTCTAGATGACTCTGGTCCAATTCCCAGCAACCACACGGCAGCTCACAACTATCTGTAACTCCAGTCCCAGGGCATCTGGCATACTCACACAGACATACATGCAGGCAAAACACTCAATGCACATAAAAATTAATGAATGTTAAAAAAGAAAAAAAAAGAAGGAAAGAAAAAAGGAAGGAAGAAAAGAAGGAAAGAAAAGAAAGAAAAAAAAGGAATATTTCTAGGCCAGGCAGTGGTGGCACACCTTTAATCTCAGCACTCAGGAGATAGAGGCAGGCAGATCTCTGAGTTTAAGTCCAGCTTGGTCTACAGAGTGGGTTTCAGGACAGTCAGGACTACACAGAGAAACCTCGTCTCAAAACAAAACAAAACAAAACAAGCAAACAAACAAACAAAACAAATACTTTCAAACTGGACTTCCTCCATACCTAGTCACGTAGAAGCCCACCTGACCTTTAACATAGGCCCAGACAAGGGCACATCTACCTATGTCTGCTTAGTAAAGGGCACTGGGGAAGGCATGGTCCAATGGAGGGCAGGGGTCATGAAGGAAAGGCGCCAAGATGGCATGGCTTCCACCAGCTCTACATTGTAGACTTTGTACCACTCACTGTTGGGAAGCTCAGCATAGTTTATTTGTTTGTTTGTTTGTTTCCACACAGGGTTTCTCTGTGTAGCCCCAGCTGTCCTGGAACTCACTCTTGCAGACCAAGCTGGACTCGAACTTAGAGATCTGCCTGCC
Source organism: Acomys minous (assembly GCF_964271855.1). Lineage (NCBI taxonomy): Eukaryota > Metazoa > Chordata > Mammalia > Rodentia > Muridae > Acomys > Acomys minous. The sequence continues at coordinate 20,290,961 of NC_140495.1, read as the reverse complement.
TAAGCCTCCCACGTGTTGGGTCTAAAGGCGTGCACCACCACTGCCTGGCCTTTGCTTGTTTTCAAACTGTCCAGTTCGGCTCCGTGCTCCCAGCACTGTCTGGTAGGCACTCCATGCTCTTTGTGGGGTAGGTGAAGAAAATGAACTGGTAAAAGAGCTCAGACACTATGCACATCCTCATGTAGGCACATTTTTGCACACGTCACACAGACCAGAAGAGAAGGAAGAGAAACAGAAGCTACAGTGACAGCGTGGGTCCTAAGGTAAGCCGGGACAGCCTCTCTATTGGCCAGAGGTGGCTGCTCAATTTAAGTATCCCCCCCGCAGGCATACCTAGAAGCACTTTTGTGTGTCTTCATCATTTTCCCAAATGGAGCCATCACCACTGCTCTGGTCTGGACAGTTGACACCAAACCCCTGTCGCATCCCCACCGTGGAACTGGCGAGCACACACTCATGTAAAGGCACATGCACCCGGCCTGAGATCCTTCCCCCAGAGGATGGCTGCAAATCTCCCTTGGAGACTGGGGTCTGTTAGGCAGGCCGCTTCTCTTCCTGGGCATCAGTTCTGAACTCCTGCCTCTAGGCCTGCCTCCTCCTCCAAGCCAGGGCAGTAAGGGATTTTCCCAACCCCAACCCACTGACATGTGGAATTTAAAAATAACAAAGCCAGACTCCAAGAGAGGAAATTCTAAGAACATGAAATAAGTCGGGAGAGCAGAGGTGGGTGTTTATTTTCCATGACTGCCTCCTCCTCTGTGCCCCCACCTCCCCCGGGGCTGGGGGAGGGGTCAGATGAAAGTGCCACAAAGCCAGAGGAAACGCATCTTCCTGTGTTTGCAGAGGAACAATGCTGCAGGCGCCTTTCCAAGGCCTGCAACTTTTCCTCTGGACCTAGGGTTTTAGGCCTCCATGCATTCCTGGGAGGAGGTCCTCCAAGGAATGTCGGATGTAAACAGTGCCCTTTCAATTACTCCATTTCATATGCGACACACAAAAGCCATAATCCCCTGGAGACTCCTTTGCTCCGGTCCATCCTACCAGGTGGGCATGGGAGAGTGCATTTGGACTCCTGGCCCCACCCTGAGAGTGCTGCTCTCATTGGCTCCTCTGTCCCTACCTCCCAGCACTGCCTTCTGCCTATGCCTCCACTTCTGCCCACTCCTTCCCTGGACTCTTGCCCACCTCCAGCCTTGCTGGCCTCAGTGTGCATTGCCTCATGCATCCTGTCCCCAGCCCATGGACCATCCTCCACACTCTAGCCACGCCCTTTCCCCTCCTAGAACTGCCCATCAGCAGCACCAGGGGCCCTGGGTGTATTCTAGGACCTTTATGATAACCGGGACATACTAATCTCCACTGCTGCACATGACCATACCTGAAGGGGAGCCAACCAAGCTGCTTAGTGGGGTCTTGAGACGCTGCACAGTGTTTCATGGTGCTCTGCTCAAAGAGCATCAAAACCCCCATGTCCTGAGTCCCCAGTCCTCAGGCGGAGTGAAGGCGCCACAAACCAATCAACGTCATAGGCTGGCAGAGTAGACACTCCGTCTTCACTGTAATTCCGCTGGGCATTTTGGCAGGCCCTTTGGGTGGCCGCTCAGGTCACATGCTTTCCCTCCCTATGCAAGGTTCCCTTGGTCTAACAGTAACTCTCACTGGTCTTTCAGGTGACTAGCCAGGACCTCCCAGGGGCTCTTCCTGCATCTTGCCCCCCCCCACCCCCAATCTGGGCTATTCCAATTTTTACACACACACACACACACACACACACACACACACACACACACTCTCTGTATCACAGACTGATGTTAGAATCTTGGGGAGAGTGGATGCTTTTACTTCCGTGTCCCCAGAATTGAGCTGACGATCTGGCTGTGAGCAGAGGCTTAGTAAATATTTGTGGAATGAATTAAAGCCCTACTCTTGGGTATTCAGTCACTTTGGCTAGTGTGAGAGCATCTAATCCCTCACAGGGTCATCTGTCTTCCCCCGCTTCTCCGCCTTACACAGTAGGTCTCCCAAACTCAGCAAGTCTGGGGGATCTTGAGCCTGCATGCCTTGAGGCAAGTAGCCCAGAAGAACAAATCCTATGCCTCCTTCCACACAATGGCCATTTTCCAAACGTCCAAATATACTGCTTTGGGTTTTCCCTAAACCATAATTGGCCTCAACACTTCTCTGCAGGGGCCTAGGGCCAAATCCCCTGCTGTCCTGACAGCCCCAGGGACTCGGGACTTGTCCTTCACCTGGGTGGACAGGGCCCAGGGCTGCCGCATTCTGCAGGCTCAGTGGGGTGGCTGACCGGGTCCTGCCTTGTGTTCAACGGAGGGAGGAGGACCAGCTTGTGCATCCAGGGCGAACAGTGAACACCCTGTTCACATTCCTGCGCGAGCCGGAATGCTGGGACGAGCCAAAGGCCGCATTCCTCAGACACCGGCCAGATCCCTCCCGCCCCGCCTCCCTAGCTAGGCCAGGCAAGCCCTGCAGAGAACCTTGGCCCCAGTCCGTGAGGACGCCCCCTCGTGGCCGGGGCTATCATGGCTCCCTTGGGCTCTCCTCCGGTTCGCAGTTTGGATTGGAGCATGGATCACACCACCTTCCTTCGGCCGGAAGCGTCTAGATTCCAGGCACCGTGACTCCCTTCTACAACTCCGTTCTGCTGGTTGCAACCTCGACCTTTTCTAAATATCCTGGTACCCGCCTCCCATTTCCCGCCCCTAGCTGCCTCTCGGAGGAATCACCACCCAATGTGTCACCTTCCTGTAGATACTTTCAAGGCTAGATAAAGACCCAGATGAGTGAGTGGCAAGGCCTCACCTTGGCCCAGTTACTCAGTGCCCACAGAGTGACTTTTTCGAGATTCCAGTGAGGTCGAAGGGAAAGTGTAAATGTAGTTAAGCCCCTCTCCTTGGTGGCCCCGGGGCCACACATCAGGACTGTAGAGTTAAGATTGCTGGGAAGGTTGAGAGCTGAGGCCATAGGAAGGCAGCTTCCTCGATGTTGTAAGAATGTATACCTGTATTGGAATGCTGTTCAAAGACGTAAGCAAAGGATTTTTCTTTTTCTTTTTCCCTGAAGCCAGGATTAGGCAGTGAATGCTCCACTGAAGGGACAGTGGGATATCTAAGTTTCACCATAGTTGGTCAGTAGGGATGTTAGACAAGGAGGCAAACCGGTGGGCTTGTGCCCATTTCCCCGGTTTGTGGACTTGTTACATTGGAACCCAGGCATGGCTATCTGCCCTGGCAGCTGCTGATGTACCAGGGAGCCCAGCGACAGAAGGCAGCCTGGAACTCGCATTGCTAACCGGCAGGAGGGTGGTTACCTGGAAACGTGAGAAAGCAGGGGCCGATCGCTCATCGGCTAACATTTCTGCTTCTAGAAAGTGTGGGGACATAGGAGGGCTGTGCTCAGGGTTGAGTTTGGTGGTCAATTTGCCTTGTGTGGTGGCTGTTTTCTTGGCCTCGTCAAGCAGGAAGAAAAAGTGGCCTTTTCTTAGCTGGCGTAGGTCTTGGCCACCGTGTAGGCTATATAGGTAGGCCCACAGTGACAGGGAGGAAAGAGGCCATGAAGCTCTGAGTTTGAGGGTGCAGCCCTTGGCTCAAGTCCTACCTCCTCATGACACAGAAAGTGGAGGTTCCACACTTGTCACTCTGCCCTGGCACCTCGTCAAATAGACACACCAAGGAAATGTTTCAGCGGGCCGGGCGAATGCTTGGTGTGGTAATGACTAAGTCAGACTCAAAAGAAGCCTCACCAACGAGTCTACTCCTTTCTCAATGATTTACCAAACTCGGCTCCTATTCCCAAGAATCTCAGCGTTCCTTGGAGGCAACAGTGCATAAGTGACCAGACAGAGGCAGGTCCAGGCCCAGCGCAGGCACAGAGAGATGGGTGTTGGAGCCATCTAGAGTAGAGCAGAACACAGGGTGGGGCAAGGGGGGTAGGGCTCTAGAAAGGACTTTAGTGGTAGTGCAGCCCTGATAGAGGGATGTAGAAGGTTTTTCCAGAGGGGGCGGGGCTCTTCCCTGCCTCCTCCCCGCAGTCTTCTTTCACGCCTTGAGGCCACTCTGTCCCCGTGCAGATGTTTTGCCGGACCATTTCCATCGGTTCTGCAGGTCACATACCTAGATCAGGCTAGCCTGGAAGCCTAGTCACTTTCTGAAGATGCATGTGACCAAAGACTTCCCTAGGCAAGGGTCTGGTTTCAAGGAGGAATTAGTCCCAGGAATTTGGCCTCTTCCTCTTGGTAATACTTCTAGCCAGAGCCTTCTCTGTATCGAACCTCAGACCTCTCTGTGTGCCCAGGGGCTGCATGGAATGGAACAGGCAGGGCCCAGTCTCATAAGCAGGATGCATCCCCAGCACAGCGCCACCCCGTCCACTCCTACCTTTCCTAAATAGGTGGGCATCTGGCCTCTACCCTTATGCTTAGAAGGAATTGACAACTACAAGACTCTATCTATTCCGTAAGAAAGAAATGAGATTATAAGGGCTCATGAATGATGTGTGTTGGTGTTTTGTCTGCATGTATGTCTGTGCGCCATCTGTGTGCCTGGTCCCATCAGAGGCCCCAGAACTGGAGTCACAGATGGTTATAAGACACCATGTGGTGCTAGGCACCGAACCTGGGTCCTCTGGAAGAGGAGCCAGTGATCTTAACTACTGAGCCATCTCCCCAGCCCCCAGATAATAAGCTGTTTACAGTTTTTCTTTTTCTGTTCTATTCTTTATTTCTTTTACATTTATTGACTTGTTTTGTATGTGTGTGCGCCTGACGTGGCACTCTGTGGAGGTCAGAGGTCACCTTTAGGAAGCCGGTTCTCTCCTTTTGCCATGTGAGTTCCAAGGATCAAACTCAGGCTTGATGGCAAGAGCATCTCATTGGGCTTTCATTCTCTTCCATATCTTGGATAGAGTCTTTAACTTTGAATTCTTCTTCCTCTGCCTCCCAAGGGCTGGAATTACAGGCATGCGGCATTAAACCCAGTTAATGCTAGGGATTCAGCCTAAAGCTTCCTGCAGCCTAGGCTAGTGCACTCCCCACTTGAGACACAGCCCAGCCTTTGCTTTTTTTTCAAATGTATCCTGTAATGTTTCTCAAACATTGGCGTTGGGGTAGGGGGGCAGGCTTGTCAACATGCCTCCTGGTTCCACTCAGAGATTCCGAAGCAGGAGGTCTTCAGTGGCCTCCATGACTCTGCGCATTTGAAACTCATCCCAAGGAATCCTGCTGCCGCTGGATTCTGACCAGAATGGTAAAGGGGACTCTGCATTTCTTCCCAGATAATCCATTGAGTGTGGACTTTTCCTCAGTCAAGACTTGGACACATCCCACAAGATTACTTTTTAAAGCATCTGTCCCTAAAAAAAAAAAAAAAAAAAAAAAAAAAGAATTCCACAGAGGGACGCAGTTTCAAGGAAGGACCTTCCATTGTACAGGGAGGGAAAACACACAGCAAACTAAGATGGAGCCAGAAAAGCTCCACAGCGCCAGGAGACTTGCTCCAGTGAAAAAGACAGGGTACTGCGCAGTCGAACCAATGCCGTCTCCTTTCCTTCTGTACCAGGTGCCAGACGTTCATGAGGCAGAACAAAGCCAGACAAAGCCCAGCTGATATTAAAGGCTTTAGCCATCACAGAACCAAAGTCCTTATGGGTCATGGTTCTAGTATCTTTCGCTTGAGCCAGTAACAATCCAGTGGCCCAGGTCCTTGGCCCCAAACAAACTCAAAAGAGTTGATAAGGTCAGAACACTGCCTTCTTGGCTGTGGCACACACTTCCTCAGCCCTGGCGTATTTTTGCTTGCATTCCCACTACGGCATGAGCAAGCACTCGTGTCACTGACTGCTGTTAGTATCAAGGCACAGCGACCTTCGATATTACTTCAAGCTTCGTCAAAAGGGAGAGTTGATATCATTTCAAAAAGGTTTGACAGGTTTGAATTTAGAAGACACGCCTTGTCGGAGCTGTCAGTGGCTCAGTGTCATCCTTCAGCTAAGAGTTCGGACAGGCATGAAAGTGACAGTTTAGGCATTTCCCCCAGAGCATATGCAGGTACTGGTGGCTGTACTGCATTCAGCCCTCATCTCTAAAGGATGGGATGCTTGGCAGCCAGTGAGGACTCCTTTATTTACTTTGTGACATCCCGTTCCACCAGTAAGTAGAAATGTTGTAGGTTACAGAATCCTGGTCCAGGGAGGTGGCTCTGCCTTCCTCCCTAGTTTCCCATCACCTGCACTGCTCTTGATATTTTGAGCCAGTGTCTCTCATATTTCTATTTTTAAAGTTATAAGGTAAATACATAAATAAATGTTGCCGAATGTTCTTTCTCTTGCCCTTAACAGATCATCTTACATACTCCCAGTTTGGAGTCCATTGACCTGACTAGAATCTTCCCAACCCAGGACCCACAGCTCTGAAAGCCAGGTTTCCTCTTTCAAGAAGAGAGCCCTCTTCCCCGATCCCAACAAGCAAATAAAACCGGGTGGGCAGTCCCCTACCATGCAAAGAAATTCTATCCTAGGAGGAAAATTACACAGTCCAGTTCATACTCCTGCTTCTGAATCTGTGAAGCCACGCTCCTGATATTCTGTGTCGGGTAGGCCCAAGATTGGGGGAAGTGAAAGTGGAGAGGGTACCAGGGAGTCTGGATTTGCGTAATTTCCTTTGGACTCACAGGCAGTTCTCAAACTGCATTCCTGAAGGGACAGAGAGGGTGTGTGTTGCCGGTCTGAGCATGGAGAAACAGCGACCCCTGGTGGTGAAGACATGAAATGCTCCCCAAACTCTGGATTACAGGTATCCTCCACCACCAACCAATGCAGTTGTCTTAAAAGCCCTTAACGGGTTCACTTGCATATAGACTAGGCGCCTAGACTAGGTTTGGTGAAGGAGAAATGGGTAGGCTTGGTGTACCCAAAGAGGCACAAAGGATCTTATAAGTCTTAGTAAGGCTGTCATGAACCTTTTGTCCTTCCAAACTCTGTAAGCATTTTCAGAGTGGCGCAAAGAACCTGGAAGATAAAAATGTGGGCACCATTTGCTGCTGTGTTCCCTCTTCACGTAAGTACCAGCCTCTGACTTATGGGTAGCTATCGCCGCAGCTCTGAGAGGTATGAGATGGTATGGCATTTGCTAATGTCATCTACTCTGTGCGGGCAGGGCTCCCACGATGGGTGGTGAACGGCGTCCAGACTGAGGCTAGGGTTCCTGCCAGATGGAAGCTTCTCTCTCGGGCCTCTTCCGTCTCTCTTTGTCGCCCTCTCACTTAGGGACCCTGAAGCTCGATTTTAGCCTGCTTATCTCTCCACTAAAACATGAATCATCAGTGTTCATGTACCCCAGCACTGAAATACAAGAGGACCGCACAGTCGTTGGCTGCCTCATGGCTCCTTTCTCGGAAGACAACCTACTACACACCGTGGAAAGGTCTGACGCAGCCATTTCAGCTTGGAGCGGGCTGGCCTGGGAAATGGGTGAAGAAGCACCGATGATCACGATAAAGAAAACATGGTTCCCATAAAAACATCCGGAAGCCAGCTGATTTCCAAAGCTGGTCTCTGGATGCCTGTGGACGTTTTTCCTCTTCAGATTAGAGGACATGAAAACACTTCACCCTTCCCCTGCCTTGCTCCTTTCCCTGAAACGAGATCTGTCTCTCTTGCCCCTGTCCTTTCAGGGAGGAGAGAAATAAAGGAAGCAGTAAATCCATGGGCAAAGGCTCTCAAAAGCTCAAAGGAGCCGGGCATGGTGGCACACTCCTGTAATCCCAGCACTCTCTGAGTTCCAGGCCAGCCTGGTCTACAAAGTGAAGCCCTGTCTTGAAAAAACAAAACAAAACAAAACAGCGCAAAGGTATTTCCAGTTTTTTTTAAAGAATAGATATTGAACACCATCAACAGCAGGAAAGGGCCAAGTAAACACACCACAACGAAGTTTACTCCACTGAGATATGACACATTTATGTGAAAAAAATTGCCATAATTTGACTAGATGGTGAGGGTGCACGTCTTTAATGCCAGCACTCAGGAGGCAGAGGAAGGCAGATTTCTCTGAGTTCAAGGCCAGCCTGGTCTACAGGTCCACATGGAGAAACCCTGACTTGAACTACCTGCCTCTCCCCTTTAAAAAAGAAAAAGAAAAAGAAAAAAATGTGATAATTTAACAAAAACTTGGGAGACAAAACTATCGCAGTAAGACTGAGGAAATAGGCATGAGAGACAGAGATGGTGTGACCGCTCAACACTTGTTTTCTAGGAAAGGAAGCTAAAAGATACCATCTGGGGATCTGGAGAGATGGTGCAGCTTGTGGCCAAACCAGATGACTTGAGTTTGATCCCCAGAAATCATACAGCGGAAGGAGAAAACCAACTTTTGAAATCATCCTCCAACCTCCGCATATGTTTATAGTGGATGTAAACATGTTTTTGTTTTGATCCCAAGTGTGGGGTGTGAAACAGACTTGTGTGAGGGTGTGTGGTGTTTGTCTGATAGAAGAAGGACTACCTCATGCCGGGACATGGTTTTTTGACAACTGCTAAACATCTTGGTACGGACTCTGAGAAGAGATCTATGTGAGCCCCCAAAACAGAGACTGGATTTTTGGTTTGGGGCCTTTCCCATCGCTTTACATCACTTGGCTGTTCATTGCTCCTCTTCGAGATGTTCCTAGAGAGAAACTCTGCAGAGAATACTTCAAGATTCCAACTTCCAGCCGGCTGCTGCTCTCGTTCCAGCTGGTGTGGTTGCAGTCACTGTTAGGATTCTGCTTCAGTCCGCCTACTTGTGATGTCATTGCTTACCTGCCACGGGGGCGTAGCCCTGTCCAGGGCCATATAAAAGGACAAACTGTCCACTTGGTTCTCTCTCTTCTCTCTCTCTCTCTCTCTCTCTCTCTCTCTCTCTCTCCCTCCCTCCCTCCCTCTCTCCCTCTCCTCTCTTCTCTCTCTCTCCCTCTCTACTCTCTTTCTCTCTCCCTCTCTCTCCTCTCCCTCTCCCTCTCTCTCTCTCTCTCTCTCTCTCTCTCTCTCTCTCCCCCACCCTCCTTCCCTCTTCCTCTTTACTCTCTTCTCATACTCTTGAGAATGTAGACCAAGTTGGCCTCAAATGCATACAGATCTGCCCACCTCTCTCCCAAGTGCTGGGATTAAAGGCATGTCCCACCAAATTTAAAGATAGGAATTAGGAGTAAAAATTGAAGGTGAATGCCATATATATATATTTTTTAAAACCATGAGCTGTATCTATTTTAATTATTTTAAATGAGCTTCACGCCAGGCATGGTGGTGCATGCCTTTAATCCCAGCACTCGGGAGGCAGAGGCAGGTGAATCGCTGTGAGTTCAAGGTCAGCCTGTTCTACAAAGCGAGTCCAGGACAGCCAAGGCTAACATGAGAGACCCTGTCTTGAAAAACAAGATAATAAATAAATAAATAAAATGAGCTTCACATGCTTTTTTGATTTTTCAAATATAATAATATAGAATTTTAAAGAAACAAGTAAAATCGATGATAATGTTGATAAACATTTTAAGTGATTTATTTATTTTCACGTTATGTGCATTGGTGCCCTGCCTGCTTGTATGTGTGTGAGAGAGTGTTGTAGCCTCTGGAACTGGAGTTACAGACAGGTGTGAGCTGCCATGTGGGTGCTGGGAATCGAACATGGGTCCTTTGGAAGAGCAGCCAGTGCTCTTAACCACTGAGCCATCTCTCCAGCCTCAGTAAACATTTTAAAAGCAGTATAAAAAGGCCAAAAGCTGAAAGGTGTGGGCTGAAAATAAAAGGACACTCAGACCAGTCCAGATGTCTGACTCCAGGACAGTGGCCGAGATGGCAGAAGATGAAGCCAGGGGAGACAGGAAAGGACACTTCCCTGAGAAGACACACACGGCCATTGAGATCCATGAGGCAGGAATATGAAGAGGGAAGGAAGTCAAGGAAGAGAAACACCCATGGCCAGCGGTCGGAAGAAACAATACTAAGCTGCAAATACAGAAGGAAATGAAGCTCAAACACCAAAGTCTGAGGCCTGTGACTGTGGCCTGATGGGAGAGTTCATGCCTGGCATGACCAAGCATCTGAATTTAATGTCTAGCACTTAAAAAAATAAAAATTTAAAAAAAAAAAAGCCAAACTCTATTTTGTTTTTTTTTACTTCTTTTGTTGTTGTTGTTTTCTGTGACAAGTTTCCTTTATGTAGCCCTAGATGTCCTGGAACTAGCTATGTAGACTAGGTTGGCCTCAGACTCACAGAGAGCCCTCCCTCCCCCCCACCCCCCTCCAATGCTGGGATTAAAGGTTTGTGCCAACAAGCCAACAAGGGCTCCTCTGCTTGTTTTGAAGCAGAATCTCCCATGGCCCAGGCTAGCCTTAGATGCTACGTGCTGAAAGGAAGATGAGCTTGAATCGCTAATCCTCCTGCTGTGACCTCTCAAGTTCTGGAATGACAGGCACGCACCACTCCACGTCCCCAGAAATGGTGATTAATATCTGGCATTATTCATATTAGCTGGCCAAGGAATCAGACACCCAAATAACACTACAGAGAATGTAATGATACAACCTTTTTGTGGCATAAATTAGCCTCTAAAAATCAAAAGTTTTAAATGTCTAAAGGCTGAGAGTGTCTTTCAGTGGTAGAGCACCAGCCCAGTATGGAGAAGGCCCCGGGTTTGATCTCTGCACTACAAAAAATAATAACAATTACACAAAATATCTCACTTTTTATTCCAGTACTTCTGATCTAAGGAGCCATTCCTTGAATAAGTTTATTTATTTGTTTGTTTGTTTGTTTTATGTACATTGGTGTTTGACTGCATGTATGTCTACATGAGGGTATCAGATTCCCTGGGAACAGGAGTCATGGACCGTTGTGAGCTGCCATGTGGGTGCTGGGAATTGAACCTGGGTCCTCTGGAGGAGTAGTCAGTGCTCTTTAACAGCTGAGCTATCTCTACAGCCTCCTTGAATAAATTTGTTAATGGGTTTCCTGCTGATTTTATGTAGAGCATCAAATTTTAAATGAGCAAAACTTCTGTCAATCATGTACTGATGCGACCAGTTTTGATGCACTCACTAAGCAAAGTGAGGGGAAACTGGCTGACTGTGAGCTCTACTGCCACCTAAGATACGGTGAATATGTGGGACATGCACTTCATATTTCTAATTTTTTTAATGATGTGTTTATTTTGTATGGTGTTTTGCCTGCATGTACACCTGCAGGCCAGAAGAGGGCACCAGATCACATTATAGATGGTTGTGAGCCCCCATGTGGTTGCTGGGAATTGAACTCAGGACCTCCGCAAGAGCAGCCAGTGCTCTTAACCTCTGAGCCATCTATCCAGCCCCATATTTCTATTTTTTATCTTCTTATCTTCATTTATTTTTATATGATGTGTGTGTGTGTGTGTGTGTGTGTGTGTGTGTGTGTGTGTGTGTGTGTGCGTGTGTGTGTCTGAGTGCATGCATATTTGGGTTTATGTGCACCATGTGTGTGCAGGTGCTGGTAGAGGCCATAGGATCCTCTGGAACTGGAGTTGTAGGCTATTATGGGCTGTCTGATAGGAGTGGAGGAACCGAACCCAGGTCAAGTAGAGGAGCAGTATTCTCCCCCCCCCCCCCCCACCTCCCTCTTTCTTTGGTTTTTCGAGACAAGGTCTTTCTGTGTAGCCTTGGCTGTCCTGGACTCGCTTTGTAGACCAGGCTGGCCTTGAACTCACATGAATCCGCCTGCCTCTGGGATTACAGGCATGTGCCACCATGCCTGGCTCTTCTTTTTTTTTTTAATATTTTGTTTATTATTATACAATATTCTACCTGCATGTGTGCCTGCATGTGTGCCTGCATGCTAGAAGGAGGCATTGGATCTCACTATAGATGATTATCAGTCACCATGTGGTTGCTAGGAATTGAACTCAGGACCTTTGGAAGAACAGCCTGTGCTCTTAACCTCTGAGCCATCTCTCCAGCCCAACAGTAAGCATTCTTAACCACTGACCTTTCACCAGGTCCTACGTTGTAAAAAGTAAACAACATATGCCAGCATAAAATTCTTAAAACTAAAAAAAAAAAAAAAAAAATCTTAAAACTGGCTGGATGCCCACCAAACCAGAGAGGCTGGTGCTGTGTGAGGGGAGGGGCTATGGGTGAAGACGCAGGAGAGCTGTTTCTTTCAACACAGACTGGAAGAATCCTTCCACTCTTCGCAAGCTAATATACTGTCTCATGCATGAAGAACATAAATTGGCATCCTCTGGATGGTGGTGTTTTAAGTCCAGTAGTCATAGTTTTCCTAATATCTTTGGTATTAAATAAAAAAATTTAGTCTTGTGATATATATATTATATATACATACATACATACACACACACACACACACACACACACAAGCATGCACTGCTACACCTGGATTTTACATTTGTGCTAGGGGATTTGAACTCAGATCCTTATGCTTGCAATGCAAACATTTAACAAAGGAAACAGATAGAATGTAAACGCTACAATCCTTGACCAAGTGGGGAAACAGTTCTGACAGTCAAGAAGCTAAATTCTCACCCCACCTCTCTTTCCCTTTCCCCTCTCTTCTCTCTCTTCCTTCCTCCTCCTCCCGTTCCTCCCTTCCTCCTTTCCTCCCCACCTCTCCCTCAGACATGGCTTCTTGATGTGTGCCAGGCTGGCTTTCATAGCTCAAAAGTATCCTCAGACAGAACATGAAGGGAGCAAGGCTGGCCTGGCTGTGTTCCAACAGCACCTTTATATATGAGACAGTATTTACCAGTCCCAGGGCCCTGTGTCTCAGACAAATCCCTCAGGAGGGATGGGGAGGAGAGTCCCTTAGCAGCCACATATGTGAGGCAAAGATTCCCCTTCCTGGCTTCTTTGGGGTTCCACACGGCTTGCAGGGGGTCTAGAAGTCCCTGTGACGTAAAGATGCTATATCAGACAGAAATTGTTTTTACAGTTAGCATCGAAGTACACACCTTAATAGTGTCTTAGAATATACATGCAGACTTGTTTCATCACATAAAAGCCTGAAGGGTGCCACCCAGGCTGGTAAAATGTGCAAGACCCATGCCATCTGTTTTTTTTTTTTCCTTTCTTTCTTTCTCTACCTTTCCTGTGTGTCTGTCTGTGGCCCTCATTCACTCAGTCTAAGCTAGTGGTGGAAGCTGTTGCCATGTGCCCACCACAGCCAACTAGCAGGAAGAGGAAAGCAGTGTGGTGTTGGAGACAATAGACTATATGGCCAATGTTCAGCCATGTTGTCAGAGCCTGCACCTCTAAGTCTCTGTTTTTCCCAGAGCTTGCCTTTCACCAGAAACTAGCTGACTCTGTTATGGGTCGGCAGTTAGACTAAAGACAGATAGAGATGGAGCAACCCTGTTATGATTTAGCAGTTAGACTAGACAAAGATGGAGCCAGATACCCTGTGTGGCAGGACATTATGACCCTGCCTGGAATTCCCTTTGTTTTGAGATAAGCATGCAGCTGGGTTGCTATAGCAATATGCATCCCTGCCTTCTGACTTATAAAAGCTGCTGCCTGACTAATAAAGTTTGAGAGTTTGATCAATCAGACTTGCTCTCCTTCTTTGTGTCTTGCATTTTCCACAGGTGAACTTCCTCCCGAGTTTTAGTCGAACCCCGCAGGCAGGGGCGGGGTGGGTCAGCCCTCCACCCTCTGTCTGAAGGCTCTTCCCAGAGACTGTATTCCTAGCTGAGCCTCAGGGCTCAGTGGCTGTATCTAGCTGGAAGTGGTGAGGATGCCCCCTTGAGCTTTAAGGGCTAAGCGGAAGAGGGGAGCAGACAGCAGACAGCAGACAGCTAGCAGTCTCCATCGCAGTTGCCTGGAGGAACCGTGAACTGGCAGAGACCAGGGGTTGCTTAGAAACGCAGTTCACAGGGAGGTGGTCCCTCCTGCAGAGGGTGTCAGTGTGCATGGCCAGCTTCCTGGCCTGGTGGGCCTCAGAGGCCTCCTGCTCAGAACCCCTGCACTAGGTTTCGTGGTAGGCTGTCAGCATCTTGGAATTCTTTGTCATCTAATGGAGCACTGGATATGAGCCTGACGTCAGAACGGAGTGGGTCTTTGCGGTTCCTTTCCTCATATTGCGTCAGTGGTGTCCACAGCACATTCAGCCAGTACGAGGGTCTACACTTGTACACAGGCACTACTTTATTGTTTTCCTTTTTCTTTTTCTTTCTTTCTTTCTTTCTTCCTCTCATCTGTTTGTTTTTGTGTGTTTCTATACGTATGGAGGTCAGAGGACAAATTGTGGGAGCTGGATCTCTCCTTCCACTATGTGGATCCACATCCAGGGATCAAATTCAGGCCACCAGTCTTGGCATCACATACACCTTTATCCACTGAGCCATCTCATTGACCTTGCTATATGGGTTTCGCTGTTACGTTTAAATTAGTCTTATATTTGCCTCATATTTTCCTTTTGTTCCTGTTTGTGCCCCCTCCCATTTTTTCCTTTTCCTTTTCTTTTCTTTTCTTTCTTTCTTTTTTTTTTTTTGAGACAAGGTCTCACTGGCTCCTGGCTCCCTAGGACTTGCTCTATAGACACAGAGACTCACCCTTCTACGCCTCCAGAGTGCCGGGAGTAAAGGTCTTGCCCCCTCCTCTTAAGTCAGGGCCTCGTGTACCCCAATGGCCTCAAACTTGCTATACAATTGAGAGTAACCCTGAAATATGACCCTCCCACCTCCCCCTCCATGGGATTACAGGCATGTGTTTCTCCTGGTATTATGGGGTGCTGGAGATCAAATCTAGGGCCTTGTGCATGGGACACAGGGACTCTGCCCTCTAGTTCCGTCCCCACTCCTGCATGTGGTTTTATAGGTGCAATCCAGAGAGAAGGGGTGTGTACCCCCATTCTACTGCACTTGCAATATCCCAGAATCATGTTCGCAATATCACAGAATCATGGGATCCTGGCAGACCCACAGTGTTAGTGTCGCAGCAAGATCCAAAGCAAGTCCAAGGTAGCCGTGCCGTGTCTAGGATTCCCACAGGGGAAATCCCGTGCTTAGAGACTAACCTTGCCATTCAAAACTGAACCCATTTTGCATGGGAAAGGAGGCAGGGCACGGTCTGGGAAATACGAAAAGAACTAAGAAACATCCTTCTAACAGTGCTTCCCTAGGTTAGCTAGTCCCTAACAGTGAACGGGATAGCAGGCACATAGGGCAAACACATCCGTTCTTTTATCGTTCGGTCTTGTAACAAGCAGGTGAAGGGAGCAAGAATGCCAATACCATGTGTACTTTCCAAAGAAGTAAAACTACTGGCTGGACCGGCTGGGAGAGATGGCTCCTTGGATAAAACACTTGCCTGGCGTTTACATCTCTAGAACCCATTTAAAAGATGGGCGTGTGTGGTGGCTGGCTACCTGTAATCCCAGCCCCTGTGAGACAGAGACAGGGGAGCCTGTGGCAAGCCAGCGAGCTAGCTATGCAGAACTGGCAAGCCCTGAGTCAATGAGGAAGAAACGTGACATCAACTCTGAGCCTCCACATGCATGTAACACACGCACACATACACACACACACACACACACACACACACACACACACACACACACTGGGGATGTCACTTAGCTGGCAGGAAGCTTGCCCAGCATGCTTTCCATTCCCAGCACCACACAGAGTTTGTACCTGTGCATTCCTGGGATCCTAGCATTCTGGAGGTGGCGGCAGGAGGATCAAGTCATCCTCCACCACACATGGAGATCAAGGCCAGTGTAGCTGAAGTGAAGTCCTGGCTCAAAAACAACAAGGTTCTACTGTGCCACGTTTCTATTTGTTCTAATAATAATGTAACACACATCTGGTAACCTATAAAATGAACTATAAACTCCCCATAATTTTGGTTTTTTGTTTTGGTTTTGGTTTTTTGGTTTTTTGAGACAGGGTTTCTCTGCGTAGCCTTGATTGTCCTGGACTCGCTTTTGTAGCCCAGGCTGACCTCGAACTCACAGCTATCCGCCTGCCTCTGCCTTCCAAGCGCTGGGATGAAAGGCGTGCGCCACCACCGCCCAGCCTCTTCCCATAATTTTGTATGTAAGTTAAATGCTCTTATATTTTCACTTAAAACTGGGGAGGCAGAATATAATAATGAATGGGTGGAATTCATACTAACTGGAAAAATTTCATTTTCCCTTCCTTAGAATGACATTAAGTAGCAAATAAAATGCCACAATAAATCAAGAAGAAAGAAAAACATTCATAGGCCAGGTTCTTTGGTAGTGTTTTCTGTGTTTGGAGCAAGGAGCCTCTGTACTCGGGTTTTTGCACAGCACTCTGCCCATCCTGTAACCAAGGATAAAAGAATGCTGCTTCGGGCTTCTACACAGGAGGGTCATGCATATCCCAGGTCCCTGCTAAGGGCAGATGTCTCCGCTCACAGCGTGGGCCAGACACCCCAACATATGAGGCTCTTGTCACACAAAGCCTTGGGCACAGAGGATACCTGTTCTGCACATACAGCCCTCATCCTGGCTCAGGAAGATAAAGTGAGGGCTCTTGTTTAGCAAATACCCAAACTGACATCTTGGAGAGTAGGAGGAAATGTGGACAGAGCTCAGAAACACAGAACTCGGAGACCCTGTATTTTCCAAAGGCCCCTCGGGAAGCAGCCAAACTAGGATGTTCCACTCCAGACAGACCCAAGGTGGAGCCTGTTCTAAGAGAGGGGGGTGTGAATGGTTCAAAGGCAAGCCTAGGCTGCCCACTACCCAGGGGGTGGGTCTACTCAGGATGCTTGTCTGTGTATTCTGTCCCAGGCAGGGGTGATGGGGTGTGCCTAGAATCAAACCCACAAATAAAACAAGGCCAGTCACATGAAGCAATGCTTCTATTTTTTTCTGATAAAAATGCAATATGCATGGGTCTGGAGAAGATGACTCAGCGATTAAGAACACCAATTGCTCTTCCAGAGGATCCAGGTTCAATTCCTAGCACCCACAAGGCATCTCACATCTGTCTGTCTGTTACTCCAGTTCCAGGAGATCTGACACCCACACACAGGCACCTGAAACACCAGTGCACATAAAATTTAAACAATGTTTAAATGAAAAAAAAAATGCCATATGCATAGGATAACCAATGAAACAAGCAAAAACCAAAACAAGACTTGGGATGTGGAGGCTAGAGGGTCAGTTGAAGACCAGCCTTGCTGACATAAGGGCATTCCCACAAAAAACAAAGCCAGGCAGTGATGGCACATGCCTTTAGTCCTAGCTTTCAGGAGGCAGAGGAAGGTGGAGTTCTGAGTTCGAGACCAGCCTGGTCTACGGCATGAGATCCAGCCCTGACTTGAAAAACCAAGGGGAAAAAAAGTACAGCCATAAACACACAAAATGTTTTATTGAGAATATCTATTTTTTCTATGAGACACATAGTGACACAGAAATAAAAGACCATAATGTATGTATCAGCCTCATCTTATGCAAAGTGCACCTGATGGGACTCAGCCAGTGCTACAGGGGATCTCGTAGCTTTTTAGTGATAACGATCTGTAGGTGCCTTCCTTGTTCTCTGAGAATCCTTAGCAAACTGGCTCACAACAAAAGATGCAGTCACGTCATGCCAGCTGTGGTAGTGCATGCCTTTAATCCCAGTACTCAGGAGGCAGAGGTTGGTGGATCACTGTGAGTTCAAGGCCTGCCTGGTCTACAAAGTAAGTCCAGGACAGTCAAGGCTACACAGAGAGACCCCATCTCGGGAAAAAAAATAAAAATAAGATGCAGTTATAGTGGACAGTTCCCCCAACAGGCTCTCTCCCACGCTTCCCTGCTGAGAAGCTCACTGTTAGCACCCAGCAAAAAGACAGGGCACCAAAAAGGAAGTGTCACAGCCAGAGGTTTTCCTGTCACTCCACAGGGGCTGACCACCAATGTCCCTGAGCAGGAAGGAGAGGTACTTTTGGGTGAACTTATGCTATTTTCATGGTTTCCCTAAAATGATAGGAAACTTGTGGTGAAACCCACTTCCTTCCCTTATGCTAGAAGGTTCTGCCCACGTCCACTGCACTAACTACCATCCTTTCTATTTGGGGTGGTACAAGGAACTGACACAGCTCTCGTACAGGGGATGGGGGAGGTTGTGTACATGTGGAATTCAACTGGATCTCATCACCTGCCCTCTGCCTCCCTTCCCAGTGTGGATCATCTCCCACCTGGTTCACCAGAACACACCTGTGCTGTTTTCTTCATCTCACTCTAACGTCCTAAATCCCTTTGTCCATGTTTGGGTGGCCAGGTAAACTGTAGGACACTAGAGTTAACATTTTCCTTCCAGGTAAGCAACGGATGATGCTTTTTAGTAAAAAAAAAATGTCACCAATATCATATACATTTGTTATCGTCGGATATGTAGTATATACTAATACTAACAAGCATCTGTCTGAAACTGATTTAACTGGACGTCGTGAAGGCTTGGTTTGGTTTCGTTTTTTTTTTTTTTTTTAATATTTTGTTTTGTTGTTTTTTTTTTTTTATTTTGAAACGGTTCTCACCGCGTAGCCCTGCGTGGCTTGGGACATGCATGTAGATCAGGGCTGGCCTTAAACTTGCTGTGGTGCTCTCAGGTCTGCTACCCAAGTACAGGTGTTCAACCCCTCCAACGCCCCACCCCCACCCCACCCCCATGCTCAAATAACATCATGAAATTTTTATTTGCGAATTCTCATAGCTCTTCCCTGTCTGTGGCAGGAGAGCCAGATGTAAATTAGCTGCGTCACTCACTCCTGCTCCAAATCCACCCAATTTCCCATCTCTGAGCAGTGTCCTGAGGTAGAAATCCTCAGATGTGCTCTCCCAGGACTTCCGGCCCCTCACTTACTCCTTTTCCCTCCTCCACTTGCTCCAACCACAGAGGCTTCCTTGTTCCTTGCCCTTCTCCCAAATTTCTAGCTCCTTCTCCTTCTTCTGTTTTCGCACATGGTAGTTCTCTGGAAAGCTCTCTCTCTGACACCCCATTAGAACCTGAAGCCTCACTACTCTCACACCTCTCTCTGTTTCTTTCTCTGTGTCCCCCACTTTCCAACCTACCACACACAGATTGGAAGCGGAGCCTCTGAGGACAGGGTCTGTGCCTTGCTCAAGCTGAGTCTTCAGGCCCTGCCTCTGCCCAGCAACCACAGACACTCAATAAGGATTTTGTGAATCAATGAGGAAACCCAAGGGCAGGAAGTACAGCCAGAAGGCCAGGAATCGGCCTTCGCTTTGTCTGCCCTCCACAGGCTTGTGTTAGACTAGATCCACTTACTTTTCTTGCCTAAGGCCACCCTTGGCCACTGTCCCAGGTCTCGCTAGGACTTTTCCAAGCACTGTAGAGAATGGTAATCTATTCTCCCTTTCCTTCCCTCCCTCCAGTTCCCCCACTTCTCTCTCATCTCTCCCTCCCCGTTAGCATTTATAATTTAAAAAAAAAATAAGTTAGTGGTGCTGATGGCTCAGAGGTAAAGTGCTTGCCAGACACACACGAGAACCTGAGTCCAATCCTGGCTTTGGTGGCATAAGCTTGTAATCCCAGCAGTGGGGAGACAGGCAGATCCCTGAAGCTTACTGGCTAGCCAGCCTACCTGAGCTGAAGAGCTCCAGGCTTTAGGCCAGAGAAGAGGCCTGTGTGTCTGTCATTAAAAAAATAAAAATAAAAATAAAATAAAATAAAAACAAAAAACCCAAGGAACAATATCTGAGGTTGACCTTTGACCTCTAAACATAGGTGCACATGCCCCTCCCTGCACTCTACCCACACCCCCTACCAACACATACACAAAATAAGTGAGTAATGTTCCTAGAAAACACCTCACTTTGTAAATGCTGGCATTGAAGACTGGTTTGGGGGCTCTGAAAGCCAAGAACAATGCCAGCCAACATCCCCCTCTAGTCATGATGTCCCAAGCTTGGGTTCCCTGCTGAGAGTCACCAGCCTATAGGGTTCCAGTCGGAGGGGAGGCCTTTACTCTGGAAGCACAGCTGCAGGCACTGAAAACAGCTCTTCACTTCCGGCTCTCCCCGGGAGTCCAGTGGGAATTGGCAGGCGCTGCACAGTGCCGTGTCTTAGACGTGTAGGATGACCTTACTGTCATCTGCTGAAGTATGGTCACATGATCTGGTCATTGCCTTCAGAGCAGGGAGCAATACAGAGGACATATGCAGGCTCCTAATCTCATTTGCATATTAGTGAACGTCATCTTATTGTCCAGGATCCGTCTGGATTCTGGATTTGTAGCTCTTATGTCCCTGGGGAGGAGTACATGTCTTTTCCCAGAAGCACTCTTCAGGGAGAGGCAGAGTGAGTGAGGAGGAGCCTGTTCAAATGCAGCGGGCCCCCTACTCACGCATCCCACCTCTCAGGCAATAGCAGAGAATTAGGACAAAATTGTCTTTTATTTATCCTGAGCCAAGACTTTTTGGTTTGTTTTAATGCAGTAAGTACATGGAGACCATTCCTCTCTGCCGAGGGAATGTTACAGGCTCAGAGAAGCTAAGAGAACTAAGGGCTTTGCTGGCGCCTCAGTAACCCCCCTGAGGCACACCACGGTTCCTCTGAGGGAATGTTCTAATTTCATTTCTGTTGCTGTGATTAAAAAAAAAAAAAAATACCGTGACACACACCTTTACTCCCGGCACTCAGGAAGAAGAAGCAGGTGCATTTCTGTGAGTTCAAGGCCAGCCTGGTCTATGTAGCCAGGGCTATCTTAAACAAAAAACAAAACATCTTGACAAAAAGGCGACTCAAGAGATAAAGGGTTTTATTTCAGCTTACAAGTGTTCCAGGTTATAATGCATCATTTTAGGGAAGTCAAGGCAGGAACTTCAACCAGCTAGTTTTGCATCATATTCACAGCCAAGAGCAGGGCCTGAATGCATGCTCACTTGCTTGTACTCAGTTGGATTTCTCCACTCTTATACAACTCAGGATCCCTTGCCTAGGGAATGGTGCTGCCCGCAGTGAGCTGGGTCTTCCCACATCAATTAACTTAACTAAGACAATCCCCTACAGAGATGCCCAGAGGCCAAACCCAACATAAACTTTTTTTTTTTTTTTGACACAGGGTCTTACTATGTGCTGGAACTCATTCTGTAGACCAGGCTGGTCTCAAACTCATAGAGATCCACCTGCCTTCCTCCCAAGTGCTGCTAGGATTAAAGGCATACACCACCACACCAGGCTTGTACACAATCTCTCGCTCTTCATGTAATTCTAGGCTGTGTGAAGGTGACAAACGTAACTGTCACAGGAAAGAGCCCAACTGCTGCCTCAGATCTCTTCAGCCACATTTGTTGGAAACCCTCACTGCAAACCCTCTACTACTCACAAAAGGCTGACTTGTAAGCACTATAAAGTACAGCGTAGGAAACAGAACTTGTATCTCCATGTAGAAAACAGAACTTGTATCCCTAGGTGGGAAGTGGGGCAAGAGAAGGGGATTCAAAGCATAAAGATTAGGGAAATCTCAATAGGATCACACCCCTCTCCACTTCCCCAGTGGGCTGAGCTGTTACTCTAAGCATATTGGTTGCAAGCAAGGACATCCTGAATTTGGGTCCTGGCTCTGCCACCTGCATGCCACTCAACCTCATGTGAATGCCATCCTTACTCAATCGGTTCCCATGCCTATAGGTGGTCATTACAGCATCTGCTTTCTGTGGGGGTTGGGCGAACATGTTGCAGGCTTCTGTGGAGGCCAGCACACAGCTGACCTTCTATTAATTGTGGTTGTGTAGGTTAAAAGGAAGCCCAGAGGAACCGTGAGGTTCAGAAGGAAGAGCAAAAGAAGCCAGAGGGACCCTCCCAACATTTCCTTCCCTTTCCTCCCTCTCTTTCTCTGTCTTTCACATCATCATAATCATCGGCGGCAGCAGCAACAGTAGTAGTAATAACTGATATGCTGCAATAATGCAAATGGAAAAGTTTAGGGGAAAGAAGGAAATAAGAGAATAAATACCCATATTGCATTATGGCAAACAAAATATTTTGTTTATAAATAAGCTTAAATCCTCTAGATGCTGTGTCTTGAAATCTTTTCTATGCTGCTCTCAAGGAATAAAACAAGTCCAGTGCCAAGCAACACCTAGGTCTCAGGGGCTCATTCCTTATTCCTCAAGAGTCTCCCTTAGCTCAGAGTGACTCTCACACAGGCTGGCCTCCACCAAATGACTTAATGATGGAGGCCGCTTAGACCCGTGGCGCCTTGGGCTAACGTAAGCCTTGATGTAATAGAGACGTCACACAGAGGCTCTGGAAGGCTTGAGTCCAGAATAAATATTTATCACCTCCCAGTGATGGTCAGAGCTAGTCCTGAGGCCATGTCTTGCTGCAAGACAGCGTCGGGAGGCCTGGGAAATGCAGCCAGCCAAGAGCCCAGGAGAGGAGAATTGAGAGCGACACTGAGTAACGCTTTCAGTCTTAGATGTGCATACCTTCCGTGAACGACACATTCCACAGACATTTTGACTCTTGCTAGTTTTTCAGTATCACAACATAATTTGCCTCTCCCAGTTTCACTGTGGTTGTAGTTGGGGGTCAGCACTAGCTTTGATAGGGTGCTATTACGCGATCTGGGAACCACCCACTTTGGGCAGCTCCTCAGCTCCATCTCCATCTCCCCAAACCACACTGTGTGCGTAGGTTGAGGGTCATCACCCAACTTCTCAGAAATTTGTATCAAGGGTTGCATGTGAGACTCTGCTCCTGACATAGCTGTGGGTACTGGTCAGCGCCTGGGACAGATGCGGTCCCTGCACCCATGCTGCAACACCTACCCACACCACCTCAGCTGCAGAGAGCATCACAGAATGCTCTGAGAACGCCTGCACACACAGCGTGCTGGTCCGTGGTGCCAGGGAGAAGTACACAGTGTGCTTCTGCCAGCTCTGTATAAACTTGGCTGCGTGGGGCTGGAAGCTGCACTGTTTGGACACAGGACCTCTTAGAGTCCTTCATCAATTCTGAGCCTTCCGCTTCTCCCATAAATGCTCAACGCTCGTTGAGGCATCTATTTGTAGGGTGATGAAGACTCAAACACTGTCATCTCTCAAGGCCCTCACTGAGGAGGAGGGATCTCAGCTCCCTTAATGTTTATGTCCTGTCTGATTGGATCTAGGGTCTCAATGAATAAATATAAGAGCAGATTAAGAGCACCAAGGTGTTTCTAAACCGCTTGCACATGAGAATCTTCACCAGAGGATGAATTGGTGAGGGTGTGTGTGTGCTGATTTTATGCTTTTTAAGACTAAGAGTGTTATATTTATGAAATGACAGGACAGTGGAGAGCTGGATGGAATACTACCTTCTAGAGACATCACTATGCTGAATGGGGTGACGAAGAAGCTACTAGAAGATAAAGTGAGTTCTGCACGTGTGTGTGTGTGTGTGTGTGTGTGTGTGTGTGTGTGTGTATGTTTGGGATCATTGCTGCCTTGCCAGCCTCCAGGACCAAGGCCATTTTCTAGCCTTGTATGATGTGTAATCTTGGTTGTCAGCTTAGTTAGGTATTTGGAGCCACCTGGCAGACATATCTCTGGGCACGTCTGGGAAGGATTCCCAGAGAGGATTGACTGAGGGGGAAGGCCTGGAACTCACTATGTACCTCTGGCTGGCCTCCAAATCATAATGATCAGCCTGCCTCTGCCTCTGGAGTGCTGGGGTTGAAGGTGTGAACCGCTTAACTAGCCCAAACTAAAGCCCTTTCTAAAGTTCTAGTTCTTTTTTATTTTGTCTTGTTTTTGTTGTTTGTTTGTTTGTTTGTTTTGAGACAGGGTTTCTCTGTGTAGTCATGGCTGTCCTAGACTCCCTTTGTAGACCAGGCTGGCCTCGAACTCACAGCAATCTGCCTGCCTCTGCCTCCCACTGCTGGGATTAAAGGTATGTGCCACCAGGCCCGGCCAAAGCTCTAGTTCTTGAAACCATTTCTGCTTGAACTAATCAACGTTCCAACTTGGCATATTTTGGGATGGTTTTCTTTATCCTCTATTCTGGTGCGCCTTACTTTTGTCACCACTATAAACAAATCGCCTGGTGGATGCATCTAATGGGAGGAGGCATTGATTTTGGCCTAGACTTCAAAAGCTGTCTTGCGTCATTGTGGAAAGGACATGGTAGAGCAAGCAGAGACCCTTGCAGCTTCCTTCTTCCTCTTAGTCCACCCAGGCTCCTACACACAACCAGAATAGGTCTTCTCCACTAATAAGTGGAAACAAAGACTCAGCCTACAGGTGTGCTTCCTTGAGAAGCAACCATGTATCATTGAGAAGGTCATGGGGAAAGGCTCAAAGCAATCAAGTTGACAGTTCACCATTAACTATCACAAACCTCAGTGTTGCCTTCCTACCCATGTCTTACACATTCTTCAACCCAGATCTCTAAGCTACCCTGCAGATTAACAGATATAAACTCCTACATGTATAGAGGACCTTCCTCTACCACAGCGGTTCTCAACTTGTGGCTGTGACCCTTTTGGCAAACTTCTGTTTCCCAAAATATTTACAGTACGATTCATAACAGTAGCAATGAAGTAGCAGTGAAGATGGTTTTATGGTTGGGAGGGATCACTACAGCATGAGGAGCCATAGTAAAGCATTGCAGCCTTAGGAAGGTTGAGAACCACTGCTCTACCATCACTCACTGAGCTCTGGGGCTCAGGGCAATCCAGAACTTTCTGGAAATCGCTAATGCTTGCCACCATCTAGAAGAGTGCCAGGCTTCATTTAGGTTACTCCTTGGTGTAAAGTTTCAGAAGTAGGGTAACACGGTCCAATCATAACAACATTGTTCATGCCTCTTAGTTCAAGTTCACAAATTGTCTTCCTCCATTCACGTGATGGGACAAGAACTGTACATAATCCTTGCATAGTTTCCAGGAGCAGTGACTGTCTTCAGTTTTGCCATTGTCCTCAACAGAATAATAATGCCTCTCCTTTTTTTGATTCATGTTTCTGAGACACCCTCAGGCTTTCATCCTTTGCCGTGCTTGTTCGTAGAAGTGTCTCCACTCGGGTGATTTGTGGGTGCAGATGTCGGGTAACGTCTTCAGGCCTTAATTTCTTAAACCGATTTTGGGAAGCTCTTTATATGACAAAGATGCTGGGCTTCTGTCTGTGGTAATTGCGTCTTTGAACTTCTGTGCAACCACACTCATTCCCATGTGTTTGTTTCTTATTTTGGTTACTTAATTTTCATTGTTTTGTTTTTGCTTTGTAATGCAGAAGTTTTAAATTTTCATTTATACAAGTTTGTCAGTCTTTTGTGGCTTCTCTCTCTCTCTTCTTTGTTTTTACCACAAAGCTTACACATATACTTCCTATCCAAAAAGTATTAGTATTTGACTCTGTTTTTCTCTACTTTGTCAGATATATTATATATAATTACCTATTATGTTAAATATAATATATACATATGTGAACTAAATAAAGTATTTTTGGATCATGACATTTTATACTTTTTAGTAATAATAATTTCTAATTATTATTATTAAGACAGAGTCTCCTTGGCCTGAAATTCACTATGTAGATCAGGCTGGCCTCAGACTCATACAGAGCTGCTGGCCTAGTGATGAAATTAATGATATTTGCCACCATGCCCAGCCTGATTTTTTTAAAGGTTATTTTATTATTGTATTTTACATACATGGTTATTTTGCCTGAGTGTATGTGTACCATTCTCATTCCTGGTACCCGTGGAGGCCAGCAGTGAGTAACAGATTTTCTGGGACTAAAGTTACAGACAGTTGTGAGCCACAATGGGGGGGGGGGGTGTGCGTGCTAGGTCAAACTCGAGTCCTCTGGAAAAGCCTGTGATCTTAATCCCTGATCCATCTCTCCAGCCTCAGATTTTTTTCTTTTTTTAAAGTAAGAATCAACTCCTTTTTTTTTGGTAAAAATTTATTTATTTTTATGTTATGTGCATTGGTGTCTTGCATGCATCTATGTCTCTGTGAGGGTATTGAGTCCTCTGGATTCAAGCGGGAGTTACAGACAGCTTTGAGCAGCCATGTGGTTTCTGGGAATTGTACCCTGCTCCTTTGGAAGAGCAAGCAGTGGCCTTAACTGCTGAGCCATCTCTCCAGCCCCCAAGAATAAACTCTTAAGGCAGGGGCGGTGTGGAGGAGTGAGGGGAGACTGCCATCTGTACAAGAGGTACGCTGACTGAGTGAGAAGCCAATGGAGCAGGCTGCCCTGAGAGGAAGCAATGTTGGGGACATTCACACTTCCAAATTTTGTGAACAGTGCTTTGTTGTCTTTTCTTCTTCCCACAGGAGTAAAATTTACAATTGTCCCCTGTAGCTCTGCTCCCTGGTGGGAGTTCTTCCTCTCAACCTCTACGCGGGGGTAGGGGTGGGGGTGGGGGTGGGGGGTGTCTCTAAGGAACAGAGCCCATGGGCTGGGGAGATGGCTCAGAGGTTAAGAGCACTGACTGCTCTTCCAGAGGTCCTGAGTTCAATTTCCAACAACCACATGGTGGCTCACAACCATCTGTAATGTGATCTAATGTGCACTGTATACATAATAAATGAATAAATCTTTAAAAAAAAAAAAAAAAGGAACAGAGCCCATAGAGTGAATATATATTAACAGAATTATTAAATCGGCTTACGGTAAAGCAGCAATGACGACAGCTGTTTCACACCTGAGAGGTTGAGAACTTGATAGTTACCCGTCTGTGGGTCTGGATGCCCCAACAGTCCTCATCCGGTGCGGGAAAACCTGGAAGGTTCCTGGAGAGCTGCTGATCCTCAGTCTCCCCTGCCTCCCGCTCTGCCCCCCCCCCACCCGCCCCGCTCCCCACCCCATGGACCCAGCAAAGGACTCAGCCGCAGCAAGAGGATGAACCAGTTGGGCTGCAAGACAAGAGGCCAAGTGAGCGAAAGGTGAGCGAGCTTTCTTCGGCCACGCCCCTTTTCATCTGGACTGCTGCGCGAAGGCGCTAGGCACAGGATGGGTCTTCCCACGTCAATTAAGGCAATTGAGGCAGTTCTTCAGGTGAGGGCTCCTACTCAGGTGATTGTAAATTGTGGCAGGCTGACAATAAAACCATCCGGTCACTCCCACAGGCCGAGCACTGAAAAGCAGTGTGGCCCCCCCTTCTCCTACTTCCTCCCCTTTTCTCCCTCCTTTTACTCTTTGATTCCCCCGCCCCCCCCCCAGCCCCTCACTCCTGTCCCCACCCCCACCCGCATTCTTGTCTCCACTTATGGCAGCCAGAAAGAGGAGGGGACAATTACTAAAAGCCACCAACCTCACCTCTCTTCTCTACCATTTTAGTTCGCCTTAGCAGGGGAAACTGTTTTGCTTCCAGGAGTAAGAGAATATATTTAGGGTTTTGAATTCCAGGCCCACGGGGCCAAATGTTAAGTTCTGGTCGTTGTTGGCTGGAAGGATCTGGAACAGCTGGCTCCCTTGTTTCAGGCTTACCGAACTACACACTGCACCCTATCTCTGATTCCTCTCCTTGCTTGCTCTGTCTCTTGGCATTTTAGAGTTTGGGCAGAGCCTGCTCAGGCAAGCCTTCCTTTCTGTTTTTAGAGAAGGAAGCGGGATACTCGTCTATTCATCAACTTTGGCTGCGCCGAAGCCACACTTGGCCCAGCCATGCATCCAGAGCCAACAAAAATCCATTTCTAAAAGCTTGCAGTCACAACAGCCTTTACTGGATGTTTTCCCAAAAAGGTTCAATAAAGAGAAGTTTATGCCACCTGACCTAGAAAGTCTCCTGGTCTTCATTTATGGCTCTCTCTGGTCCCTCCTTGGGCCACTGGCCACTCGCTCGCTCTGTCTCTTCCTTTCTTTCCTTCTTGAGTCCTCAGGAGAGCATCCAGGCCCTGCTTTCCACCCTGCATCCCGCAGACCTAGCTGGTCCTGACAAGACGCCTCCTGTCTCTGAGTGTTAGCAGTCAGAAGTGATGTGCATCCCATGACCCCATGACCCCAGTGAGAAGGCTCCCGTTGTAATTGTTCAGGCCTGTGTCCATTCCCTGGTGCCACTGTCACACGTTGTCACAAGTTGAGCATCTTTACACAACAGAAAAGTATTGCCTCTTATTAGGCTGCAGTCTAGAAATCAAATGTGCATTTCCTGCCTCTTTCAGCTCCTAGAGAGGTGCCCGTGTTGGCCAAGCTTCACCATCTACAAAGCACCAATCTCATCCTTTGGACCTCTGTGTTCACTGATACAGTTCTGTCTCTGACTGCTGTCTGCCTTTGCCATCTGTGCTGGCTGGTTCTATCAACTTGCCACAAGCTAGAGTCATCAGAGAAGAGGGAGCCACAACTGGGAAAAATGCCTCTTTAACATCAGGCTGCAAGCAAGCCTGTAGGGCCTTTTCTTTTCTTTCTTTTTTTTAAATTTATTTATTTATTTATTTATTTATTTATTTATTTTTTGGTTTTTCAAGACAGGTTTCTCTGTGTAGCCTTGGCTGTCCTAGACTTGCTTTGTAGACCAGGCTGGCCTCGAACTCACAGCGATCCGCCTGCCTCTGCCTCCCAAGTGCTGGGATTATAGGATTAAAGGTGTGTGTCACCACTGCCCGGCTGTAGGGCATTTTCTTAATCAGTGCTCAGTGTGGGAGGGCCCAGGCCAGTGTGAGTGGGGACAGTCCTGGGCTGGTGGTCCTGAGTTCTATAGGTAAACAAGTTGAACAAGCCAGTAAGTAGCATTCTCCCATGGCTTCTGCCTCAGCTCCTGCCTCCAGGTTCCTGCCCTGTTCCTCCCCAAGTTGCTTTGGTCATGGTATTTCATCACAGCAACAATAAGCCTAACTAAGACACCATCACATACTCAGAATAACATTAAGTCCTCATTCAGGGAGGAAGAAAAACACCATTTCTAGACGAGAGACTGCAGAGTGCTCACGTCTTTTGATCTGAGAGCCAACTCCAGATTCTGATGTTTATTAAGCCTGGAGAGATAGTCTCCAAAGATGGCTGCCAACAATCCCTTACCTCTGTAAGCGCACTTGATGCTCCTTAGAGACAAGTGGCATCACCCCCAGGCTAGCCAAGGTGTATCGTTTGACTAATGAAATGTTGTGGAAGTCCTGGGTCTCTTGAGGCTAAGTCACAATAGGCTTTCGCATGGTGTAGTGAGAATTTCGGTTTCTCAAAAAACCCAGGTATGTTAGGTGACTATGTTTTGGTTTTAGTCCCAGGTATGGGATATGGGGCTGCTTCAGACTGTCCACAGCTGCTAACTATGATTTGTCCCCTGCTCTAGGTCGGGTGTGGTTTTGTCAGCAGCAGATAGTTTCTGCAAGTGTGTGACCTCTAGAATTCTGGCAGCTTTTCGGAGGGTATAAAGGTCAGAACCCCAGAGGAACCAGAGGTGCTCTGTGATTCCCCTGCTCTCATGGTTGCTGGCAAGTAGTTTGAGAAGAAGTTGTAGCTATCCTGACAACAAACATTAGACTTGCCCCAAGCAACCCAGTGGCCCAAGTCAGCAGGAAATAGTTTAAAGAGGTCTATGTCCCCTCTCCCCTCTGACCTTCTTTCTCACCTACCTAGTATTGTGGGGGTTGGAAAGGGAGGTAGAGGTGTAAGACTCCAAAATAGCTAAAAAAAAAAAAAAAAAAAAAAAAGGATACTGACAGCATGGTCTTCAAACCATTACTTCCTGAACCCCAGCAGAGTTCTGTGAGGAGCCCAGGATATAGGGGACTCCAGATGACTGATGGGATTAGATCAGTTTCCAGTCAACAGTAGCATGAACTCTCTTGTATCGCCCATGGAATACTTCTGAGACTGGCTCTTCATGGTCACTCAGGGACCCTGGTCCTCCAAGTCAGCACTTTGCTATCTTGACAATGTGGTTGTCACCACTAGATCTAGGCTTCTAGCCACTGATGCCCATGCCGAGAAGTGGCCTCATCATTTTCCTTGGGTATCTTTTGTTTTTTGTTTTTTGGGGGGTTTATTTGTTTGTTTGTTTTTTGAGACAGGACTTCTCTGTCTTGGCTGTCCTGGACTCACTTTGAAGGCCATCCGCCTCTTACTCCTGAGTGTTGGGATTAAAGGCGTGCACCACCATGCCCAGCTCCTCAGGTATCTTTACTGAGAACTTGATCCTATGTGTGACCACACCTAAACGCAAAGGAAAATGGGAAATGTAGTCCAGGAGGCAGTGGCTAAACCAGGATTTTGATTACCGGGAAGAAGCCAAGTTGATGAGGTCAGTGACACAAGTTAGGTCACAAGTTCTTATCTTTTTCTCATTCTGAGAGCTGAGTCCAGGCATGAACCACACGTTCATCTTGGCCCCTAGCGCTGAGCCAGTGATGCCCCAGAGTGGTGCTCCACTCCTGGCTTCTGAGAGGCCACAGCAGCAGTCTAGGCTGGTACAGTTAAAGGTGTGAGCAAATGTAGAGAGACCTGAGTTAGGAAAGAGAAGACAGCTGTGGAGGAAAACAGGGAGCACACAGGGCTTGATGGATCTTGCCAGAACACAGAACTGTTAATGTTATGCTTTGGGGAGGGGGGGATTTAAGTTGACAGCTCCTTGGCACAAGTTGAAAGACCTCGAGATGAATACCTCACTTTGCAGCAATTTATTGAACAGATTCCAAAATTAAGAAATTCCTCAACTGTTTCAAAATCGTGTTAGGAAAACATGCGTGCCTGGAGCTAAAAGGCTCTTTGGGTCACTGCCACCCCGGCTACTATCAACAGGCCGGAGCAACCCGGGCGCACATCAGGGCCTCACCTGGCTGCCATGCCGCATCCCCATCGGGTCTTCTTGGTTCCAGCAATACTTCCTGGATATTAGCAGTACCCAGAACACGGATGCTCACGCTCACACACAGATGCCAGGCACCGGCTTTGTGGCTGAGCCTCGGTTGGACACACCATCTCTGGAAGTCAGCACAGACTTTGGAGTCTGAGTTCTGGATCAGCAACGTACTTTGGCTGAATGACTTCACCTGTTCAACTCTGCCCCCTTCATCTGTGAAACAGGGATGTATTGGGGCTACATTACTGGGTATGCGGGAATGGAATGGGATTCTGTGCATTGGGCCCTTGCTCCCACCAAACAGCAGTTAACAGTGAACAATAGTTCAAACGATTATGAAAGCTGGGTTTCCAGGCCTGTGTGGTACTTCAAGGATATTAGTAACCATCCCAAAGCCAGGAGTAGTGGCTCATGCCTGCAATCCCAGCACTTGGGAGGCAGAGGCAGGCAGATTATTATGGAGTTGAGGCCAGCCTGGGCTAAATAGTCAAAATTGTAGACCAGACACAACTACAGAGTGAGGCCCTATCTTAAATGAGCGAATGAATTAAATAAATAAATAGGAAATAATACCTAATTATAGCCATGGACAAAACAACTGTGCAGAAATGGGATATTATTCATTTTTAACCCTGTGGCTCTGGCCTGACTCCTGCTGTGTTTGACCTCACTCCATGACTTCTGGGCTAAGTTTGTTGTCGCTACATTCCACACCCGCCCCATGTCCATGTCCTCTGACCTCCTCCTGGGCTCAGCTGTAATCTGAGGATTTTCCCATCAGCCACCTCGAGGAGGGAGCAGTGACTCCCTCTTTAGGTTACCCATGCCTTGGGAGCCACGCTGTCGTTGGCTGCTGACGGTCTGTGGCCTGTGTGTGGTGCTTTCTCAGTGGCCTTGTGATCTCCAGTCAGCGGCGGAGTGTTCTGTTCCATCCTCCAGCTCTTTCTCTTGTCCTTCCCTCACCCACAGCAGTCAGGCCTGTCCCTTCCTTCTTCTAGGCTGAAGCCATCCTTCTGGTGGGTGGGTGTCACTCAGGTCATTGTGGCTCCTAATACCAGCTGACAAGGAGCTCACAGAAGGTCTACAGGCCTCAAGCCACCATTCTTCCGGCTTCTCTTGACCAGAGAATGAAAGCCCTAGGTGAGCAACTGCAATTGGGAAGCAGAGCCCACTGCACGGTCCTTCACTCACACACCCATGCCCTCCCAGGGATACGGTCCTTCTCCCCTCACAGCGGAGCTCACAGTGAAAAGATGGATCATTTACTATTTACCACCTGCTCTTCCTCTGTAATTCTCTTCCCCAGCACAAAGCTTGGCTACTTTGTGTAAGTTGCAGGGACACACACACACACACACACACACACACACACACAGAGAGAGAGAGAGAGAGAGAGAGAGAGAGAGAGAGAGAGAGAGAGAGAGAGAGAGAACACGAAGGGGGCCAAATTCTCCAAATTTGTATACGCTAGCTTTTCCGGTAGAGCTCCTTTGACATGCTGGGTAAAGGAGTTGGCTCCTCTTGTTATCATCAGCCATTTATGGTGGTTGATGGGATTAACAGGCTATGTGAGGGCTCAGCTATCAGCTGCCATAAATGGATACTTCACGTTCTAGCTTGTCTCGTAAGTCACACTGGTTCTTACTAAACTCATGTTGGAAAGAGGCTGCGGGGCCACTCACTCACCAAAGTGCATAGAGTTGCCCTCAGCAAGCTCGGTTCATGCTCCACATCTCATTCTGATATTTTTAGTGAACTTTTCTTCTCATCAAGGTTATGCCATTATGAACAAACAAACAAAACGAATGGTGAGCAGCATCCCTCTGTCTTTCCTGGAACTTCCTTCTCATTTTGTTCTCCCAGCTGACTGATTTGATGTTTCCTACTATATTGTCAAAGAATAGGGCTATAGTGCTGCTTTTTGGAGTTTTCAGTTAGGCATTATTTGCTAGTTTTTCAGTATGG
Source organism: Acomys minous (assembly GCF_964271855.1). NCBI lineage: Eukaryota > Metazoa > Chordata > Mammalia > Rodentia > Muridae > Acomys > Acomys minous. Next base: position 20,258,256 of record NC_140495.1, on the reverse strand, counting down.
GAAATGAAAGTTTGTTGTTGTTGTTTTGTTTGTTTTTGGGAAAAAAAACTTCTGCAACATTCTATTAGCTTCCCCTCCCTCCACTAATATTAGAATTTATTATTACTGTATTATAGTATCATATATATATTATAGTGTTATATAATATATACTATTATATATATTATAGTATTATGTTATATATAACATATATATTATTATTACTGTATTATATTACTGTAATAATATAAACACTAATGTGAAAAGTGTAGCATTTTAATAATTGTCTCCCCTATTTTAAACAACTTTTTGTTTTTCCTGGAGTTAGTAATCACCTCTTCCATAGTTTTCTGTACACTTAACTCTAAACTAGTGCTCTAGCGGCTGTCCTGGGAGACCCCTGGTGGTCTCTATGGGGACTCTTAGTCTTCTCAATATTGTACTTTTTGTTTTCTAGAACCCATGGGTTGGTAATCTGATTCAATTTGGCCATTCCACATGTTTTAGATTCTTTTGATAAAGTCCCATGGCTTCGCTGGGGTGGGAGAGATGGGAGGATAAAGGGGGTGTCGCACTCATTTAATCCCAGCACTTGGGCGGCAGAGGCAGGTGGATCACTGTGAGTTCAAGGCCAGCCTGGTCTACAAAGTGAGGGTAGGACAGCCAAGATAACATAGAGAAACCCTGTCTTGAAAAACCAAAAAACAAAACAAAGCAAAACAAACACAAAACAAAACAAAAACCAAAAACAAATAAACAAACAAACAAATAAAACAAAAACAAAAACAAAAACCCCATGGCTTCTAGGGTTAGTTTCTTCTTATTACTTGGCCACCTAATATATATAGTAGAGCAAATTCTGCCAGTGTTCAGATTTTTTAAAAATAAGCAAGCATAAAGAATCACAGAGCTGCCGGGTGGTGGTGGCGCACGCCTTTAATCCCAGCACTCGGGAGGCAGAGGCAGGCGAATCACTGTAAGTTCGAGGCCAGCCTGGTCTACAAAGCGAGTCCAGGACAGCCAAGGCTACACAGAGAAACCCTGTCTCGAAAAAGCAAAAAAAAAAAAAAAAAAAAAAAAAAAAAAGAATCACAGAGCTTCTTCTTGCAACCTGAGGGATGCCTTCTGCTTCTATCCATGGATAGTCTGATGAGTTCTTAGTTTTTAGAAAAATAGTCACTAAGGTATATGCAATGCATTTTGACAACAGAACAGCCTACATTGTATGTGTCCATGAAATGTGTGTTTGTGTGTTTGAGATACAGAACCAATGAGATGCTAAACCTCAAAAACTGTTTTTGAAGGTATGAGGCTTCTGAGCTTGAGAGATTTTTATTACTTTATTTGTACAAGAATAGTTTTTTTTTTTAAAGATTTATTTATTTTTATGTATACAGTGCTCTGCCTGCATGTACACCTGCACACCAGAAGAGGGCATTAGATCACATTGCAGGGAATTGAATTCAGGACCTCTGGAAGAGCAGTCAGTGCTCTTGACCTCTGAGTCATCTCTACAGCCCACAAGAATAGTTTTAATAGCTGAAAAGATTAATGCCACCGATCTCGGGGTGTGAGTGCTTACGTCACTGGGGCCTTTGAAATGCCAGTTCACTCTCTCCGTCTGGTTCTGTTGGCTGACAGCATGGCTGCTGTCCTGGTCTATCCCTTCAGCATCTTCCCAAGGATTCTCTCCATGGCTGTCCTCTATAAAGGACCATATTTCCTGAAATCCGTGTGTCATGTGATCTGAATCAGCCTGGCCATTTCACATCTTTTAGATTATTTTGGTAAATATCCATAGATTCTAAGTCTCTTCTTGATAATACTATTGACAAATGACACTACCGCCCCTTTAAGGATCTCCATGGAAGGTTTTAGAATTCTATTTGATATATGGATGAAATACATTTATGTATTTTCTTAAGGATCTGGAAAGACAATTCAAATTTATTATTATTATTATTATTATTATTATTATTATTATTATTATTATTTTGAGTTTTCAAGACAGACTTTCTCTGTGTAGCCTTAGCTGTCCTGGATTTGCTTTGTAGACCAGGCTGTCCTCCAACTCACAGCGATCTGCCTGCCTCTGCCTCCTGAGTGCTGGGATTAAAGGCGTGTGCCACCACCGCCCGGCGTCTACCTAATCTTTTATAGGCTTTCTATTTATTTTGATCTCTGCCTTTAATGTAGAAGAACTGCCTCAGTTGTCTGATGGTCTTCAGATTCCCTTTCATGCTTAGGGGTGTAGTGCTAAAAATTTAATGACCTTTGACTGTCGACCTTTACCCAGAGCAATCTGAGTAAGAGAACACCAAATGCCAGTATCTTTAAGTATTTTCTCTTAGATCAGATTTCCTGGGGGGGGGGGGGGGGAAGTTCCCTTCCGGGTTTCTGAGAATGAAGTGTAAGAAGAGAGCTGAAGGTGCAAGGAGGGGTCTTCCCATTCAATATATCACTTCTACTTCAGTGTCCCAACTCAGCTGTCATCGGTTCCTGTTGTCCTTTGTCCTTTCCAGAACACCATCTTCACATTAAGGAGACTGCATATCTGTGTTTCTCCTTGAGATAGTTTACCCTCCCACTCCTAGTTCTTGCTCTCCCTTTTCAGAGATGCCTGCAGCCTCTGCCCCTGAGTTTCAGCCAAGTCGGTTGCCATCACTCGCCTGCCATTAGCTTTCAAAATATCCGCCGGTTGTTGCTGTCTCGCTAGTCCCACTTTCCCTTTGGCCGTCTGGGTTTGCGAAAAATCCACTTCCTGCTATTTCATGAAGGTTTGTGGAGATTGCTGAGATAAAATCTGTGTTTGATTTGCCACCATTTTACTTTAAATATAATTTTAAAACTTGTTCTTTTTATCTTCATGTTGGTGTGAATGTGTATGTGTGTTTATGAGTGTGTTTATTGGGTTTTTGTTTTTGTTTTTGTTTTGTTTTGTTTTTGTCTGAGACAGGGTCTCTCTGTGTAGCCTTGGCTGTCCTGGACTTGCTTTGTAGACCAGACTGGCCTGGAACTCACAGAGATCCAACTGCCTCTGCCTCCCTGAGTGCTGGGATTACAGGCATGCACCACCGCACCTGGCTGTGTATATGTTTATTTTAGTGTGCCTCTATATGTGAACATTTGGAGGACAGACGTCAATACCAGCTGTTTTCTTCTATTTTTGGACAGAGTCTCTTACTAAACCTGGAACTTGGGGCTCAGCGGGTAAGGGCCCTTGCCTTCAGCTGACACTGGATTTTAATCCCTGGAATTCACAAGATGGAAAGAGAGAATCAACTTCTGCAATTTGTCCTGAAACCTTTGGTTGTGTTCCATCGTATGCTTGCATGCCTGTGCATGTGTATATGCCATGTACACAGACACACACACACATGTAATCCAGGAGCTCTCCAATTGGCCAGGTTGGCTAGCCAATGACTGTCAGGGATGCTCCTCTATCCTTTTCCCAGTGCTAGGCTCACATGATCTTGCCACCATGCTCATGACTTACCACCTTCTTTTTCTCTTCTTCTTCCTCCTCCTCCTTTTTTAAATGTATGAATGCTTTGTCTGTGTGTATGTACGTGCAACACATGCAGTGCCTGTAGAGGTTAGGAGAGGGCCTTGGGTCCACCTAGGACTGAAATTACAATTGTGAGCTGCCACGTAATTGCTGGGAATCAAACCCAGATCCTCTGGAAGAGCAACCAGTGCTCTTAACCTCTGAGCCATCTCTCCACCCTCCTCCTCCTTCTCCTCTTCTCTAAAGCAAAAGGGTCTCATTGTTTTTGGTCCCACTATCTAGTTTGGAAACTACCCAAACTCGATCAGCTGATGTATCCCTCTAAATATCCCCTGCAGCCTTGTTCCATTTTCTCTCCACAGCTCAGGTTCTGCATACAACAGCCCAACCCCCTGGGCCACCTTCTGCTTTGCCACCAGACTGTGTCTGCGCATCATATCCCAGAGAAAATAGAAGTGACAGAACACGTGCTTCTTCACTCTTCTTTACCACTTCACGAAAGTATCTACACCTGTAGCCGTCCATATCTCCAACTCAGCATACACTGGCCCACCTCTGCGACAGGCCCTTTCTGAAACTGTCCAGGGTGTCTCAGGGCATCCTGCTTACCACAGAGACCAGAGGGTGGCTTTCAGGACCAAGCTGTCTGCGTCTTTGGGAAATTGCCCCATTTCCCTTTGTGCTTTGTGTCTTTGACCTCCTTAGCACATTCCTTTCTACTTAAAAACAGCTTTAAAGTTTCCAGTATGTGTGTGTGTGTGTGTGTGTGTGTGTGTGTGTGTGTGTTAACAGAGATGGAACCCAGGACCTGACACATATTTGGCAAGTGCTCTACCACCAAGCCATATCCTAGCCCTAGGTTTTTTCCCCCCATGTTTAAGGACGCGCTCTAAATCTTTTTTGAGCCATGTGGTGGTGGCAGTGGTGGTGGTGGTGCACGCCTTTAATCTCAGCACTTGAGAGGCAGAGGCAGGCGGATCTCTAACTAATATACATTGAGCCTACTGGGAAAGCCAGGCAGCCTGGTCCCCAGCCTCCCGCTCTACCATTTTCCCCCTCAGTGCATCTTCTAACTCTTTGCTGCAATGAGCCATCCAACATGCTTGTGCTGTGCTGCCACATCTCTCGTAGGCACGTTTCCATCGTGATTAGAATTGCAGTAGAGAAGAGGAAAGGTAACATTTAGAGTCCTAACAGATCACAGCTGCTTCTTCCCCTGGGGCGGACAGCCCTCCCTCTTCAGCACAAGGCTCTTTGTTTGGCAAAACACCTGGGTAGACACAGAAGGTGCGCTGTTGTGGAAATGAAACAAAGAGGGCCAAGCTTCTCTGCAGAGGACACAGGGACCGGAGGGAGTGGAGGACATCTAGAAAGAGAAGAACATAGAGGAAAGCTTTGGAGGGGAAAATACCACCTCATTATCTCTGGAGGAGGCTTCAGGGAAATTGGCTGGGCTGGGAGTGGGGGGGGGAGCTCATGCGAAAAGCACAAATGTCCAGTATGATCTTCCAAGGCTCAGACCATTTCACACTGCTCTAAAGACCTTCACCGTTATGCCCATAACCTTACATCTCGAGGATGATGCTCTTTATACAAACACTTCCCTGTAGGAGCTCACAGATGGAAGAAGGAGCCTGTGTTCTTTTGGATCTGCTAAGAGCAGAGAGCTGAGGTGGGAAGGGGCCTCTGCGCTTCTGGAGATTTTCAGTAGGATGGGATTGAACCACTGGACTGGAGGACGAGAGAGGTGCGGAGAGGGTCAAGTCTGATGCAAGCAAAGGTAAGGCTTCAAATACAAGCTGTTTCTACTTCATCAAGCCTTCAGTCCTCTTCTTAGGGACAGCTTTACTTTAACAGTGTTGTTATGGTGCTATATGGCAGCCATGTTCCCTCAGGGCCAGGCAAGGGATTGAGATTTGCAAGCACAGTCTCATATCACTTTCTTCTAGGCCCACTGTGGAGCTGGCATTACCAATTCCACCTACAAGGGTTTGTGATGTGCTGGGAGGCATAGAAATTGAGGGTTCTAGGTGTTGGGGTCTGAAGTCACATGATCATAGAGAATCTCTCTGCTTGCTGGTCAGTACTCTCCCTTTACTCTTGGATAAATAGTCAGCCCCAGTCTTAAATTACTTAAATTACTATTTATACAGTACTCTGCCTGCATATATCCCTTATACCAGAAGAGGGCACCAGATCTCATCATAGATGGTTGTGAGCCACCATATGGTGGCTAGGAATTGAACTCGGGACCTTTGGAAGAACAACCAGTGTTCCTAACCTCTGAGCCATCTCTCCAACCCCCCAAAACTCTTATTTAGTCACTGTTCTGAACAAAACTAGCAGGCCTATCAACTCAAATACAGAGAGCCAACTCCAGGGAAGTAGAGGAAGCCATGTTGACTTGAACAAAGTTCCTTTTATCCTGAGTCTGGTGTTCTTTCCGCTACATCAGAATCCCAGAGTGAGTCTGCAGAGCTAACAGTGCCAACAGATGTACCATGAGAGAAGTGCCCTGCAGCTAAACAAGCCTGAAACGATTGAGGTGATCGCAGCTTTTTAACATACTTCTCAGCATCTCCCATGCTAATGTGCATCTGATTCTCCCAAAACAGACACTAGTAGGCTGGGCTTTCCAAACTCAAGGACGTGCCGCGTGGTGGTGGCACATACCTTTAATCCCAGCACTTGGGAGGCAGAGGCAGGCAGATTGCTGTGAGTTCGAGGCCAGCCTAGTCTACAAAATGAGTCAAGTGAGTTCAGGACAGCCAAGGCTACACAGAGAAACCCTGTCTCGAAAAACAAAAGCAAAAAACAAACAAACAAACAAACACAAAAAAGAAAAGAAAAAATACCTTAAAAACAAACCATTCAAATTCATGGATAAAGCATTTGCTGCAACAGCAATTAACCTCTTATGAAACTGGTATAGCATGGAACAGTTTGAGAACGCCAGCTGTCCATGCAGAAGAACGCTTAATTTGCAGAAATAAGGGCACTGCGATAAGCAAGAGGTTCTGGTAATGTAAATGAACTCTGTAAGAGGTTGTGTTTCTGCAGGAAGAAGAGGGAATCTCCAGAGTCCTGGGACTCCTGAGAGAAAGAACACTGGAGTAATGACGCTACAAAGGATAGGCTTTGGAGTAAACAGAACTTAGTGCGAGGGGCCTGAGAGCCGAGCTAAATATCGAAGAGCGCATACTTTCTAGCTAGCAAGGATGCCTCTAAGCGCAAGAATGACACTACCTTTATTTTATTTTCTCCAATTAAAAAAATCTGTCTCTGAGGCCAGCACCATGGTCTGCAGCAAATGCTGTGACGGTCATTTCCTGTGTTCTCTCTCCTTCTCTTTGATCATTCTGGGAACCAAGCTTTCAAGTCAGTAACATTTGGGGGGAGATGACTTTTGGTCTTGGGGTATCCCCTAGGATAGTATTGCCCCAGGTCTGCTTTTTCCCTCCCGGTGTCCAGGCATGTTAGCCTGGAGCCGGTGGGCTAAGCAGGAGCTCAGTCTTGGTTGGTAGGCGTGAGTGCGGAAGAAAACAGCGTACTCCAGAGACAATCTTCAGTGAAACAGCTCTCTTTATTGGGGGTTGGGGGGATAAGGGCTATATAAACTTTGAGGAGTGGGTAGGGGGTTTTGGGGGTGAGTGTACGTCATTGGCTGGGGCCAATGTGCTGGGAATGCTTCATTTGCATGAAGAGGAATTCCAGGTGCTTGCTGGACATGACTTTATAGGGAGAGAGCAAGTTTAACTGGTAACCTAGCTGCCAGGCTACAGGACTAACTACATCAAGGATGGCAGAGGTGGGGGTCATAAGGCTACATGAGCTGGGACATGCAGGGAGGTAGCAGTCCTACTCCTGTTGGTCAGCTGGACTGCCGAATATCCTGACAACTGAGACTGATAGTCCCCCAAAGAGCCGGACGACCCTTCCCAGCTGGAAATAGTAAAGAGACCTACCCCGACCACCACCACCTTTCCCCACTAGCCTTTCTCTCCTACCTAGTGTTGGGGGGTTGGTGGAAGGGAGGTAGAGGCATAAGAAACCTATATAAAATAGTTTTTAAAAGTAACACCAACAAAAGAGCCTTCTTGTTTGTTTTTATACTAGAGTCTTATATAGCCCATGGTAGTCTCAAGCTCACGATGCAGTCAAATATAACCTTCAACTTACAGTCTTTTTGTCTCTACCTCCCAAATCCTAGGATTATCTGTATATCTCACAGGTCTGCTTTATGCTTTGTTAGGGATCAAACCCAGGGCTTCATGCACACTGGATAAGACCTCTACTGACCGAGCCACATCCCCTGGCCAAAGACCCTCTTGACTAGGGAAGACATGTCTTCTTTCTTTGACTAATGAAAATATAGCAGATATCTCTGACAGCATTATTTTTTTTTAAAGGTGTCTTTTTAAACTTTTAAAATGGATTCTTTATGAATTTCATATAATGCACCCATTTCTCGCATCTCCCCATCCCTCCAATATCTTCCCCTCCATGCCTGCAACCTCCCCCAACTAAAAAACAAAAACAAAACAAAATCTCGTCCCAGAAGCTGCAGTATGTCCCAACGTGTCATGCAGAATACCCTTTTGCCCACATATCTTTACTTGCAAATGTTCGTTGCAGTGAGTCATTGGTCTGGTTTGAGTCCCCTGGCTTCTGCTACACTATCAATATCAGTGTATTGCCAATGGGACTGCTCTTGGATAGCCTGTCCTTGCCCTGTGTCATGGAGATCCTGCAGCTTTGGTTCTGTGGGACCAGCACCTTCGTATGTCCCAGCAGTTCATAGATGGGGTAGATGTTGGGGTGGGCCAACCCAAAGCCCTGGATCTGGGCCTGGGTGGTGGCTGAGTTGGTTTGTGTTTTTAAAAAATGTTTTATGTCACAAAAACACAGGCAAGGCTCTTGTAGTGGCTATCATTATATTTTTATTATCGTCGGTTTGCTTTGAAACAACCCAGTCTCCAAGGTGCTGTGAGACCAAGAAAAATAAAAAATAAAAAACAAAAAACAAACCAAACCAAAATAACAACAACAAAAACAACAACAACAACAACAAAACAAAACCCAATCAATTGGGGGTGGAGGAGAACCCAACAACAGCAGCAACCAACCAACCAAAGAGGCAGACAGATTCAGAATTACACACAATATAGCTCATCATGAGATGCACTGACAGAAGTGAGGTCCTGGGATGCAACAAGACCAAGTAGATACTCACAGTTTGGGTCAGAAGGAGAGGTGCATATATTGTTTAGACCAAGAGTGACCTCATAAAAGCAGAATGTACCTGGTTTATCTTAAGCTAGTATCAAAGAGACAGGCACATCCCCAGAACCACTCTAATGGCTGTGTCGGTTTACAGTTTGCTGAGAAACTATGCAGGAAAACCCAACCAGGTTATTCTGGGGCCCGTCCTGTCTGCTAAAACTCAAGATGGCTGCCATTATGTCAAGATGAATTCGTTCAATAAAGAAGCCGGCAGAAGGACACACACTTCAATGGGGGCCCTAGTTCCTGTGGGAAATCCTTCCGTTAATGTTTAGGGGAAACCATGGAATGATTCTGACATGAGTGACAATGACATGCCTGTGATCTCTGCTGTGGCGCAGGTGTCTGGAAAGTGTCACAGCTGAGCGCCGGAGTGAGCGTGTTGATGGCAACGCAGGCGGAGCAAGCCGGGCCTCGCTGCTTGAAGCATGCCAACTTGATTAAGCTATGGTGCCCAGCTGTTTGGTAAACACCAGTGTAAACAATGCCAGGAAAGGTGTATTTTAGATGTAATTCACATTCAAATCTTTAGACTCTGAGATTGCCTTCCACCGCTGGGTGGGCCCCACTTAGTTGTAGCCCTGACAGCAAACGCTGGTTTCCAGATAACAAAGAAAGCCTGGGCTGAGGTTTCATTCTGCCTGAAGGCTTGCAAGGTAACCCTTCCCTCAATAGTCAATGCCTTTGACTGCTACAGGTTTCAGCTTTGCCTGTCCCACTGTCGTGTCATGTGAGCTGATTCCTTAAAATCCATTTCAGGCTCACTATCCGTGTCTTATCTTTCTCCATGTGTGTGCACTCACACTATTTTGAGCATGACCGTATTCAGTAGATTAAAAACTAAAGGGATACGTAGATTGAATGGGACCGTGGGTTTCAGTCCTGACACTGCAAAAACAAATGAATTTATACATGCATAAATAAAAATAAAATCGAATCCAAAGACCAGACAGAAATATGGTGCAAAGGGGGGTACACACTTCTTATCCCCCTCTCAAATCCCAAATTCTTTTCCTGAAATCGGAGACAGCATAGAAAAGAGAAGAGACCAGGGCGGCAGGAAGGAAGAGTTAATAATAGCAGCAGAAAATTAGAAAGCGTCTATTCAAGGAAGAACAGTCCCCTGGATCTGAAAGTCTAGAAAGTACCACAGGTCTGCAGGGAACTTTCTCTCTCACCCTGGGTCCCTGTGCGTTTGCCCTGGGTAGTCATTCTCTGTGCACTGAAGATTCAAGCATTCAAACTGTATTTTCATCCCTCTTCTGGCTCTCTAAGCTTCCCTGAGCGCATCCATACACTAAAGAGGTTTCTCAGTTTCCTTTATAGCCCTAAACCCAGGTGCACTCACTATGGCCTGTTAACCCTGCGAGGTTGATGAGCAGGTGCTTCCCCCCACCCCCCAGCCCCGGCCCCCCTACCCCTCAGCTCCCCACCCCCCAACCCTCCCCCCCTCCCCACCCCCTCAACCATGCTATGAAAACAATGCAACGAGTGGCTGAGCTGTCTGGCATTTTTGAGGAATCACCTCCATCAGATTGGCCCGTGAGCGATTCTGTGAGGCATTTTTTTGATTAATGATCAAAGCAGGAGGGTTCAGACCACTGTGGGCAGTGCTGCCTGTGGGCAGGTGGTCCTGGATTGTCTAAGGAAACAAGGTGAGCAAGCCGGAGGGAGATGTTTCATACCCTCTCCGTTAGTTTCTGTGACCAGGTTCCTGTCCTGAGTCCCCTCGATGATGAGCTGTGATGAGGAAACGTAAAGTGAAATAAATCCGTTCTTTCCCAAGTTGCTTTTGGTCACGGTGTTTGTCACAGCAATAGAAGCAAATCCGGGCAGCAGCCTTGATTGTGCACCTAATGTGCAAAAATACCTCCAGACTGAAGTACCAGAAGTGGTACAAATATGCACTTGTGAAATGGACAGATGATTATAAAAGTGTATAGGAGACTCTAGTGGTTTTTGCTCCATCAATCAATTATTATGAAAGTACCTGTTTCCCCACACTGTCAAACTGTTGAGAGTGGACTAGCTAATCATTGTATTAGATTCTAATGGGTTTGTAGGCATACTTTTAAAGTCTATTTTATTTATTTATTATTATTATTATTATTATTATTATTATTATTATTATTTATTTATTTTTTTTTGGTTTTTTGAGACAGGGTTTCTCTGTGTAGCCTTGGCTGTCCTGGACTCGCTTTGTAGACCAGGCTGGCCTCGAACTCACAGCGATCCACCTGCCTCTGCCTCCTGAGTGCTGGGGTTAAAGGCGTGCGCCACCACCGCCCGGCTTAAAGTCTATTTTTATTTTGGCTTCTTCTATCTTTTTCCCTTCTCCTCCTTTATCCCCTTCAACACCCCAACACCAGGTAGAGGAGAAAGAAGGTGAGTGGGAGAAGAAGCATCATGTTCCTTAGCTACTTCCTGCTGTTTAGGGTTGTCTGTCTCCTTGGAGCAAGTCCAATCCTCGTTTGAGGACATCTTGGACTTCTCATGAAATTGCATCAACACAAGCTGGACATGGTGGCGCACGCCTTTTATCCCAGCACTCGGGAGGCAGAGGCAGGCGTATCACTGTGAGTTCAAGACCAGCCTGGTCTACAAATCGAGTCCAGGACAGCCAAGGCCAACACAGAGAGACCCTGTCTCAAAAAACCAAAAATAAAAAAAATCGCATCAACAGCAAGCAGGAGCAGCAGGGGGAAGCACCAGCAGCCTTCTTCTTTCTCGGAGCGCCCCCAGTCTCTCTCTGGGCCTGGCATTTATTCCCACTGGCAAAGACCACACCCCCCGCATGAGGCAGTTCCCAGCTGACAAAGATCACATGCCCTCTCAGGAGTCGGTCATCAGCTGTGGACAAACTGGAGCAGCCCCCATATCCCATACCTGGGATTAAAACAAAAAACTGTTTACATATCATAACCCAGAACTTCCGTAACATGTGTTAAGTATGGATTACTGATCAGGGAAGGTTAAATTTGTTTTTTTTCTCATGACCTCGATTAAGGAGGCCAGGGAAACTGCTCAATGGTTTAAAACACTGATTCCTGGTGCAGGGTTTGATTCCCAGCATCCACATGGTGGACTACAAAAGTGGGCACTGCATGCAAATGATACACATATACAGATGGACAAAATATCCATACACATAAAAAGATTTAAAATTAAGCATTTTAACACATTTCCGAATTATTTGCATTTTTTTATGAATTGTCTGGTCTTCACCTATTTTTTTTTTTTACTGTTGTTGAATGGTAGGTACAATGGTGTGGTATGCATGTACATGTGTGTACACCAGTGTCTGTTTATTTCAGATGGCGAAAGTTCCTCACATAACACAGGTTTTTGACACTGGTGATACTGCAAAGATTTCTCTCAATCTGTCTTCTGGTTTTTTTGGGGGTTTTTTTTTTTGGCCTTTGTTTATAGTTATTTTGCCACGCAGAAACATTTTATTTCTTATGAATGGATCTCAAAAAGAAATGGAAAAACCATGTAAAAGAAAGCAGATGCTATCAAATTAACAGCAAAACAAGATCAGAGAGAATCCACATGGTAAACCACACCCGGAGAAAGTCCCACTTTGGAGGTGGGAGTGATTTTGGAACACTTCCAAGTTCTGGGTCAAGGGACTCAAGGAAGGCAGAGGTGGGGGTGGGGGTGGGGTGGGGTGGTACCCCTGGGCAAACACCAGCGTATTTAATTCGGAGCGTCTGGTTGGAGAAACCCTCATTTTGTCCCTTCTGTGCTGAGCAGGCAATCGCAGTAGGGTTGTCCCCTGGGGAGTGACTGTGAGCTGGGAGCAGAGAGGCAGAATGATGTCCTGGCAGCAAATAGCCCCAGGACAGAGAAAGCTTGGGTACAAGATAAGTCAGCAGAGGGTTTGTGTGCCTCCCAGAGCATACCACAGTCTATAGAACCTGTGCCCCCCGAGACTTAAAAAAGTTCACAAGACACAAGCATCTGGAGAGATGGTCCAGTGGTTAAGATCACTGACCACTCTTCCAGAGGACCTGGATTTGCTTCCCAGCACCCATATGGTAAGTCACAACTGTCTGCAATTCCTTTCCCAGGCTTTTCTGGCTCCATAGGCACCGGACATGAAAATGATTGCTCAGATATAACACGTAGGCAAAACATTCATAGAGAGAAAAAAAATTTTTTTAAAGGTCACAGTACACAAGACCAGGGTGGCAGATGGTCAATGGCTAGGAATTCACAGAGGAAAACAACACCCTGAAAGAGAACAGATATCTTTTTTCCCCCTGACATTCCACCAGTGAGAAACTTAGGTAAGTCGCAAGGGAGGCTGGGAGATTGGCATAGCCAAAACAGTATGTGTGTTGTCAAAGAGGAGAATGGATTCAGGGGACATCTTGTGCCTGCCAGGAGTATTAATGTTTCTTCCTTTTGGCTCTAACCATATCCCCAACCCAGGGTCTAGGTGGTTACTCACTTACATCTTCTCTGCCATACTGGTGATGGATCATAAACATGGACACCTCTTACTGACAGACCTCCAGCTTCCAATCTCTTGGCAGACAGTACTTCAAAGGTTATCTATAATATAAACTCTTACACACATATAGATAGATGCTTAAGGAAGGTATCTATACAGTCTTAATGCCCTCTGGAGAATCTGCATCAGTTGAAACCTCAGCCAGCAATGTATTAAACTGTCAGTTTTCTCACATAGGTGACAATAGAATGTGTTAATAAAGTTTTGACATTTGTTGTTCTAGTGAGAAATGTTTCCACACTGCAATTTTTAATATGGCTTCCAGCCAAATCAAGACCCCTGGTTCCTTTTAGCACCACAAACAGGCATCTCCAGGCTTTAGCCCAAGGCACTGCATAGGAAGGACATACTCAGTGGTTATGAGCACTTACTGCTTGTGCACACGATCTGGGTTTGATTTGCAGCACCCAAATGGTACATTACAACTGTCCATAACTCCAATTCCAGGGGATCTGACGCCCTCTTCTGGTATCAGGCACCAGATGCTCACTCACATGGTGCCCAGACACACATTCATATACAATTTTTAAAAATCTAAAAATAAAAATTTAATAAAAATTATATATGTGCATATATGTATTTCTTTGAGTGTGTGTGTGTGTGTGTGTGTGTGTGTGTGTGTGTGTGTGTGTGTGTATAGGACAGAGGTTGATGCTTGGTGTTGTCCCATTCCCAACTGCTCAATTGCTTATCTTTTGGGGACAGGGTCTCTCACTGAACCTGAGCTTGCTGATTGGGCTAGGATGGTTGGCCAGCAAGACCCAGAGATCCTCGTCTCTAGTCTCTTCAGTTCTGGAATTAGAAGCGTGTGTCCAGACACATGCCTTTTCTTTCTTTTTTCTTTGTTAAGATTCATTTATTTATTATTTACATAGTATTCTGCTCGCATGTACAACCACACGCCAGAAGAGGGCACACGGTCTCATTTTAGATGGTTGTGAACCACTGTGTGTTTTCTGGGAATTGAACTCAGGACCTTTGGAAGAACCCCTGAGCCATGTCTTCAGCCCTGACATTTTGTCTTTTTATGTAGGTTCTGGAGGATTGAACTCAGGTCCTCAAACTTGTGTGGCAAGTGCTTTACCAACAGGGCAGACTCCCTATTCATTTCAAATGCCAAAGTAATGTTTTACTTGGATGAAAGTTGTATCATTTTTATAGCATTTCTTTTACACTTCGGGTTGGCTTTAATAACTTTGGTGTGTGTGTGTGTTATGCTTATAAGAGATAAAGACTACCTATGATACTGTGGCTGTTATAATACCTGCCTGCTTTCGTTTCTGTTATTGTACAATTTATGCAATTGGTCAACTGTTTAAAGTGCCATGAAAAATGTAACTCATTAAAATGAAATCCTGAGCAATCTGGAAGTCCAAGCAAGACCATCACTCCCTAGGAGGAATACACATGAATTAGCTATGTGGCTTTCAAGAGGGTAAAAAAAAAAGAAACAAGTGAAATAAACTTCAACAAGATAATTTAGCACAAAATATTTAAAATAGCATCACTGGAAGGCTGGAGCGATGGCTCAGTGGTTAAGAGTGTCGCCTGCTCTTCCAGAGGTCCTGAGTTCAATTCCCAGCAACCACATGGTGGCTCACAACCATCCATAATGTGATATGATGCCCTCTTTGGCAGATAAAGCACTCATATACAAATAAAGTTAAAAAAAAAAGTGTCACTGGAATGTGATCAACATAATACAGATCAATGACACTTGTATATTCTTCAAAATCTGGTGTATATTTCACCAGTAGCTTCTTTCAGTTCCTACCAGCCATATGGCAGGCACTCAGTTGCCATGCATGCATGACTAATGTTTGGTACCATGGGCTGGGGGGCGGCAGTTCCGGAGAGCCCTGTGTGGAGGGGTGGAGAGAAGGAGGAGGCAGAAGAAGGTGCAAGCTCTTGCTTTGCTTCAAGTTCTAGTTTGCTTCTGAGTGGAATATACAATATGCAATATAGCATACATGGTGTTTTCAGCAAATGGTTCCCCATGTGGAAAAAATAAAATTGTATCATGTGCTTCTGCGCATAAACATACATTCCAGATGGATGAAGAAAGCAATTTTTTTAAAGAGAGGAAAGCACAAAACATTAAAAATATAACAACGATTAACTGGTAGGTCCTTCTTAAACGAGACACAAGATACAGAAACTATAACAGAAAAGATTGCCAGCTATGAAAGATAAAAACCCAAACTGGAACCAAAAAAAAAAAAAAATAAGCAAAGTTATGGGACAATGGGTACACGAGAAGAAACACAAACGATTAGAAGCCAACCAACCAGCCGAAAACCATGCCACAGTTACAAATATTTTATTATGCTCAGTATTTATTTATTTATTTCTAGTGTGTGTGGGGGGGTCATGCACACACCATGGTACATGTGTGGAGGAGTCCCTTATCCTTTCACCTGCACATCGGCCCCAGGAACAGTCAGCTCCAAACACTGAATCCTAGCCATCAGGCACTTTTACCCACATCTCACAGCACCCACCCCTCCTCCCCCCAATACTTTAACATGTAAATCAAAGTGCATACAAATCTCTCTCTGTACAAATTGACTATGTAAAGGATATAAATGTATACAGAATGCTCAAGCTCATTAGTGATGGGAAGAAATAAAGGTCAAGCAGTAATGAATTACTTTTCTTTCTCCAGTTGCTGTGAAAAAACAATGGCCAAACAAAACAATACAAAACAACAATAATCACCCCAAAATACCTGGGCGACGGAAGGGTTTGTTTGGCTTATAGCTTACAGTCCATCATTGGGAGACGCCAAGGCAGGAACTCAAGACAGGAACCTCGAGGCAGGAACTGAAACAGAGACCATAGAGAAAAGCTGCTTACTGGCTTGCTAAGCTTGCTTTCTTATACAACCCAGGAATGGCACCACCTATAATGCGTTTGGCCTTGCCTCATCAATCACCAATCCAAAAAAAAAAAAAATGCCCTATAGACATGACCTAGGTGACTCTAGCTTGTATCAAGTGACAGCTAACCAATACAAATGACCTATTAAGCTCTCCAGCAGAAATGTGCACTGGTAATAAGTCTTTTGGAGAGAAACTGAACAGACTGCATCCAATTAAAATGTAACATCCTTTAGCTCAGTGATTTCATTTCATGGAGTCCACCCTCTGAAACATCTAGCTACGCGCAGTAGGATGTATGTGCAAGGAAGTAAAGTGTAAGCTCTCTCAGGGGCCATCTCAATCTGGAGTACCCTGGTGGTAGCTCTTGTCATAGAAGACTCCTTAAAATCTCAAGTTATTTTGATGAGTTAAGAAGCACAGCATGTGCTGGGCATGCCTTTAATCCCAGCACTCAGGGAGGCACAGGCTATGAGTTCGAGGCCAGCCTGGACTACAGATGGAATTCCAGGACAGCCAGGGCTACACAGAGAAACCCTGTCTTGAAAAAAAAACAAGAAGAAGAAGAAGGAGGAGGAGGAGGAGGAGGAGGAGAAGAAGAAGAAGAAAGAGAAGAAAAAGAAAAAGAAAGAGAAGAAGGAGGAGGAGGAGCATCAGCAGCAGCATCAACAGCAGCAGCAGCAGCAGCAGCAGCAGCAGCAGCAAGACATGCGCCTAGCAGTGGAGCCTGGTGGGTAGAGTGCTTGTGGAGCATTTATAAGGTCCAGGGTTCATTCTCCAGAATGCACATAACTCAGGCATGGTGAAGTCTGCGTGCAATCCTGGCACTCAGGAAGTGAAGGGAGGCAGATCAGAAGTTCAAGAACATTATCAACCATATACTGAGTTTGAGGTCGGTCTGGGCTAGTGGCTCCTGGCTCAAACAACAACAACAACAACAACAACCACCACCACCACCACCTAAACCACAATCACGTAAATCATGAACCTACGTATGAAATGGGAAAATTTTAAACACAGATGTAGATCTAATATATATGGGTGTGTAAATGCCTAGAGACAGGGCTATGGGACCAAGCACCAAGCTAGGTCACCGGGAAGAACAGTGAAGGTGTATGTGAAGGAGAAAGTCTGTATTTTATGCCATGTACTTCTTCACTGATTGACCCATTTACAGTGCAGCTGGGTAGGTTGATGTATTATGTGAGGAACGGGAAGGTTTACAGAGTGGCATTCTCAGACGACCCAGCAGATGACGATAGTGGAGATGTAAGCCAGTCACAGGTAGGGGTGGGGTCATCCCTGGCTCTGTGAACTCTGGGTTACCTACATATCTTGGAGGGTATCGGCTAGTGCCAGAGGCTGTGCCAGAGCTGTGCACAGGATGCCTGCCAACTCCATTTCACGGCCCCTAAACCACCTGCAGTGTTTTTATTCACTACCCTGTGGCATCTCAAGCCCAAAGCTGGCCTGTCTTTAGAGTAGTGAACACCAAGTGCTATGTTATTTCCTGATTTTCCTTAGCTGTGTCTTCTGTAGAAGAGTAAGGTCAACCGTGGTGACAGGAAAACCCAAGGAGGTTGGTGTGTGTGTGTGTGTGTACAGTGTGGTCATGGCTGTGGCCTTCATTTTGCCTGGGGGCAAAGAAACCTCAGGCTGAGGGCATGACTTCCCAGCATGGAGATGGTGAGAGTTATTGGGAAATATCAGAAATTGCCACCCAAACCTTGGCAGGGGACAGAAAGGAGTTAGAGGGTTATGTGGTGCAGAGACCTCTGTGTGTACATCAGAAAGAGTGCAATTGGAACCTGAGGGTTCTTTTTTTTTTTTTTTTTTTTTTTTTTGTATTTTTTTGAGACAGGGTTTCTCGGTGTAGCCTTGGCTGTCCTGGACTTGCTTTGTAGACCAGGCTGGCCTCACAGAGCTCTCCCTGCCTCTGCCTCTCAAGTGCTGGGATTGAAGGTGTGCACCACCATGCCCGGCCCCTGAACCTGAGGGCTCAATAAGAGTGTTGCAATTTTACTCTTATTCAGAGATTAACATGTGAGTGTGGAAGTGAGAAATGAAGCTACATGGATGTCAGAAGGAAGCGCATTCCAAGTCTGAGGAAGGATCGTGTCCAAGCTGGAAGAGAAAGACAGCCATAGTAGCAGTCATGGTAGCTGAAGGAAGAAGAGCAGGAGATCCAGTCAGAAGGGAAAGGGAGAGGTGGGGCCTGAGGCCTGCCCTCTCATCTCGAAAGAAACTGGCCCTTTCTTCTCGCTGAGCCAGGGAGGCGTTGGCAGTGAATGATACACCAGGCTCATGTTTTACAGGATGACTCTGGCTGGCCTGGTGGGAATACACTGTGAGTAAGGGAAGAGAGTGGCAGGCAGGTGCCCTAGTGGGTGATGGGGAGGCACCTGCAGCAGACCAAAGAAGAGATGAAAGCCGAGCCTTTCTTAACTGAGTGGCCAATACCAGATGCTCTTCTTCCTGGTCTGGGGTGAGGCCCAGCATTTGCATTGCTATAATTCCCAGGGGATGCAGCTGGTTTAGGAATCACACACACACACACGTGTGTGTGTGTGTGTGTGTGTGTGTGTGTGTGACATTTTCCTTCACAGCACTGATGAAGACTTGGTATTAGTGGCTGCTCACTGTAAGGGCTCAGGGAAGCTCTTTGTCATTCCTGCGTTTCACACCAGCCAAAATGTATGCTGGGCACAGGCTATGGGCCATGCGCTGGGTTAGCAAAGGAACTTTTGGAAGGTCCCTCATTTGAACTGTTGGGTGGTGTATGGTGATGAAACTTCACACAAGTGGCCATTACAGGGAAGGATTCGTCCTGTCAACAGTGGTAATAACAGGCATGGCATTTACCCAGTGCCTACCCAGGTGTTTTATTTATAGCTTCTCCAATTAAATCCCTGTAAAAGCCCTGCAACTCAGGCCTTAGTGCCTCTGTTTTACGGACGAAGAAACCAAGGCTCGGAGAACTGAATTTTCCCAAGGCCGGACCATTAGTAAATACCAGAGCCTGGCCTGGCTTGACTGACAGCTCTGGAATGCACTGTACCATAGCGTCTCAAGATATCACTGGCCAACGATGTCACTGGACGTATGAAAGGCCCTCTGCAAGACTTGGCTTCCTTCCTTGGGATTATTATCTTGCTCTGAAAATGTAGCCACCATACCGCCTTAAAAATGCACCACCCGCCTCCTTTTGTGTTCTTGGGAAGAGAGCTCTGCTCATAAATCATGACCCAGCCTCCAGTCCTTTCTGGTAGAGTGCTGGCTCCTTACAAGGTAGCAGAGGCCACAGCTGACTTCTGTGTTCTTCATCTTTTACTGTTGGCAGGCTTTTGTTCAGTCCATGCCCACTTCCTCGTCTCTTCCTGCAGGGCTACGGGCACTGTGTTCTGTGCTGGGGAATTGAAGCTTGACAAATTGAGGCCAGCTTGTCTCCAAATGGAATCCATCCCTCTCACTAGAGGTGGGGGGGGGGGGAATCCTAAGATCCAATACTACTCTCCTCCTCAGTCTCTCTCCATGCCCTGGCAGGGGATAAAAATAGTGTCTCTCAGAGCCTGAGTGTGGATGGGGCAACTGTGAGCTTGAAGCTGGGCTGGGTCGTGAGCAGCTGCTCTCTCTCTCTCTCTCTCTCTCTCTCTCTCTCTCTCTCTCTCTCTCCCTGCAGGCAAGGAGGGAGGCATGACGTCAGAGCACCGGCTGCAGGGATGGGATGACCCTTGTCTGGAGGCATGCTTGGGAGCCAACCTGAGTGATGACTCTTGGAGTAAGCTTGACTGTTATGGGAGGGTGCTCCCCAAAAATTCTTCATCACAGTCTCTGATGTGTATCAGGGGTTCTTAACCTGTTTTGGGAGACAAGAGATGAAATGTGAAAATCACTGCAGTGTATATGTGAGCATCCATGCACACAGACAGCAATTCGCAGCCAGAAGCACGCACTGTCACAGACACTGTATGTTTTGGGGTGGGGGTGGGGATATTGTTTTTAAAATTATCTGTATTAATTGTAGGCCCGGCTAGCGATCAATCAAGACACAGACACTTGTTATATTTTAAAATAGCCTTAGTTAACCTGGGGCAGGGCAGATATCAATCCTCTAAACTACCTCCCATAGTGGGGCAGGCATGGGATCCCTACCTCAATCCCATGCCATCTGCTTCTAATAACTTCTATCAAGCTGCCTCCCATCCATAATCCCAAATAGTTGCTAATGTTCTTCATCTGGGCCGGATTCTCCATGCAGGCCACCGGCCATGTGCTTCTCCTCCAGCTAACCCATGGCAGCCTTCCTCCCTTCACTTCAGGTCTCGCTCCTTCTCCTGGTGGAGATCCTTCTTCTTCCCAGAATTCCTCTCTCTCTTGGCCCCACCTATCTCTTGCCCTGCCCAGGTAGGATGGCTTTTTATTAAGCAAAAGGTGGGTCAGACAGCAAGTAGTAATTAGCATCAAAATACATCGGATTATCCCAACAGGGAGAGGCTGGCTTGGACCACAGGTTAAAACTCCCGATGCAGGTTGGTTTAGAGTAAAGTAGATCTAGAATGAGAAATACAAATTTGTCACATAGAAAAACAAGCTTGCTGGGCTTGGTGGCACAGGCCTTTCATCCTAGCACTTGAGCAGCAGAGGCAGGCGGATCTCTGAGAGTTTGCCTAGTTTACAGAGCAAGTTCAAGACTGATCAGGCTACATAGTGAGAGCCTGTCTCAAACAAAACAAACAAACCCCCCAAACCAAGTCAAAACAAAACGCACAATAAAAACACGTTTATTCAACCTTGCTAAGGTCTTTCTGGAAAGTGTGTGTGGCATGCAAATCCCAGGGAACATACAGGCTGACCTTTGATGGTGGGATAACGCAAGATTTCTACTTACCCGTACCGTCTCACTAAACAGAGCAGCACGCTTTTCTTTTGAGATCACATCCAAGGCCCGGAACGCACCTGGGGAAGAATAAAGGGACCAGAGGCTCACAGTAGACCAACCAACCCGACTCCTCAACGACGTGGGCTGGGGACTGGCTATGTATCTATACAGAGGGTGCACTGAGAGCCTGGCCACGGAGCTTCATTAAAAAAAAATTTTTTTTTATTAACTTGTTCCTCTTTAACTCGTTTCCTTCATTCTTTGCACATTTCACACACGGGAACAAAGTATGTTATTTATACCAACTCCGACCGGCGGGGCCCCCTACCCCGACTTCACTTCTGTGACGCTAGCGCGCGCCCCCGAACCAGGCGCTCTCTGTCCGGCGGCGCGTGCGTGCGCGTCCTCGCGCACGGCGGCCACGCGCACGCGCGCGCCTCCGCCGGCAGCTCGCCCCCACCCCCTCCCGTTCCCCGGGCGGCGGGTCTAAAGCGGCGGCGCGATGAGCTGGCCGGCCGCCCCCGGCTCGGGGCTGTGAGGCGCTCGGGGCCGGGGTGCGCGGCGGCGCGGCGGGCGGCGGACGCTCCTGCTCGGCGGCGGCCATGCGCGCGGGCCGGGGCGGCGTCCCGGGGACCGGCGGCCTGAGGGCCCCGCCGCCGCCGCTGCTGCTGCTGCTGCTGGCGATGCTGCCCGCCGCCGCCCCGCGGTCCCCGGCCCTGGCCGCCGCTCCTGCGGGGCCCAGCGTGAGCCTCTATCTGAGCGAGGACGAGGTGCGCCGGCTGCTCGGTGAGTGGCGCCGCTCTCGGGGCCTCGTGAGCCTCGCTGCACCGCCCGCGCGCGCTCTCTCCGCAGTCTCCCTGCGCGTGTCACTCTAGGCCGCGGAGCTCCGGAGCCTCCGACGCTTCGGACCCGGGTGGCCGTTCCTTAGCTTGCGGTGGGTGGCCCAAAGGCCACGCTGCTGCGCGCGCGCTTTCTGGTTAAGCGAGTGGGGGCAAGGTGAGCGGGGAGCCCCGGGTGTGTGGCATCCTGCTCACCTTGGGGCCGACCGGGACCAGCAGCTTTGGGGTTTGTTTTGGGTTCGTTGAGTTTGACCTGGTGCCGCAAATTCCAGGCCATTCGCCTTACCCTGCAGACCCTGAAGTGAGAGGAGAGGAGACCTTGGCTTTGGGTCCGTCTGTGGTTCCGTTTACCTGTTAGGCTCCGTTGTTTGGGGATAGTTTGAAAAAGGACTCTCCCCCTCTGGCTGCTTGGAACTTTGTGGAGTCTGAAAATCAGCCTTTCGAGGAAGGCCGGGCCAGCCATCAAAAGGGAGGCTCTGATACTTGGGAATAGCCAACCTTCACCTTCTTTTGTGCATTAAGGCAAATCCTTTTACTTGGTCTCAGGGTGTGGCGTTTCTTGGGTGAATTGTTGGAAATGAAAAAGTTGTATCCTAAACATCCATTTTCTGTCACTTTTATTTTAGTGGGCGCGCATGTTTCAACCCTCCGCCGGCCCCGTTCTGTATTAGAGGGGTTTTCTTTTTTTCTTTCTTTTTGAGACAGGGACTCTTATGTACCCCAGGCTGTTCTGGAACCCACTATGTAGACCAGGTTGGCCTCAAGCTCACAGAGATCCATCCGCTTATTAGTGGAATGTCTTAAGGTCGGTTGAGAGAGTTCAGCCTGGGAATGAAATTGCTTTTAGCAGACTGTTTAGACATTGTTATATGTATGGGTTTATACTCTTTAACCAAAGAAGAATTGTGTTTTTGTCATGTGCTATCTTCGTCCTGCTTATAGTCTAGCTAGAAGTAGCTAAATTTGGTCTAGCAGAATTGAAACCGCATCTGAGTTACTCCAGGAGCATGGAAGAAATGGAAAAAACAACGATTTGTAAAGCAGCTCAGAGGCATGCATGTTTGTACAGTGTTGTTAAAAGAACTTACATAATTGTGCCTTTATTTACGTGAGCTTCCTTTCCTCCTGTCTGAGCCAGCATGGGAGTAGAGGGACCAAGACAGCAGCAGACATAGACAGAGAACTTGCTAGAATCTTGCTGTTAACACCTTACTTATTTATTTATTTGTGTGTGTGTGTGTGTGTGTGTGTGTGTGTGTGTGTACACCACGGTGTGTTCTGTGGAGGTCAGAGGACAGCTCAAACTCAGGCGATCAGGCTGGACAGTAACCACCTTTACCTGCTGAGCCATCTTGCTGGGGCCTGGTAGGGACTGACACATGTTACTTCATCTCAGTTGCTTGTTACTCAGTGGGGTGTCATAGGGGAAAAGTGAGGCTTTAAGTCACTTCACTTAAAGCAAAGTGGTTTATTTCATATATTACGCATATAACAGATACCCACACAAAACATTGCTGGCTGCAGACTTAAGTTTTATTGAAAGGCATGAAGCTGACTGTGCCTATCCAGAAGTTTGTTTATGGCACGTTGGAAAAGTGACCACTACTCAGGAGTACTTGAAGTGATTCCTTTGCAGCTAGGAACTGATTACCTTAGGACTGTAGCCGAGTCGTTGCCCGATGGATGAGCACCTTAGCAAGTATGTGCGGAAGTGGGCAGTGTGTGGAGTGGAGCGGGAGCTTGCTTCCTTAGCCAGCCTTAGGTGTTTCAGTTCAGTGCAGACTGAGTTGTCATATTACAGTGTGGTCTCCAGATCTTCCTCGTCCAGAGCCAGGGCCTCGATCTGTCCCCTTCTGCCTTCCTCAGGTGTGCTGCCGTTAAAGTGTTCCCTGGCTTTGTCTGGGTGCCTGGAGTAGTGCTTTTCGGGTGCTTAAAAGCTTAAGTGCCTTCATTTTCCAGTGTTCCGAAGACTGTGGGTTCAGTATGCCAAGTGAGAACTTAGAAGTCTGTAGTGACAGCTTTGTTGAACTAGTTGTGCTTGTAGGAAAAGTGTTTTAATCCAGTCACTATATGCATATAGTAAAACAAAACAAAACAAAACAAAAAACCAATCAACTAGCAAGGGCTTAAACCAGAAACCATCAGCATCCTGCCTTTGGCATTTTTGTCCTCCAGGCTTTACTCCCTCAGGGGTCATAGCTTTCTTAACTGTTCTTCTCTTTCTTTTTTCTTTTGAATTTCTAGACTAGTGTGAAATGAGCATCTGTCTTCTGGAATCATCCTTGTACTCCATACTCTCCAGTGCTATTTTTTAAAAAAATGATTTATTTTTATTTCATGTGCATTGGAGTTTTACCTGTATGAGGGTGTTGGATCCCCTGGAACTGGAGTTACAGACAGTTGTCACCTGCCACGTGGTTGCTGGGAATTGAACCCTGTCCTCTGGAAGGACAGCCAGTGCTCTTCACCACTGAGCCAGCTCTCCAGCCCCTCCAGCCCATTTTTTAAGCCAGCAGTCAGTATTGATACCACTGTGTATAAATACACTACCCTTTCCTGAGTTAAATAAGAACTGGTGGTGTCCCCACCACCACCCTTTTGGTTTTCCTCAGAGCAAATAATTGGATTTTAAACTTTTCTGATTTATCTGCTTTGTGTCTGTGCATATATTCCCTCAGGTACCCCGGGAGACATTCAGAGTGCCCTTTGACCCTCCCGCACTTCAGGTACCGCATCAGGCCATCTGTTAGTTCCATTGGGCTCTTCTCAGCCACGTCTTGGTTTAGCATCATCCATCCCCTTGATTCAGGCTGGACAGTAGCGCTTTGTGCCTCTTCTGGCCTCTCTTGGTTGCTTGTGCTCTTTCTTTTTTTTTTTTTCCTTTGCTGATTGTGTGTATCCTCAGTAGAGTGCTGCTAAGAATAGGGAAAGAGAAATTATTTGGGGACCTTCGTGTTTGAAAATATTCATTTTATCCTTACACTTTGTAGATGGTCTGGCTGACTTTAGAATATTTGGATTGAACATAGTTTTTTTTACCCCCACAAATTTGACAGTATTTTCTCTTGTAAGAATTTCAGATGAAGGCTCCAAAGCTACTTCTACTTCATTGCCTCTCTCCCCTCACAGTTTTTAGAATTTCCGAGTGTTTTCCTGTGGCATTCTGAAGTTTTATTAGTGGACATGTGCTTTATTTGTTAATCTGGATGCAAAGCCTTTCATTTTTGGGAGTGTCTCTTCACATTTCAAATAAATTCTTATACCTTTTAAAAAACATATATATATATATATATATATATATTTTTTTTTTTTTTTAAACTGAGATGACTGGGGTGTGTGTGTGTGTGTGTGTGTGTGTGTGTGTGTGTGTCCTAGAGTTGAACTTTGTTTTCTTACCTTGCCTTTTATTTCTTTGTATTGAAATTAGTAGACAGAATTCTCCTTCTTAATTTTATCTTCCCAGCTTTCATGTAAAAAAATGATACCGATGTTTGTAATTTTTAGAATGTTTGTACTCTACATTTCATTTCATCTTGTTAATGTTTTGTCTTCATTTTTCTTTGCTATTACTTTTTGGGGGCCTTTATGTTTAAGTGTTTTTAGAGTTCTTCTGCTTATGGTCATAGATGTGTGATCCATGGCTTTGTGCAGCAAAGAGTGAGAAGCTGAGATCCTTAGAAGGGAGAGACACGCGCGTGTGCTGACAACCCCTGATGTCTGCTGACGTGCAGGTGGTTTCAGTGGAAGCCTGTCCAAAACACCAGTACAGAATTTTGGATCTAATTAGGGCTCTGCTTAGTGTCTGTAAAGAAGCCTCAGGAAACTTCCTGCCTCTGGAATGCTGGGTGATAAATCAGCTGCCAGCCTTGGGTTACCTGGTTGGGGGAGGAGTGGAAGTTATGACCCTTCAGGCTGTAGACTCTGACGCCTGCTTAGTTACAGCTCCCTGCGCTTGCCACTCACTTTTCTTAGACCCTGCTCTCCTGCTGAACCTGGGGACCTGTTGGCTTTGAATATTCGCACAGCGGCTTCCCCTCTGTGAGGCCTGAGCTTCAGGGCAGCCTTTGGTACCTCCCAGGTACCTCTAGGCCTGAGCCTCTTTGTGTCATGGGGGGGGGGGGGGTTCGTGATCTCTCCCCTACCTTGCTTTTCATCATGCAAAAGTTTGTTAAAATATATGATATTTTTCTTTTCCTGTCCTGGCTTGATACATGCGGTTCCTTTACAGTCTTAAGGGCTTGGGTCATGCTTCGCTGTGTGTTGGCAGCCAAGCTTGGGCCTTCCTGAAGCTGAGATGTGGCAGTTGTTTTGTAAGGACAGTGGGGATCAGTAGTGGTAGACAGAGGGCTGCTCATGTGTGGTAGTAGTTTCCCCATGTCAAATGCTTACCTGTTTCCACCCTGTATACAAGCAGGCCGCTGAAGTAAGATTTCATAAACTAAGATAACCTTAGAGGCAACAGAAATGTATTTTTCACAGTTCTGGATGCTGGGAAAGCCAACATTAAAGTGCTTAGTTTCTGGTGAGGACCTGCTTTCTGGTCCCTGGATATCCTAGCTGCCTCCTCACATAGCGGGAGAGTGGAAAGAGCTCTGAGGTCTTCATTACAAGGGCAGTAATCCCACTCCTGTCTTTATGACCTAATCCCCTCCCAAAGGCCCTGCTTGCTTATCTGCTCACCGTGGGGGCTAGAGTCACATGAATTCTGGGGAAATAGAAAGGTTTTTACTTTATTTAGCAAGGCTTGGAGTGGGTCCTTCATTGGTCCAGGCCCACTGCCTGCTGTCCTGGTGGAAATCCGCCTGTGTTCTGAAGACTCCAGATCTTTGGAGCATTTAATCTCTGTGTGCTTTTCTCCATGTCACTAGGCCCTGCCTCACTGCTACTATTACTACCCTTAGCAGACTACAGTACTAGCTACTGTGCCCACATTTTAACTCTGAGGCCCTTGATTCAGGGTGTTATGTACATTGAGTAGAAAGCCAGGCCCTTGACTCAGTTTTGTGTCCCTGGAGCAGCTGCAGTTAAGCCAGAACTCAGACAGTGCTGGCTTGTGGTCCTGGTTACTGTCAGTGTCCTCCGAGGTTGATTACCGTAACTGCTGGAGCAGTGCCAGAGGTTTGGGTGGGAAGGCGTGGTGGTAGTGATGGCTGTGCTAGGGAGCTGTCGTCCATAGGGGTGAGGACAGCTTCTGAGAGAATTTGGGTAGCTTGCTTCTCCTTTCAAACTAAACAGCTTCTGGGAAAATCATGCTTGTTCACACCTTATTTAAAGTCAGTTCTCACCAGTTTAGACATTTGCTCCTCAGAGCCGACTAGGGAAAGAAAACTGAAGCCAAATCAAGGATTACATACTGTAGAGGCAATCACTAAGGATGATTAGATTCCTTTCCTTGAGGCACTGAGGATGTTGTGCGGGGGAAGACTGTCCTGTGCAGGGCTGTAGCTCTGAGAGAGGAGTTACATTGTGGATTGACACATTAGTAGAGGTGTGGTCACTCTTGACTGTGATCGATAGGGCTAGGCGATGTGCAGGGTTCCTTTGCACTGTGCTTGTTGGTGGAGGCCTTTTTTTTTTTTTTGTCTGAATAATTACTTTTGAGAGAGAAAAGAGAGGCTTGAAGAGTTTGGGTGAAGGGATTCCCAGGAAAGAAAACATTTCCATCTTATCTCAAGGTTGAGCTGGACAGGCAGAAGAGAGAAGTAGTTAAGGCCAGGCAGAGAGCATGGCATAGCGTGTGAAATGCAGAACTCTGACTGGGATGAAAACAGTGAGCAAACTGAGAGGCAGAGAAATCAGCCGGGAGGTCCGTGCGTGGGTGGTGGATTAGGCGTCTGAACTGTTTCTTCAGGAATGGGAAGCTATAGGAGTGTTCAGGCAGCCCTCGGGAGGTGGAGGCAGGAGGATCATCAGGACTTGCAGGCCAGCCTCTATATGTGAGACTCTGACTGCCCACCTTCTCACTCCACAAACAAAACAACAACAAGACCCAGCCAACAAAACAAAACACTGCAGAGCAAGTAAAGCAGAATTTAGCAAGGGAGAATGCAGTCAGTGCTGGGTTATAGAACAGTCCCAGTGTGTGGCTCCTTGTCCATAGTAAGACACCTGTCATGGTTCGTGGGTTGGAGGAGCAGGTGAAGACGTGGGATGGATTTATGAGGAATTTGCAGTGAATTGGGAGGTTCAGCAGGTGGAGTCGTCAGGGCTAAAGAGAAGGTATTCTGTAGAGTCCATGTTTTAGATTTTGGGTGTCTGAACCAAGGGACCCTGCCTCTATGGGAAAGGCAGTTGAGGAAAAGGAAAACGGATGAGCCAAGTATTCTCCCTGCCAAGCTCCTCTCTGCCCTCCAACATCTCAGGCCAAATGCTCGGCTGGGGAGGGGTAGTGTCCTCCCTGCCGGTGGTCTGGCATGACCTGCCACAGGGCGGCTTTGGCAGGAGCGAGTTAGCATCCTGAAGTGAACCCTTAACCCTAGGCGTTATGTTGGGGTTGGTGGTATTGGCACGGCTTAATCTGAGCCCATGTGTTCTTCATCGGGAGAGCGGGGCTGAGACATTGTGCAATTGCGGGTTTGAGTTTCTTTCCCTCCTGCACATATGAGGGAAAATTCTGTCCAATTATGGCTAAACTCATCCCCTATGAGTCACATCCTGAGTTAATTAGTGAATTCTGAAGGTGCTGCCTAAAATGCTGCTTGGGTTTTAAGGGTCACTTCAAGAGTACAGAACTGAGGCGCTCACCATCATTGCTTTGGGGGTTCAGTCGCTGCCTCGCACATCTTGCTAGCCTGAGAAATAAGAAAAACCTGCCCTTGAGACCAAACCATTAAGTTACTCTTACGTTATAGTAAAAGCACACTGTGTGTGTGTGTGTGTGTGTGTGTATGTGTGTGTTACCCTTGTTGATGTAAGTTTGTTCTAATCTGGATGTTACTAAGCAAGGTTCCATTGTGTAGGTCTACCTAGGGTGTCACTCGCCAAAACAAATGTGTGTGTAGGGCTGAGTTGTAGAGTAAACACTTACTGAGGGTTTATTTTGTGGTTCCCAGCAATGACATTGCTGTGTGACTGTCCTTCTTTAGAATACTTTAAGCCGGAATAGAATGCACACAGCTCTTAACTTGGGAGATGCATGTAATCTAGAGAGAACAAACACATCTTATGCATGCCAGGTACTTCACACGTGTTCTTCAGCAATGTCACGGAGCGTTGCTCCCTTTCTAAGCAGCTAAAGCCAAGATTGTGGAAAATTACACAATTTGCTGGAGGTCTCAGATGCGTGCAGTTGCTTGGCTCTGAAGTGCATGCTTTGTGCCCGGTTGCTGGGTAGGTTAGCAGTCCTCTCAGCTCCCAGGGAAGTCCCCATGGAGCTGCAACAGCATGGAGCTGCAACAGCATGGAGCTGCAACAGCATGCATATTCCTAGATGTAACCTTACTAGCCAGTGTAGTGATCTCACCTACTGATCCTCCTGCCTTCTCTCCCAAGCCCTGGCTTTCTGGGTGCCCACCACTCCTGGTTTGTGTCATTGAATGCCAGGCAGGCGCCGCGCCAGCTGAGCCAGGTCCTCAGCCTCTGCAGTTGATCCGAGATGGAGCTCAGATGAGTCTGCCTCTTTCTTGGCTTCTGAGTGCTCTGCTTTCATTGACTACAAGGTGCACAGCTTGTGACATAGTTAGTGGGTGCCCTCAGTTAAGAGAAGGCTTTCCCCCTAGTGGTATCTTCAGATAAAGTGACTTACAAGAGGTGATACTGTGACAACACAACCCGCTTAGCAGTTCAGCCCAACTGCAGAGGTGCTGTGGTGAAAAATGCCAGTGGTTTTTCTTTTTTTCTGGTGAAAGCCTTAGGTTTTCTTGGAGGCAGGGGTCCGTATAGTAAGTGTACATGCTTTGCCAGAAAGTTCCTAGGTTTCGGGTGTCACAGAACTCCTGGTAAAGTTCATGGATGTGTCCGAGTCCTGTAGAAGCTGGCTTTTGTTACATTTTGTCTGTTTATTTCCTTCATGAATTAAAAAACCAATTATCATGGGGCTAGAGAGACTGCTTAGTAGTTAAGAGCACTTGTTTTTGTGGAGGACTTGGGTTTGATTCCTGGCAACAACATGGTAGTTCAAAACTGTCCGTAACTAGTTCTGGGGATCCAGTGCCCTCTTCTGTAGCCTCAGGCACCAGACACACATGTGATGCTCAGATGTACGTGTGAGCAAAATTCTCACACACATAAAAGAAATCTAAAAACAACATTTAAATAAAAATTGTCTTTAAGAGTTAATTCTGGGGCTGGAGAAATGGCTGAGGGTAGAGTGCGTGTTGTACAATCCTGAAGACCTCAGTTTGGTCCCCAGGACCCATGTGGGAGAACTGACTCTAACAAGCTGTCCTCCACACACTAGCCCCTGCCCATAAATGAATGTATGTATGTATGTATGTATGTATGTATGTATGTATGTATGTAATTAAAAATTTCACTGTGCTTTAAGCTTTATGGACTTTGACATAGTGTCCTGTATGCACTGCATCAAACACCATATAGAGACTATTTTATACTAAATAGTCTTACTTCCCTGAAAAAAAAAATCCTATGAAGCCCGGTGGCAGTGTCACATGTCTTTAATTCCAGCACTTGGGAAGCAGCTGCATGTAAATTCCTGAATTTGAGGCCAGCCAGCGCTGCATGGTAAGTTCCAGGCCAGGGCTATGTAGAGATACCTGTCTGAAAAAACAACAACAACAGCAGCAGCAACAAAAACCCTCAAACTCTTTGCTCTTTTTTTTTTTTTTTTTTTTTTGGTTTTTCGAGACAGGGTTTCTCTGTGTTGTCTTGGCTGTCCTGAACTCACTTTGTAGACCAGGCTGGCCTCGAACTCACAGTGATCCACCTGCCTCTGCCTCCTGAGTGCTGGGGTTAAAGGCGTGCGCCACCACGCCCAGCCAACTTGAAGTGGGTTTGTTTTGTTTTATGTTTGTGGGTATGAAACAAATGGTGAGAATTTGAATTGGTCCCTCTTATTATAGTCTTGAAATTAAGTCTACTTAATCTATCAAGTTATGTTCATGCCCTGACTTAATATAGTTGTATCTATCAATAAGCATTGTGGCATTAAAAAAAAAAAAACCACCCAAATCCTGCGAAGGGGCATTTGCATTTATAACAACAAAAACCCAAACAAACAAAACCAAAGAGCGGGGAAAGAAAATTTCCGGTATTCATTTTTCTGAAATCCCTGTTACTCTGACCCAGTGCCTTTTTTCCTGGTCTGCTGCATTGTAGTTCTCATTTCTAGAGTTAGACTTTAGTCTTTTTTTTTTTTTTTTTTTAACTATCTTTTACTGTTCTATGTTTCTGCTGACATTGTTGGCCACTTGGAGTATAGTTATGTACTTAATAATGTCTCTGTGCTTATTGTGGGTTGGTTTAGTTGATTATCTAGCTCTCTCCCTCCCTCCCCCTTCCTCCCCTTCCCTCCCCTTCCCTCCTGTGTGTGTGTGTGTGTGTGTATGTGTGTGTGTGTGTGTGTGTGTATGTGTGTATGTGTGTATGTGTGTGTGTGTGTGTGTGTGTGTGTGTATGTGTGTGTTGAATATATATTTGATTGGACAGCAGACACTGTGAATGAACATCTGAGTGCTGAATGTGTGTGTGTGTGTGTGTGTTACAATTTTGAGCCTGGCTCTATTGCTTGCCCTAGAACTTGCTGATAAAGAGCAGCTGGGTGGCTGTCAAGGGACCCTCCTGTCCCCACCTCTACAGTGCTGGAATTACAAGCACATGCCGCTGTGCTCAGCGTTTATGTGGGTGCTGAGATCTCAACTCGGGCTCTCACGCTTGTGTAGCAAGTGTGTTACCAACTGAACACCAGCCTGCCCTCCTGCCTTTCTTTCCCTTCCTTTTCTGTTTTTGCTTTTGTTTGTTTTAGGCAGCATGTAACCCAGGCTAGCCTTGAACACGTGATCCTCCTGCTTCATTTTCCCACATGCTGGAATTGGAGGTGTGTGCCAGCATGCCTGGCTGCTAAATATTTATGTATTCTTTTAAATAGTCTTGGATTTTGTTCTGGGGTGCAGTTTAATTACTTGGAAACAGTTTGGGCCTCGTGGGTGTTGCTTATAAGGCTTGCTGGATGGAACAAAAGCAGTACGCCATAATCAGGCTCATTATCCCCCACTCGTGAGTTAAGACACCCCTATACTTACCGCCAATGAACCGTGAAGCGTGAGGGCCTCCAGTCTGGCTGGTGGGAACAGATCCAAATTTGGAGTGCTGGGTGCTGATCACTTTTATCCTTTCTCTGCCCTTGCCTGACTTCCTTAAATGCATGCTCCATCATGACTTAGATCAGCACTGCAGTGCAACTCTCCAGATCGTGAATATTTCATCTGGTAATCTGCTCTGTGCACCATATCTCTAGAATTTTATCTTTCTGGACTTTCATCCTTTAAACATTTATTTTATTTTTTTATCTTTTGGTTTTTTTGAGACCAGATCTCACTCTGTAGCTCAGGCTAGCTGCTGCTGCTCCTCCTCTTCTTCCTTCTTCTCCTTCTCCTTCTTCTTTTTTGGAGACAGGGTTTCTCTGTGTAGTCTTGGCTGTCCTGGATTTGCTTTGTAGACCTGGCTGGCCTCAAACTCAGAGATCCACTTGCCTCTGCCTCTCGAGTGCTGGGATTACAGGCGTGCGCCACCACTGTCCAGTTCAGGTTAGCCTCTTGAGTACTGAGATTATAGGTGTGTAGCAAAGCCTAGTTTACCTTTGTTGATTCAGTTTTTTTCCTTGAGCCCCCTTCCCCCATCTCCCTACTCCTATCTATCCATTATCTATTTATCTACCTATCTCTCTACCTGTCTATCTATTTTCTATCTACCTATGCCCATCCACCTATTTATCTTCCACACATGCCACAACATTCATGTGGAAGTCGAAGGACAGCTCTGAGGAGCCAGTTTTCTCTTTCTACTCTGTTGAATTTTGGTCATCAAACTCAGTCATCAGACTCTGTGGTGAGTGGTCACCTGCTGAGCCATCTCACTTGCCCTCCGCATCCTTCTCTGCACTGTAATTGTAGAGCTCACCTACTTGTGGTCTTTGTTCCAGGGGTCACTGTTGCTTGGTGGTGGGTGCTTTAAACTACTGAATCAGTTGTGTCCAATCTTGATTATTTCAGATGAGAGAGACAATCAAGCTCTTGTTACTCCAGTTAAATGTTTATTGTTTGTATCTCCCCCTAAGGTTAATTCCTTAATGAATTATTAGAGGAAAAATATAGTCCCTCTGAAAGAAGCAGCGTGCAAGGTTTGGCTCTGTTTGTGCACACACACTTGTGAGCATCTAGTAGGTAGCAAGTGTAGGAGGCTATTGGATTGGGAATCCCCATGTTTGAGTGTTAATTCCATCCCTCCCTTCCACTCTACGTGGGTAGCATGTGTGGCAGCCAATCTTCATGGCCAACTTGGCACCCTTGGAAAGAGGGAACCTCAGATTCAAGAGACGGCTCAGCTGTTAAAGGCTAGGCCCACAACCAAAAATAAAAGAATTGCTTCGGCCAGCTTGGCCTGTGGACATATTTGTGGGGCATTTTTTTGACTAAAAATTGATTTGGGAGAGCCTAGCCCACTGTGGGCTGTGTCACTTCTGGGCATGTGGGTCTGGGCTTTATAAGAAAGCTATCTGAGCCGAGTGGTGGGGTACACCTTTACCCCAGCACTCGGGAGGTGGAGGCAGCCTATGTTGGAGAGTTTTTCTGTTTCTTAGTGTGTTCTGCTTCATTTGCTGCCTGGACTTCCCTTGTTGATTGTGACCTTTGGATTATAAACCGAAATAAAACCTTTCTTCCTCAAGTTGCTTTGGGCTGTGATGTTCATCACAACAACAGAAAAGCAAACTGGAGCAGCATATAACTGAGGATTCCTTTCTGCATATGTAAGATGGGTTGCTCTTAGCAAGGGGCTGTAATGCATTTGAGTATGCTGCATGGGCCTCAAAATTTTAGTCACTGGTGCAGATTTCTGTATCTTTGCATTAAAAAAAATATCCCAGACATTTTGGGCTGCTTCTTTTCTGCTTGGGCTCTGCCAAGGAAGGTAGGCTAGCATATCTGTTTGGTTATGAAACAGGACTGGGAGTAAAGACACAAAGAAGGACCCTATTGGTCATCCCTGGGAACAGTCAGGCACGTGAGCCCCTTTCCTTACTTTCAACTGCACGAGGAAACACTCTCCATGGCCTAAGCCAACAAACAGACAACTTAAGCACAACCCTCTGGAATGTCTATTGTTTGCCAATACTGGTTTTTTGTTGTTTTGTTTTGGTTTGTTTATTTGTTTGTTTGTTTTGAGACACGTTTCTCTATATAGCCTTGGCTTTGTAGACCAAGCCGTCCTCAAACTCACAGAGATCTGCTTATCTCTGCCTTCTGAGTGCGGGGATTAAAGGCATACAGCATCACTCCCAGCTATTTGCCACTATTTTCACAGGACCAAGCCTTAGGTTACTTGGTCACTTAGATATTTGGTTGGTTGCCTTCAGTAGCAATATTCTGTTACACGTGTAACATGACTTTATTTTAGGAGCATCGGATGTATATTTCGGTGAATAAAATAGAAAAGGAACCTGGCCTGTGGAACCAACTTTTGACAGAGAGCTATGGGATTTGCCTTTGAAAAAAAAAATCATATAGCTTTGAAACTGAATTCCTGAGATAGCAAGCACTCTTCTTCTGCCTGTTGCTGGCAGGGAAAAGCGATGCTTGTGAGTTTCCCTGTGTTTTATGATAACAGCCTAGAGAAACAAGCAAGTCCTAGCCAGTCCAGCCTCTGGGGTAAAGTGAGCTCTGTTTGCAGTGGGGGCAGTGCTGGTGTGAAGCAGTGGGTACGTTCTCATCTCTGTGGCTGTGTCAGTGGTACAAGTGTGAACTGGTCAAATCGTTCTCTTTCTTTAGGTCAGGCAACAATGCCAAGCTGTTGTCCAGAGTCTGTCTTTCCAGATGCTGGGGATTCTGGCCTCTGTGGCAGGGAGGTCGTGTTTTACATTTTCGCACTGTGCTCTTGAAAAGGATTTGGGAAGTACCTTGCATACTCTTGGCTATTGTACAAATCACATGTAATCATAGTTTTTAGGGAAATTCTCTTATGCATTTTTGTTTGACCTATGTTTTCATGGGAAGTAAAGATTTTTTTTGGGGGGGGTTTGGTTTAAAATTTAAAGTCTCAGCCATTTGCTGACAGTATTTGCTGATTAGAGAAGGTGACAATGTAACTATTTGAAATCAATGACTGTACTCTTCCTCCAAGTCTACCTAACTTCTCCCAAACTCTAGCAGAGACAAACCAGGACACAGATTTGTGATGATGTCTTTGAGTTTCTGTGATGAGGTATCACAGAATTCCCATGGGTTTTATGGAGACAGGGCTTAGTCTGAGGGAGGTTGCCTGAAATAAAAGAAGTCCAAAATGAGGGCATAGTGATCTTTTGTTGATCATAGCGCACTCTCTTTCTTTTGTTAAAACACCCATGGCTTGCCTTGTATTCTTTGTTAACTCCAGTCTGCCAAGATATTTAAGGTTGAAAGAAACACATGAAGCCAATACTGAGTGTGGTGGAGTAGTGCATGAAAGTTCTCAGTTTAGGGCTGAAGAGATGGCTCAGAGGTTAAGAGCATTGCTTGCTCTTCCAAAGGTCCTGAGTTCAATTCCCACCACCACATGGTGGCTCACAACCACCTATAGTGAGATCTGGTGCCCTCTTGCCTGCAGGTGTACCCGCAGGCAGAACACTGTATACATAGTAAACAAGTACATCTTTAAAAAAAAGTTCTCAGTTTGCATGACTTGTGCTTGAATAGCCACAAGGCTTGAAGACTCTACTTTCTTAATTGTGAAAAAAGAAATTATTTTCCTGCCATCCAACATTGGCAGTTCTCTGCTGTGAGCCACCATGTGTATGTTGGGAACCAAACTCAGTGCCTCTGAAAGAGCAGCCATCTCTCCCACCCTGGCAGTCTTGGTTGTGTGTACTTAAATACTGGTTCTCAGTAAATTGTTTGAGTGTACTCTATGGGTGTAACTAGATTTACTAGATTTTGATGAACAAATGTGTTTATTTTCAGTTTATTAGTTTACATAAATTGGAAACATTTGAAGAGCTCTTTACTTTCATTTTCCATCACTAAGTTTATTTATTTCATGGTTTAAAAAATATTGATTACTTTTCTCTGATTAGACCTAAAAGATTGTCTTGACTTCATGGTTCTTTTTTAAAGTTTTGATTGATATGTGGAGTTAACGGATGATATCATAGAATACTTATTCTTTGCTGACATTTGGAAACTACTGCCGTTGTCATAAAACTATAGAACTTTTCAGTGGAGGAGAGAATTAACATCTACCACTTTTCTCCTGTAGTTGAGAAAGTTAACTTGAAGGTGATGGCTCAGGGGCTGAATGCCAAAGGCCTTCAACTGCGTAGCCTCAGAGCCAGGAAGAGAAATCTGCACTGTGAATGCCAGCTTAATTCTGTCTCCACAATGTTACTTCTGTTTTCTTATTTTAACTGATTCCTGACATTTTTAAAAATAACTTTTAAAAAGCCCGTTCTGTCAAGTTCTGTGAAGGTAGCACTCTTCACTGACATGCAGCTTGCCAACAGAGGGACAGCATTGGAACTGGTAGTTACTGTAGTGGGGTGCGTGGTTCTCCTCCCAGTCCCAAGCTCCCGGAATAATGAATGACTCATGAGACTCAACATATATTTACAAATACCTAGGCCTTACAGCTAGGCTCCTGTGACTAACACATAACCCGTTTATACTAATCTACATTCTGCCATGTGGCTGGTTACCTCTGCTCAGGAAACATGCATTTGTCCTCCTCACATCTTTCCAGGCGAATCACCTGGGCCTGGCTCTTTCCCAGAATCCTTTCTCCCTGCCAGATGTCCCACCTTCTGTTTTACCCTTTCCTATAGGCCGTGGTTTTTGTTTTGTTTTTAATTGTCAGGCAATGCATCCATACAATACATAAGATATCCTCTCTATAGTTAACTTTAAAGTTACTTGGAACAATTTTTTATTAGTAGATTATTAAACTTTGTATTAAGCTGGACAGGCCACCCTTAAATTTAATTTGGGATGTAACCCTGTATAGTGAAAAACATTTTTCTTGATGAGGTCATGATAATTTTGCAGGAATGACTTAAGTTTTTCAGCATTAAATATGGGTTGTTTAAAAATTAAATCATAAACAAATGCTATCCTTTTTGTTGTTGTTGTTTATTTTGTTTTGTTTTTTCATGATAGGGTTTCTCTGTGTAGCCTTGACTATCCTGGACTCGCTTTGTAGACCAGGCTGGCCTCGAACTCACAGCAATCCCCCTGCCTCTGCCTTCCAAGGGCTGGGATTAAAGGTGTGCGTCACCACCGCTTGGCTTATCCTTTCTTATAAGAGAGTAACATTCCTACTTTGCTGGAATTGGCAACAAGAAACTTAAGTCTGGCTACTGAAGCTGAGCAGTTGAAGTGTTTATCCTAAGTCAGAATGGTAATATCCTGTGCATTCTGATGACAAATGCCACCTAGTCACTTTATGGCTGGTGGCCTTTGCCTTGTCTTCCTCCACAGAACCTTTCCTACTCTGCCTAGTCTACTTTCCTGTTTTGTTCCCTCCTCTCTTGGCTCTCCATTTTTGTATGCTAGAGACTCAGCTCTTGTGTCTTCTCTGAGTCTCCATAGTGCTGCTGCGTTTTAAAAATTTATCTATCTACTTCCCTATTTATCTACCAATCATCCCTCTAGCTGTTTACCTATCATCTATCTATTATCCCTCCATTATCTATAGGTCTATCTATCTATCTATCTATCGTGTGTGTGTGTGTGTGTGTGTGTGTGTGTGGTATGTGTGTGAGCTATGCACACACAGAAGTTTGAGGAGAACTTGTAGGAATTGATTATCTCCACTCTTTGGTTTCTGGGGGTCAAACTCAGGTCATCATTTGTGGCAGATACCTGTACCTGCTTAACATCTCACTGACCAGTTCTAGATATTTATATCAGTGGAGTCACACACTGTGTGATGTGTTTTGTTGACTACTTTCATGTAGCATAATGTTATGGGGGCTCACATATATCTTTTTATTCTGTTTTTATACCACAATTTACTTTTCATCTTTCATAGACATTTGAGTTATTTACACATTTTGGCTGTTATGAATAATGGTGTTGAGAGTATGTAAATATCCAATTGGATACATGTTCAAGTTACATATATACATAGAATAGAACTGAGGATCATCTAGTTACCCTGTTTAACTTTTTGAGGCGTTGCTAGAGGTATTTTTGGTGGCTGACTGTTTTGAGTTCCTAACAAGACTTCAGGGTGCTATTTCTCTGTGTCTTTGCCAACCTTGCTATTTTCTGCCTATTTTTTTTTTTTAAACTTATTCTGGGCAGTACCGAGTACTTCATTTTTGTTTTGGCTTTCCTAGTATTGAATGACGTGGAACATCTTTTCATGTGGTCATTTATGTGTCTTCTCTGGAGAAATGGGTGTTCAAGCCCCTTGTCCATTTTAGATTGCAGGGTTAGATTGTTGAATTGTGAGGGTTGTTTATATATCCAGAATTTACAGGCGTACCAGGTGTGGTTTGCAGGCATCATCTTCCGTTCTATCTGTCACCTTGTTTTTGTTGTTCTTGTTTTATAATAGTGGGTGTGTTTTGGGTTTTGTTTTGTATAGAATTTTAACTGTTTTATGAACTTTGGATTATTAACATTTTCCTTCCTTCCTTCCTTTGTTTGTTTGTTTTGTTTTCAAGACGGTTTCTCTGTGTAGCCCTGGCTGTCCTAGAACACTCTCTGTAGACCATAGTAGCTTCAAATTCAGAGATATGTCTGCCTCTGCCACCCGAGTATTGGGATTAAAGGCATGTGCCACTACACTACCACCTGGCTTGGTTTATCTACCTATTTAATCCATTGCTTGTGCTTTTGGTATCCAATTTTAAGAATTCATTACCAAGGTATGAAGCCATGCTTTTATTTTTTTTCCCAAGAGATTTATGGTTTTAAACCTTATATTTAGGTCACCTATTTTGAATTAATCTTTGTATGAGGTGTGAGGTAGGGATCCAATTTCATTCTTCTGACTGAATACCCAGTTAATCCCACCACTATTTGTTGAAGGTAACTAGTCTTTCTTTGGCAAGTGATCTTGGTACCCTTATCAAAACTTGAGTCTTTCCATTTTGGGGGAGTGGTTATCAAGACAGGGTTTCTCTGTAGTCTTGGCTGTCCTGGAACTCGCTTTGTAGACCAGAGCTGGCCTTGAATTCAGAGAGATCTACTTGTGTCTGCCTCTCAAGTTCTGGAATTAAGGAGGTGCGGACCACCACCTCCTGGCAAGTCTTAGGAATTTTATAACTTCATTTCTGGGCTCAATTTTATTCTATTGGTTTACATGGCTACCATTAGGTTAGAATCATCATTTTTTTAAAACTTTTTGAAATTATAATCACATTATTTCCCCCTTCAACCTTCCCATATATCCCTCATTCATCTCTTTCAAATTCATGGTCTCTCTCTTTTTTAGGGCGGGAAGGAAGGAGAGAGAGAGAGAGAGAGAGAGAGAGAGAGAGAGAGAGAGAGAGAGAGAAGAGATATCAAGATCCTAATATATAAATACAACCTGCTCAGTCTGCATAATGTTACTTACATGTATGTTTCCAGGGCTGACCACTTTGTATTGCTGTGCTTGTCCCTAGGAAGACTATTTCTCTGGCTCTCAGCATTCCTTAGTTGCTTGTAATTATTTCTGTGGATTTGAGGCCTCATGAGCTTTCCCTCATCCACTTTAGATGTCTGTTGTTGTCCTTGTTAGCTCATGTTTAAGCAGCCATATTGGCGAGACTTTATGGGTATAGCTTCTGATATTCTCACAGTAAACTTCCTGTTCCTCTGGTTCATACAGTCTTTCCTTCCCCTCTTCTGCAGTGATCCTTGAGCCCTGGCTGTGTAGGTATTGCGTTGTAGCTACATCTGTTGGGACTGGGCTCCTTAACTCTGCATCTTGATTGGTTCTGGTTTTCTATAATGATCTCTTTCCATTGTAAAACAGAAAACCTTCCTTGATGAGGGGTGAAGATTTACCTGTGG
This sequence comes from Acomys minous, assembly GCF_964271855.1. Classification (NCBI taxonomy): domain Eukaryota; kingdom Metazoa; phylum Chordata; class Mammalia; order Rodentia; family Muridae; genus Acomys; species Acomys minous. The sequence goes on along the minus strand of NC_140495.1, from coordinate 20,218,224 downwards.
GTATAGGATAAATATTTAGAATGTGGTTAGTGTTTGTGCTGGTTTAGTAAAGTGGCAGTTGTGGGTTGTCCTCTGAGATATGTGACCTCACTAGCTGTGGGCAGTTGGCTAGGTCTCTAGGACCAGGGATGATCTCCCTCTTGTTGAACAAGCAGGCTTAAGTCCAATTAGAGAGCGCTGGTTACCACTAAGGTAGGTGTGCCACCACTGCAGTTTTGATCTAAGTACCTGTGTCATGAGTTTTGAAACTGTGAAATGTAATCTTGTATACATTTGCTTTTAAGATTGATTTGACTATTTGGAGCAACTTTGCAATTCCATATTTATTTCAGGATCTACTTTTCTATTTGTGCATAAAAGGCAAGTGGAATTTTGATAAGAGATTGCACTGACATTGTACGTTTGGGGTATATTGTCTTTTCTCTTTGTATAGTTCTTTCAGTGGTTTTTTTTTTTTTTTAAACTTAGTTTTTCACTTCATTGGTTACATTGCTTCCTAGGAATTTTATCCTTTGGGATGTGGCTATAAATGGAATTGGTTTCTTAATTTCCTTTTGGAATTGTTCTTTGAGGAACCAGCTCTTATTATGCATCTATTTTCCCTTCTGTTACTTTGCCCAGGATCATGACTCGTATCATCTTCTCTTTTGTTGTGTGATCTTTACTGTATATCGCCTTATGCTAGTTAGTATTGGAATCGAAAGACCTCTACAAAGTGTTCCCCAAAGACTTTATTTTCTAAATCCAATTATCTTTACTTACCTTCCTTTATTCCCCCATAATCCCAGAAACTGTTCTGATTTTCTTTCAGCTCTTTGGACCATGATGGTCCCAGTTTCTCAGAGTCTTTTCTAAAGGTCCATGTTGGAGTAAGTAACCCTGAGATTGATTCTGTTCTTGTCCTGACCCAGCACTGAGCCTTCCTTCTGCTGCTTTTCCTGGTTCATGATCTTAGAGCATTCCTCTCCTTATGGCCTGCAGTAAAGCTGGCTCACTGATGTGCTGTGGAATGTGTTATTTTCCTCACTGCCTCACCACCGCTCCTCAGTGCCCATGCTTGCCCCACCGTTCTCCATTGGCCTAACCTCTGCCAGCCCCTCTCCTTGAGCTCAGTCTGCATTTAATTACAGTGGTTACAGTTGAAGCACTGAAAATTGCTAACAATTGGGAAGGGCTAGATTGTATTATCTTCGTTTGCTTTTTTCCCACTTGGAGTATATGATGGGAAAGGAAAGAAAAAGGAAATTAAGTCCAGAAATATAAAGTGTAATACTCCCTATAAATTTAATATTTGTCAAAAACCAAGATAAAGTTGTTAAGAAATTTTTATTTCCTTAATTTTATTTCATGGATGTCAGTGTGAAACATAGTTTTTATTGACCATTTGCAAAATATATGTTCATAAAGAAAAAGAAAAATAGTAAATGTTCATTACCAACTTTTGGTAAATAATCTTTCTAGCCTGTTTTCCATACTCTTGTTTTTCTTTATGTGAGTGAGTTCTTATAAAGGTGAGGAAACTGGGCAGATTGCACTTTATAACCTACATGTGTTTTCTGTCTCTGTGTCACTTCACTCTTTGGTGGCCAAATGTGGCCTGGACATTTTCTGCCTTATGAAGTTGATTGTGCATTTCTTTACAGCTGATAACTTTTAAGATTAAAAAAAAATACTATTTATATACCTGGGGAGGGATGTGGAGGTCAGAGGGCAACTTTCAGGGGTTCTGCTTTGGGATCTGGGCATTGGATTTAGCTCACCAGGCTTGTCTAACAAGCCCCTTTACCCACTGGGCCATCTCGTTAGCCCAGCATTTTGATTTGTTTTTGTTTGTTTGTTTGAGAACGCTGTCTTATATAGTCCAAACTAACTAAAAACCTGGTAAGTAGCTGAGATGCCTTGAACTCCTGCTGCCTCCATACCCCAAATGCTGGAGTTACTAGTGTGTCACCAGCCTGGCTGCTGATAACTTTATATAACTGTCTGGTGGGTGATTTGAGAGATATTTCTACAGTGTACCATCTTAATGTGTGCCTTAATTATAGCTATACTAATTATGGGTGTATATGTCTTCTATTCTCTGTATACTAATTTCATAGTCCAGTTATACCTAACATTGGGTTCTTTATATTTCTGTGTTTAGAAATGTTTTACCTTAAAAAAGATTCATTTATTTTTATTGATATGCATGTTTGTCTGCATGTATGTATGTGCACTATGTGGGTGTGGTGCCTGTGGAGACCAGAAGAGGGCATCGGATCACCATGAATAGTAGCTACAGACAGTTGTGAGCCACCATGCAGGTGCTGGGAATCAAACCTGCGTCCTCTGCAAGAGCAGCAGTGCACTTAACCACTGAGCCATCTCTCTAGCCCCAGAAACACTTTACATTTTGATTTAGATCAGTGAAGATTGAAAGTTATTTTTATCATCATAAGTCTATCAGTGTAAATGATTCTCTGTTCCCTGTTAAAAATGAAACTTTTATGCTCTGTCAGCGTGATTTAGAGTTACCTACTGGGGTATGACTATGTAATGGGCTGTTTTCTGAACCCTCTGAGAATAAGCTTTCTTTGCATAGGATCAGAATTTATCTGTTAATGGATTTTCTTGCTGGTCTCTTCTTCCCTGGAAAATTCTTGCTTTGTTCTAGCATTTTAGGGTTTTCCATGTCAGTTTCCACAGCTAGTGAACAGGGCCACTTGGAAACTTTCTTTTACATCAATCCCTCATCAGTGCTGTAGGTGGAGATTTTTCCTAAAATTTGGTCTTTAGTTTTAGCAATTACCAAATTTTGCTTTTTGGTATCTCTTGGTGTTTTAAGGGAAGGCAGAGGAAGGGCTTTCAGCTATTAATGAGTTGTCATTACAAGTGTTAGCTTTAATATACCAAAGATGATGTCTTCCAGTAATTTTTTCTTTTTCTTTTCCAAGCAGGGTTTCTCTGTGTAGCCATGGCTGTCCTGGACTTACTTTGTAGACCAGGCTGGCCTCAAACTCACAGAGATCCACCTGCCTCTGCCTCCTGTGTGTTGGGTTTAAAAGCGTGTGCCACTGTGGCTGGCTTGTAATTTTTTTAAGTGAAAGAAATTGAGGTGGGCAAGCATGTACAACCTTTTTTTCCTAGCTCTTATAAACCTTAATGGATTTTAAAAATAAAGTGTCTTAGTTGTTTTTCTGTTGTCATGAGGAGACACCATGGCCAAGGCAACTTAGAAAAGCATTTAGCTGGGAGCCTGTTTACAGTTTTAGCTGGTGAGTTCGTGATCATCATGGTGAGGAGCAAGGCTGCCAGCAAGTGGGCATGGTGTTGGAGCAGTAGCTGAGAACTTACATCAGCTCCATACCCACAAGGTGCACAGAGAGCTAACCATAGTGACGTGGGTTTTTGAAACCTCAAAGCCTGTCTCCAGTGGAGACAAGGCCACACCTCCCAGCCCTTACCAAACAGTTCCATCAGCAGGACCAAGCATTCAAATTTATGAATCTGTTAGGGCCATTCGCATTCAAACCACCACAAAAAGCAATTGGATTTTGGCTTTAGTGACTTGCAAAAGCTTGTTTTTAAGATGAGGTCTCAGTATATTGTCCTGGCTGCTCTGGAACTCACTATGCAGACTCTACCTGCTTCTGCCTCCCAGATGCTTGGGTTAAAGGCATGTAGTACCATGCCCATCCTTCATAGAAAACTTCAGGAGAAGGAATAGAATAAACGATACATAAAAAACACTCATAGTCCACTATTTAAAATTAACTACTTAGTATATTCTGATATTCACTTTTTTTTTTAAATGGAACATGCATATTGTGCGCTTTAATTTCTTGGACAGATATTGAACACTTTTAGGTGCCAGGCATTTTTGAAAATTTGCTACATACTGTTTGCATCTTCCCTGTTTTCATGTCTTTCTTTCTTTTCTCTCCCCCATCCCCTTCCTTGTTCCTTCCTTCCTTTCTTTCTTTTTTCTTCTTTTCATCAGAGTTATTTTTGTGTTGCTGGGACCAAAACCTTGATGGAAGCAAGTTGAAGAAGGGAAGAGTGACGTTGGCTTTCCATTGCAGAGGGCCCAGTCTGTCAGACAGGGAGGCATGGCAGCAGGAGTGCAGTCAGGGGCTTGTCCACATGGCAGAACAGGCCGCCTGCAGCCAGTGCTCTTAGTCACCTGCTTCTGATAGGCAGGGCCTGCTCCTTGAAGGCTTGCTGCACAGCCTTCAAAATAGAGGCACAGCTGAGCACCTAGCATTTAAAGCATGAATCTGTCAACAGACCAGATTCAGACCATAGCAGGTGTGAATGGAGACTGATTGAATTATTGAAAGGCCATACTTCCTGGAGTACTGCTTTTAGGTGGTCTTCTACAAAGAAAGAAATGTGTAGGATCATTGTTTTCTTACAGATGTGGCTGTTATTTGTTTATTTTGATTTTTTGAGGAAAGGTTTCTATGTGTAGCTCTCACTGTCCTGGAACTCACTCTGTAGATCAGGCTGGCCTCGAACTCACAGAGATCCATCTGCCTTTGCACCACTGCCCAGCATGACTGTTGTTTATTAATCATTGCTGTCCTGCTAGGAATTTATATTACCTATAAGTTTATAGTCACAAATTGTTGCCACACTCTGCCCACCATTCAGTGTTATATTTAAAGAACATAAGCATTTCTGTTATAATATGAAAACCACTCCTAAGAAAACTTTCGAGAGTGGGTATTCACTAAAAATAACAGGATTATGGTGAAAAGAAGGTTCAAGGCAGACCACTCAAGACTTCTACTATTTCAGACCAGAGAGCACTAACAATAGTATAATTGGTACCTTATGAGGGAAGGTGGGTCGCCTACTCAAACCACTTATTGTGGCTAGGGCTGCCTGAGAGCAGAGCAAAGCTGTTAAAGTGTGAGAGGATGGAAATTGCAGGCCTCATGGTGGTGAGCTGTGGGGCTGCCCTAGAGTGGTCCAGGGGAAGTTCAGCCTGCCCTGCCAAGCCATGCGCAGAGCAGACTCCACTCCTCTGGAGACAGAGCGCTTATGCATGTGCTTACTTTTAATATTCCTGAAATGGAGCTGACAGGGCCCTGACTTACCAGAGCTGAGTTGGTTTGAGGGTCTTCCATTGGAATAAAGGATTCTCTTCCTGGACCAGCCCTGTTGTTGTGTTATCAGGATCAGTTCCTTATTTCCTGGCAAAGTATTCCGTGTTGAAATTTGGAAAAAAAATACTTACGACTAATCTTTTCTCTAAAATGATTTATTGGTGCTATCTTATTTTGTGAGTCGCAGGTTTTGCTTGTTTGCTTGTTTGTTTTTGTTTTGTTTTGTTTTAGTTTTGTTTAAGATAAAAAAATCTTTGAGTGTTGTCTTTCACTCATCTCAGAAAATTGAGATAGACTTATATAAAATGGGATACATGGATGAGCTTTAGGTATTCAAGTAGATTGCTCTTTAAGGACTACTGAGATGCACTTAGTACTTGCCTAGCCTGGGAAGCCCTGAGCTCAATCTCCAGCAGCACCAAAACAAACAAACAAGCAAATAAAAACCCACACGCATGCACATATGCTTACCTTGGGGCTGGAGAGGCGGCTCAGCTGTTAAGGGCATGTACAACTTTTGCAGAAGACCCAAGTTCATTTCTCAGCACCCACCGCAGGAGGCTAACAACTACCTCTATCTCTAGCTCAAAGGCTCCAACACCTTCTTCTGGATTCTGCAAATAGCTGCACTCACATGTGCACATACTCCTCTTCCCCTAAGATAAAAATAAAATAAATTCTTTACATACAGCTCTATGATTTAGATTCAAATCAAGATATTGAGCATTGCCATTGTCACAGGAAGTTGCCTGTAACCCCCATCTCCCATCCTTCTCTCTAGCTGGCCACGGTTCAGAGGTTTATCACTATAAGTTAGTTCTGTATGATCTAGAAGTTTTATCTAAATAGAACCAAATAGTTGGTATTCTCATGTGTCAAGTTTCTTTCACTCTAAGAAGTCCATCCTTGTTACAGAGTCTTGTTTTTCTTGTAGAGCAGTATTCCGTTGATGAGTGTAAACAGTTGGTATCAAGTCAGTGTGGGCTGAGGACAATTGTGTTGTTTTATTTCTACTTAGTAAAAGGCTTGTGAGCATCTGCACAAGTGTTTTGTGGACACAGCGTTTTCATTTCCTTTGTGTAATGACCTCAAGCGGAATTGCTGGCCATAGAGTAGGTGTGTCTTTAATCTATAGAGTAGGTGTGTCTTTAATCTATAGAGTAGGTGTGTCTTTAATCCATAGAGTAGGTGTGTCTTTAATCCATAGAGTAGGTGTGTCTTTAATCCATAGAGTAGGTGTGTCTTTAATCCATAGAGTAGGTGTGTCTTTAATCCATAGAGTAGGTGTGTCTTTAATCCATAGAGTAGGTGTGTCTTTAATCCATAGAGTAGGTGTGTCTTTAATCCATAGAGTAGGTGTGTCTTTAATCCATAGAGTAGGTGTGTCTTTAATCTATAGAGTAGGTGTGTCTTTAATCTGTAAGCAACTGTTAACTTTTCAGAGCAGCTGGACATTTTTTCCCACTCCCGGGGATGCTCTGAGCTGACTTGCCAGGGTCAGTTGTAGTTATTCTCTTGGGTGCCAGCGGCTTTCATTGTAGTTCTAACCTTTGCTTTTCTGAAGATAAATGATGTGTTTTTACCACCTCTTCACATTTTCATGGCCCCGTGTATATCTTACTATGAAATGCACCAATTTCCCTTCCACTCGTATAGCGTGGTTGAACAAAGTTTGCTTAGGTTGTAAGAAGAGGCCTGGGCTTCTTCAAGCCCATTCCTTGTGGTTTCTCTGCACAGCCCTGTCTAAAACACAAGAAGAAGGCTGACCAGCATTTAAAGGAGCAGCAGGTCGTTCCCAGAAGTGGAGTGTTCTCCTAAAAGCACTTGTCTAGCACAAATTCTCCACTGCTTGTTTTTCAGATTGTTTAGTAGATTTTTGTGGTGTTCTGCACCTGTAATGTCTTGACATTGGCAAGGACCCCTAGTGTGAAATTGAGGAGTAGGGGCATTCTTACCTTGTTAATGATTTTAGAAATAAGAATTTAAGAACTCACTATTGAGCATGCTAGCTGTATGGCTTTGTAAATGTTCTTTACCAGACCGAGAAAGTATCTGCCCATTCATTATTTGTTTTTATCAGTATAGGTTTTCAATCTGAGATGTCCTCAGTGCTTTGTTTAGAAATGTGTTTCCCAGGTTGGCCTCAAACTTGCTAAATAGCCAGGGATGACTTTGAACTCCTGACCTTCCTACTTCCTGACCTTCCAGCACTTACAAAGTGCTGGGATTACTAGTGTGAATCACCAAACCTGCCTTTATTATTTTCTCTTTTTCTACTAATGTGGTGAATTACTGACGTTTTAGAGGTTATAATATGCTTCCCCTTCTATATACTTTTCATATTTCATAATTATTCAAATCATAAGTCCACTCTTTGGGTTCTGAGGAGCTGATGGCTGTTGCTGTGGCTGTGGGTTGTGTGTCTTCTCTCTTGGCTTTTGTTTTCTATATATGAAGCTTTCTTTGTTGCAGTGTATCTTTTGTATATAGAGAATCACAGTTGTATGTTTTCCTTGTTTTTTGCTTTTTTGTTTTTTTAAGACAGGGTTTCTCTGTGTTTTCTTGGCTGTATTGGACTCGCTTTGTAGACCAGGCTGGCCACGAACTCACAGTGATCTGCCTGCCTCTGTGTGTGCCACCATACCCAGCTTTCACAGTCGTGTTATTAGCTAAAACTGGGTGTGGTGGCGCGTGTTTTAATCCTAGCACTTGAGAGGCAGAGGCAGAGGCAGGTAGATCTCTGTGAGTTGGAGGTCAGCCTGGTTTACAAAGTGAGTCCAGGACAGCCAAGGCTACACAGAGAAACCCTGGCTTGAAAAGCTAAATAAATAAATAAATAAATAAATAAAAATTAACTAATAGCGAGTCATTTTACCTTGAGTTATAACTGTGTGCTGTTACTTCTGCCTCATCTATCTTTCCATTACTTGTCTGAACTTTGTTTTAGCCCTGTCTTTATAAATTTATCTAGAGTAGCATATCTCAGGCTTGAGTGATTCTTTTTCTTTTCTTTTCCTTTTCTTTTTCTTTCTTTCTTTCTTTCTTTTTTTTTTTTGAGACAGGATTTCTCTGTGTAACTGTCCTGGACTCACTTAGTAGACCAGGCTGGCCTGGAACTCACAGAGATCCACCTGCCTCTGCCTCCTAGAGTGCTTGGATTATAGGTGTGCGCCACCACTCTTGGCTTGAGTGAGTTTTTGTAAACATCATATGTGTATAGTTGTTTGCCCGTGTGCATGTTTGTGTACCTCATATGTGCAGTGCCCACAGAGGCCAGACGCAGGCATTAGGCCCCCAGGACTAGAGTAATGGACTGTTTGTTGTGAGGTGCCATGTGGGTGGTGGGAATCGAACTCAGGTCCTCTAAAAGAGCAATCAATATTCTTAACTCCAAGCTACCTCTCCAGTTCTTAGATGAATTTAAATTTAATTATTGTGATTATAAGTGTTTTCTTTGAATTCCTCTTCCTTTTCTATCCAATCCCTACATCCCTCTGCCTCCTTTACATCTTTCTCTAACACCACCAGCCCCACCTTATGTTCCTTAGCATTTCCGGGCCTGTCAGCAGGGAGAGCCTTCTGTACAGGCTTCCAGCCTCCTCTTGGGGCATCGGGCACCCCCTGTAGGATGCAAACAGCAGTGCTACTCAAATCTCGTTTTGACTTAAAGGGACTGTCAGATCTGGGTCAGAAATGACCCACGTCTTTGACAGGTGAACTATCTGTGAGAGAGTTGTTGGTCTTTCTCTGTGCTTAGGAAGTCTGAGGTATCCAGCTTGACCTCTTTACACCACCCTGGGGGTGCAGACCTGCATGTTCAGTAAATGTGCAATTTAAACTTCCATTTGTCCTACCTGAGGACTAGGGACATCTGGACTAAACAGTAAATAAGTTTAAAGGAAGTTACTCTGCCATTATTCTTTTCTTCACCTGTCTCTAACCCTTGCTAATGCCTCCCTCTCCCTTTTGTCAACAGTGCCCAGGGCGCAAGTTCACTGCCTTGGTAGCACCAGTGATCGGCTTTGTTAGTACTATTGTTTTATTTTCCTCCTCCTCCTCCTCCTCTTCCTCCTCCTCCTCCTCCTCCTCCTCCTTCTTCTTTTTAATTGTATTTTTCACAAAAGGTTGATTTCCACTGAAGGTAGTAGTTCAAGGTTTTCTGCAGAAGCTGGAGTGATGGTTTAACAGTTACGAGCACAGACTCACATGGTAGTGGCTGACAACCTCCTGTGACTTGAGTGCAGGCAGTCTCCCTCCTTTCTGAATCTTTGTAAGTCTGGGCCAGCGATGGAGGCGTGAGTGGTGTTTCTCCGAGAGGCACCATTTTCAGAAGGCAGAGTGGCTGCAGGTGGTCTTGGCACGACTGTCTCAGAAGGAGAGCTATTTTCCGAGTGTCCGAGTGCCAGTCTCTCTGTCTGTGGGCTGTGACGCTGCAGCGTCCTGCCTCATGAGGCAGCTCATGTGTCAGCTGTTTGCCGCGCACACTTGTGTATCAGTGTTTTCCCTCTTCACTCTACGGAGTATCTGTAGTACTGACGGCTGTTACGTTGAAGACACGTGGATGGCTAACTGTTCTTCTTTTTTTTTTCCCTAGGTCTTGACGCAGAGCTCTATTATGTGAGGAATGACCTGATCAGTCACTACGCTCTCTCCTTTAACCTGCTAGTGCCCAGTGACACCAACTTCCTGCATTTCACCTGGCATGCAAAGTCCAAGGTAAGAGCTGCTGGCAGACGCGTGCTGAGCTCACCCAGTGTCCAGTAGCACGGGCTGTCCCTGGGCACGACCTGCCCCTCCACAGGCGGGGCAGTGGTGCTGTGCTGTGGAGCACTGCACCTTTACAGCTTTATATCTTACAGATACAGGCTTGACCCTGTTCCTCTGAAACGTTAGATTTAGGTGGCCACAGGTGGATGATCAATGCATCACACAGGACTGGGTCCTTCCAGGATTTTCCAGGGGCATCTGGATCTAGCACAGGAAGAGGGCAGGTGGGTCTGATGATGACTCTGCCTTTAGGGAGAAGCCATATGTGGCTGGAGGATGGGTGTTGTGGGGGGATGGGGAGAAGCACTGCTGAGTGGGTCTCTGAACACACTTGGTGACTGACTTGGACCTAGTTTTCCCATTCACAGTGGAAGCAAGGCGCAGTGCATGCATCCTCCCATGCCACCGTGCTGAGCCTCAGGAACCTCAGAGGCCGAGCCGAGCCTGGTGTACTTATTGGAGAATTCCTCACGCCCCTGACTGCCTAGGTTCTTCCAGCCCAAGGATCCTTTGCGTCCTCATTTCCCAGACTTGCCAGATAACACTGTTTGCTCCCCACTCCCTCCCCACCATTGCCCTTGAACTATTTGAAAACTGCTTGAAAGAATTGTGTCGCCTCACCCCTAAATACCTTAGTCTGTAATTTCTAAGGGCACTGGTGTCGTTTACATAATCAGAGCATAGTTATGAAAACCAGAGAGTTTAGTGTCTAACTCACAGCACTCACAGTCCGTCAGTTCCTGTCAACATCTTCATGGTTGATGTTTCACTAGTGATTGATGCTGCTTTAGTTTGTGTCAGCTTGAAGTTTTGTTGCCCTGTCCGTGTTCTTCAGCCTCTGAAGTTAATAGTGATGAGGAACCTGTCTTAGAAGGGTCCTCTATGAACATACACGCTTGCAGGGGGAAACACTGAAGGTGCTCAGTATAACTCTAATCATTCTATTATCTTGTAGACTTGTTTCTTTTCTTCTTCTTCTTCTTCTTTTTTTTTTTTTGGAGACAGGGTCTCATTCTAAAGCTCTGGCTATATGTAGAGCAGGCTGGCCTGGGACTCACAGAGATCCACCTGCCTCTGCCTCCCAAGTGCTGAGATCAAAGGCGTGCACCACCATACCTGGCTAGAGCCTGTTTTAAAACTACACCTTTGGGCTTCTTCTCAATGATATTGCAGCCCCTAATCATAGTTCTCAGGTATGGTGCCTGGTGATCTTTAGCGCAGTTGACTAGTTGCAGTTTATGTAAAAAGTTCATCATATGAGTGAGCAGTGTATGGCTTGGTACAAATTCTGAAGGCCTGTACGAGTACCCAATGAAAAGGAAGGTTTTCTACTGTCATAGTAGCATGCTGAGCAAGCCCATCCAGATCTCTGTCCTCATCAGGCATTGTTCCCTGATTCTTGTCTCGTAAAGAAAGGTAGTGCATGTGTGTGCAGTGTGCATATGTACCCGTCAATGCTTCCTGCTTTTGTGTGGTGCAGAGTTCTGAACAATGTGTCCTGGAAAAGGATCTCTGTTCCTTTGTATTGATTTGTGTGTTTCCCCCGTCAAATAACTGTATCATATTTTCTTGTATAGTTGTGCTTTGGTTTATTGATCACTTCCAGCAAGAGGAAACCATGGCCCAGGTATGGGAAGGACTTGCTTAAGTGAGTCTGGAGGCAGAGAAGCAGGAGCTGTGGGGGAGCTAACATATCCGAGTCACCTGAGAGGGCAGGAGTGGGGTGTTGGGGTCGCTTATCACTTGACTCTGAGATGTTGTCATAGACTTCAGAAGGAGAGCTGTCTCTCTCAGTTTCTAACACTCTGTCAGAAACTCTCAGTCTGGGCTGTTTAAGCTCTTGCCAGAAGATGAAATACTTGCTTCCGAGGATCTCCAGACTCCCTGGTGTATCACTCCGACAGCGCAGATATTTCCACATCAGTTTTCCACATCAAAGGTTTTTGCTGGTAGTGTTCTCCAGTGTTTACTTGACTGGTCTTGCCAAAGATTTCCCTCAGAGGCTGGGGCTGTGTGTGTCTTTTTCTTAATATTTAAGTCACGTGCGCCTCAGTGAGTGGTTGAGGATGTGTTAATTGTATTTTAAGATGGGAGTAGAACTCTGGTATTGATTCTCTCCCAAGAGTAGACTACTAGGCGGTCTTAACAGATAATTAGTTTCTTGTATGTTCCAGGACATTCCCCAGTGTTCAAGAAACAACATGCAACCGTGTCTGTTAAGTGTCAGTAGCTATGCTAGCTAGCCAAAAGGCAGAAACATACTAAGACGTGGCAGAAGACTCCCACCACCCACTGCCCTTGGTCTCCGTCCAGCAGAGTCTGCGGGGAGCTTGTCAGAGTTCCAGCAGCTGCCTCTGGGGGCCAGCCTGCTGTGTCCCAGTGGAGCGAAGTAGCTGTGAGAAAGGCGGTTCTGGCAATTTCAGAGAAATTAAAAGGCCGTTGACTGTAGGCAAGCACATTCGCTTTAGATCTGTGTTCCAGAAGGAGATGGCTTCACTCATCATCTGCCTATTCACATAGCCATGTGTTCCAGGAAAGGAAAAATACCAAACATGTTTATTTTTTTAGCTTATTCAAATATTTATATTTTCTCTAGTTACTTTCCTGAAGTATTTTGGCTCATTTATTTTCTGATAAACAACTGCTGTTCAGAGTTTTTTGTTTGGTAGGCTGTGATGTAGTTTCTAAATAGATCTGTTTCTTCAAAGGTGATTGACAAATGGTGTTCTTTACAGATCAGTACATGCCAAAGTAGAGAAAATTGGATTTCAATGAATGGAAGCCTCTTCTCGGACTCCAAAAACTGCATTTAAAAACTAGGTAGCCTAAGGACCCCAGTGTGAGGAGAGAGCTGCCTGTGATGCTTCCATGTGCGGTAGTCTATCAAAGAGGGGGTCTTAGGCTAAGGGCAGCCCCCTCGCTTCTGACCGTGTGTTCCTGGAAGCTGCTGTTGATTTTCTCACTCCTCTTTGTCACCTCTAACTGTGTCCTGGCTCCACATGTCACCTCTACCTGTGTCCTGGCTCCGCATGTTGCCTGCCTCCACTTACAACATCATTTCTTTCCCCTTTTTCCCTCTCCCTGTGGCCACCCTGAGATAACCCTGCTACTACTCTTGGTCCTTGCCCTCAGCTCTGCTGTTTGGGCCCTTTGACTCCTTGGCTGTGCTCAGTCTTTGCTAGGGTTTTTGGTCCCTGGGCAGCTATTTCTCAGCTTATAATAACTGAGACTTTTAATAAAAGAGGCTGAAAGAGTCGGGGGATTTTCAGGAGGGACACTGAGGGGCAATGCTAGGGAGGAGGGAGTTTCTGGAAAAGCTATTAATGCCATGGACAGACAGAGAAGCAGCAGTATGACAGGGCCCTAGCATCAGGACTGACAGCATGGCAGGACCTCTAGAGAGCGGAGGCATCAGAGCCATGTGATGGAAGTGGGGTCTCGGTGTGTGTTTGTTTTTATCTGAGGATGGAGTAAGTTTCATAGCATTTACCTGCAGGCAGGTTCTCTGATTCCTAGGCAGGAGGCAGTGATGGGAGTGGGGACCCAATGTGGCACCAAGTAACTCGCTTCCCAGGTGAGAGATCCTGGGAATGTCTGTTAGCTAGGAACTTAAAGACAGTGTCCCAGCAGGGTGCCTGTCTGTGTCTGTGAGAGGAGGCTGCTACAGGTTGTAGCCTGAGCAAAGGCTGGATTCTAGTGTGGCGTTCTACAGAAACTTGGTGAGTTTGGTGACAGGTAAGCTCAACTCTGACCACGTGGTGGCCCTCCCTCAATGCTGAGGAGGGTATGCCTGGTAGGTAGTCACAGGGGAAGGAGAGTGAGAGACAAGCTGAAAGTTTATCCTGGCACAGGAAGGATGGAGCCTCCCTTGGGACTGCAGCTCAGAGGGTCGATGCTCCGACAGGATGAAGAGCGGCCATCGAGCACAGGACTGCGGGGTCATCATGTGTAAACGCTGCTCTCCAGCATTTCATTCCCTCAGCAAGCCGTGCCAAGGCCAGTGGGGCTGTAGGTGCTGCCGCCAAGTGTGTAGGAGAGGGAAGAGCCAAAGGTGTCAAAACGACTGTGTCAGTGATGTCCCTTTTGGGGCACAGGCTGTGGGAACATGAAACCAAGTGGTCCTGGCTGTGCTGGGAAGGAAGGAAGGAAGGAAGTGGTTTAATTGACCACTGCATTCCCCCTCTACAAGCGCAGCCCTTGGCTCATAAACATGCCTCGTAAATGTTGACTGACCTAGAGTAGTGAACACAAAGAACTGCTTTTGTAGGGACCAGGGGTGGGTGGCCAGAGGTAGTGCTGGGGTCTTGGATGCAGACAGTATTTTTGTATCTGTTTTGGACATGGAGAAGTTGAGTGGTGTGTCAGTGAACCCTGAATTTCAAAGTTAACAGAAAGATGGCAGGAGACAAAATGAGCCAGCTGTCAAAAACTCTTGTCTGTTAATGTGGAGGGCATGAGACATGCCACTGTGAGTCGCCGTGAGCTTCAGAATAAAGAGCGTGGTTCCGCACAGGATGTCTAGAGAGGGCCTCAGAGCCTTACATGAACACTGACCCTATGTGTAGGCCCAGCGGTCAGGAGGATGCCTGAGGGGACGCTACATCGAGGGAGATGAGAGTGTGAGAGGCTGTGTAGAAGAGGGAGGTTCCTCACACCAGGGAGAACCGGACTGCAGCAGTGTTGGCAGCTCAGGAGGGTGTGTGTGAGAGTCCCTGGGGTGAGCACGAGGCTGGTGACTCCTGACAAGTGGAGCCTGGCAATGGCAGAGGCTGCCGAGGCCGCTGGGCCTTCAGTGAGCAGAGGGCCGCGTCACAGGCGTGTGCTAACGTCAGTCAGCGTATTTGCTTCTCATGCTGTATGATCCTCGCTTTCTAAATGCTGAAACTTATTTGTGTAGGTCATACGGCCTCATAATTCCACATCCATGCTGGTTTTCTTCATGCACCTCCGTGGCTTTATGGTCCTGCTCAGAGATCACATGGCATACTCTCACAGTCAATACCTCCTCTTGATGTTTTATTGCTGGAAAGCCGCAGGGTGCCTCAATGATAGCTCTCTAGCGCCCCTCGGTGGCAGACGTGGTGCTGTGGTGCGCTAAGTAAGAGTGAGCGCTTCCTCTCAGGGTAGCGGTTAACTCACTGGCTATATCGTTCTTTCTAGGAAGGCTGGTAGGTTGTAGGGAAAAGGGTGGTCCTGTTCTAGATACCAAACAGGCGGTGGCCTTCAGGTTGAATTTTTATTTGTTTGAAAGTTCCTAGTTTTGTTTTGTTTCGTTTCGTTTTGTTTTTTTTAAAGACAGGGCCTCATTTTTATAGCCCTGGTTGGCCTAGAACTCATATATAGACCAAACTGGCCTGGAACTCACAGAAATCAATCATGTCACCTGCCTCTTCCTGCTAAGTGCTGGGGTTAAATGCCTGCTCTTAGGAATCATTTTGGTACTGGATTGTTTGCACCTGTGCACAGCTCACATAACTGCTTACCTAATAAGCTCAGTAATAAAGTCCTTTCTGAGCTGGGGGTGGTGGCGCATGCCCTTAATCCCAGCACTCTGGCAGCAGAGGCAGGTGGATCTCTGTGACTTCGAGGCCAGCCTGGTCTACAAAGTAAGTCTAGGACAGCCAAGGCTACACAGAGAAACCCTGTCTTGAAAAAAACAAAAAACAAACAAGAACAAAACAAAACAACAACAAAAAGTATTTTCTGTTGCCACAGGTCCAGTGTTCTCTCTCTCTTCATTTTACAGGTTGAATATAAGCTGGGATTCCAAGTAGACAACTTTGTGGCTATGGGCATGCCCCAGGTCAATATTTCTGCTCAAGGGGAGGTCCCACGCACTTTATCAGGTGAGCCAGTGAAGACAGACAGCACACTGCTTTCAGCCGTCTCCCTCATATCCCTACAAGGACAGTGCTTTTAGTGAATTGTTATGTCTTTGTAGAAGTGTCTTTGATTAGCTTGTCCTTGTCTCTTCTTTGCCGCATTGTTGGTATCCCCATCTCAGTCCCTGCCTCTGCCTCTGTCCCTGCCTCTGCCTCTGTCCCTGCCTCTGCCTCTGTCCCTGCCTCTGCCTCTGTCCCTGCCTCTGTCCCTGCCTCTGCTCTGCCTCTGCCTCTGTCCCTGCCTCTGCTCTTACTCCCTACCCCCAACTATTGGCTTGGGTGGCCATTGTACATTGTATATCACCACAGGGTTATCAAGGCTGTCAGTGCCTCCTGCTCCAGTCAGCTAGCACATCACACGTTTCTCAGCTTTGCCCTGTGTCATTTTACCACTTACTCTTGCCTGCTGCCCATGGCCCAGCACCCCAAGAGTCCAGTCGGTGTTCAGTTCTCATACCCAGGCCTTTGCACATGCTGGCCTCAATTTGGAATCGTTGTTCCCTTATTTCTTCCTGTGAATTTACACCCATCCATTCTATAAAATGCAAAGTCTACTCCATCGCTTTCCTGTCCCACCTCCCATTGGTAACTCCTCTGTGTTTCCTGCTCATACCAACTTGCATGTAATTGTTAATGAATTCATTACAGCACTGTGGTTCCTTGCACAGCAGTTGGTATGCCATAGGTGCTCAGTATGTGTCTGAATAAATGGACTGACTGCCTTACTATAGCTTGTGAGCGGACACCTTGAAGGTGTCCTAGGCAGCTTTCTGTTGCTGTCACAAACATCCCTGGGGAGGAAAGGGTTTATTTCAGCTGCCTAGAGTCCATCTTTAAGGGAAGCCAAGGCAAGACCTCAGAGCAGGAACCCGGAGCCAGGAACTGAAGCGGAGATGATGGAGGATTGTTGCTCACTGGCTTACTTCCATGCCTTGCTCAGTTTGCTTTCTTATATAACCTAGGACCACCTTATATAACCTAGGACCACCTGCCATGGCAATAATCAAGAAAATGCCCCACAGACATGCCCAGCCAGTCTGATGGAGGCAGTTCCTTAGTTGGAGACTCCAGTCTCAGATGACTTTGGTTTGTGTCAAGCTGATAAAAGCTAAACAATATGGAAAGGCTAAGACTTGGGGGGCTTTAGAAGGATGCTGGTGCTGGTGCTGGTGCTGGTGCTGATGGTGGCAGTGCTGATGGTCATGATGATTTTAAAGAAAGCTACTGGGTGTTGTAGAGCTTCTCCTGGCAGTGTTATTCACCATGCTTAGTGTCATGTCATACAAGATCAGCTAGCATTCAAGGCAGTGCTGGAAGGCTGGTTAATTTTGTGGATCAGCAAGAATGTTCAGAAATGTCTAAATCTATAATCCACTCATATAGAAGGTGAAATAATATCTTCTAAACTTGTAGGAAAGGAATCTTAAACTAAATAAAAAGTTACTAAAATCTACTATTTCATCAACATTTCTAGAAAGACCTTTAAAAGCTGATCCTATTTAGAAGGGCAGGGTTGTTTTTTATTCATAGCTGAGAACTAGTCAGTTTAATTTATGGGTTTATTATAATTTCCCCCAGTAACAATGTCTTTATTTCCTAGGTGTATTTATGAGTAATTCCTTTTTTGAATGAGACAGTTTTTAATTAAATCCACATATACATGTTCCACAAAGTACTTCCAGACATGCTGTATACCTGTCAGCTCGTCTGTGGATATGTTTGTTATTGGTGGTGTGCTTATTTATATACTTGCCCACCTGTCATGTCATAGCTCTGAGCCCAACAGGAACTCACCTGCCACCAAATTCAGTATGGCTTTGGTTTCCCCACATTAGCCAACCAATGGGAAAGAGTGTCTCTGCCATAGGAATATGATGACATGTTTTATTCTGGGTATCTCATACGTGCCCTGCAGACAGCACTACACATGCTGTTGTCAACACTACCTTCTTGACACTTACATCCTTTAAACTGCTAGGAGCAGTAAATAAATGCACTCGGTCCTGTTTAGTCTTTCCTTTCATGCTGTAGTTTTTGTTACTGTTGCTGGTGAGGTTGGTAAGGCCAGCAGGGTTTGCCTTATGATTCTGTAGCTTCAGTATATTGGGAAGCAGAATATATAAGACAAGCTAGTATATTCAGAATCACAAGCAAGGATTGTCCCTTCATCTGTGCTTTCCTCTTGCAGCCAAGGAAATACAAATGTCCAGGCGATGCAGGGTCTGAAAGCTTCTGCCTGGTCTACTTCTTTAGATGTGTTTTCTTGTTTTGTTTGATTAGAAATAAATGAAAATATTGAATGGTATTGATCCTGATTTTTAGGATACTAAAGCATTTTCTCTTATTTCTTTTGAACAGTGTTTCGGGTCGAGCTTTCCTGTACCGGCAAAGTAGACTCCGAAGTTATGATACTAATGCAGCTCAACCTGACAGTAAATTCTTCCAAAAATTTTACAGTTTTAAATTTTAAACGAAGGAAAATGTGCTACAAAAGTAAGGAACTTACTTAACAAAATGTGTTTCATGTAGATAAGAGGGCAATAGAAGGTTGTTGTCTGCTTACTGATTTAATTATGACTAAGTCTTGGTTATAGTTGCAAGAAAAGGGAGGCACATTAGGAGATGAAGTTCTGGGGTAAGCCCCAGATCGTATGTAGCAGGACCCCACTCAGCCCCTGATTCTCTGCTCTGCCAGAGGCACATGATTGTGTCCATTAGGAGTGGAAGTGGTGCTGTGTAGTGGGAGGGTAACCCTCACAGGCGCCCAGCAGCGGAGAGCTGAGTATCTGCTTGACGGACGTGGGCTCTGCAGGACCTTTGCTTTGGGGTTGCATGGGCCTGGGTTGGAACCAAGTCTCTATTGTTTTCAGGATGGGGGCTACGTTATCACACCCCTGTACAGCTCAGGCTCTGGTCTGTAAAATATGCATGATGCTATTTCAGAGAAGTTTTAAAGGATAATTAAATCTAGCCCAGAAATAGAAAGTCATATGTGGGCACTTAATAATTAACAGGTGTTTAGGAATTGAGTTATATTGTCTATCACTCAGGAAATCAGCACAAATACTAGTGAGTTCTAGCACAGCAAGGCTGAGTTCTGAGAATTTAAGGCTCCTCAAGGCTATCTAATCTCCATGTAGGCAGAGGAGAAGTTTCCAGAACTTATAAATAGGTAGAAACAAAACAAACCTTAAACTCAGCTATGTTTCCCATGGTCTGTGCCTTACACGTCGAAACCCGTGTATTATTCTGACATCAACTTCAGGTCGTATGTTTTCTGAAAGTGAGTGGCCTGGTCAAGGTCTGACAAAGTCCTGCAGCTGAGCCTGTATTCTTGGTTTCTTTGTGAAACTGTCTATTTACACATTTCCCAGTTGAAATTAGTGCTGGGTATTGTTCAAACACCCAAGGTCCACAAGTGAGTTACAGTGGCAAATGCCACGATAAAGGCTAACAGAGAATCTATATTGTGTTGAAAAGAGACATTTAAAAAAACTAGCACCCTTAGCTTTCGTTCTGTGAGTTATATACCTACTTCAGTTTAAGTTTAGAGCCTGAGGGGACTGTGGAGGCTCTGCTGCAGCCTAACCTCTGTGTGGCTGCCATGAGGACACCCGGCCTTGACTGAGGCCGTGTAGGCTTGTATAACTGGTCAGTGAGGATCGGTGGATTGTAGGGTTGGACCCAGGGTGTGCTCGGACAGTGCTCAGCACTGGGATATAGCCAGAACTCTAGTTTAGAATTTGTATTTTGAGACAGGGTTTTGCTAAGTTACCCAAGCTAGCCTAAACTCACTTTGTAACCTAGTCAAGCCTTGAACTTGCGATCCTCTTGCCTCAGCCTCCTTGGTAGCTGAGATTAAAGTGTGCACCACCATGCCTGACTTCTGAAGACTGTCCCATTTTAGATTTAATATATACCTCCTTACTTTGGTAGTCATTTTTTGTCCACTTTAATCATAAAATTTTTGTTCGTGACTCTTTTAATATGTAATTCTATTGGATTTATCTAGATTCCAAGCCTATGACACTTAAAAAAAGCTGCACTAGCAAGCGTGCCTGATCTGTGTGGAATGCTAAGAGCTGTTACTCCCTAGAAGGAATTTCTGTAGCTCATGGGTGAGAATTAGGGTCAGGAAGTTTTGTTCCTCTAGAACTCTAGAGCCTTCCCATTCAGCCGGTCGTGCCATGGGTTCCATGAAGGCAGCGTAAGTTCGTGGATTTCCCTGTGCTCTTGGCATGGAGTGCATTTCTCTGGGGCTCTAAGTGACTGGCAGAGGCTGTTTCTAGACTGGTGATTGTGCTGAGGCTGGTGCAGGAGTTTTCTTTATCTTACGGCTTGTGACTTAGCTCAAGCAGTGTTCAGGAGGTGTGTCACTGTACAAGGACCTTTATGGAAGACAGTTTCTAAAGTACCTTTTCTTTCCCTGTTTATCCAGAACTTGAAGAAGTGAGAACTTCAGCCTTGGATAAAAACGCTAGCAGAACTATTTGTAAGTGTCACTGTTGCTTTCTCCATCACGAGAGTGAGGAGTCCCCGAGTGCCTGTGAGCAGGGCTGCTCGAAGCTTGAAGCCCGGTTCCAGGGGCGGCCTCGGTGTGCTGCCCAGTTCCAGGGGCGGCCTCGGTGTGCTGCCCAGTTCCAGGGGCGGCCTCAGTGTGCTGCCCGGTTCCAGGGGCGGCCTCGGTGTGCCCCGGTTCCAGGGGCGGCCTCGGTGTGCTGCCTGTTCTGCTGTCCTTTTGTAGATTGATTCATAGAGCAAATGAGGCTGCTAGGATATTGAAGATTTTGAGAATTCAAACTTAAACATACTTTACTGCAAACTAATGCTTTAGAAGCAAGAATTTTGTGTTGTGGTTTTTCTCAGGTAGGTCCAATAAAGGAACAGATATTAAAAAGTGTGTGTAAGACCTTCTTTAGCAGAGTGGTTGAAGATCTGACTCGTGCCCTGGCCCCAACCCTTAGCTAATTTATCTAGGTGAAAATGCAAAGTTATGTTATTTATTTCATATTTTATTTTGAGATAGGGAGGTGACTTGGTAAAGTACTTGCTATGCAAACATAAAGACTTGCTCAGATTCCTAGCACCCATGTGAAAGCCAGGTGCTTTATATTCCTGCAGTGTCAGCACTGTGGGGGATGGGAAGGTGGGAGGTGGTAGAGGGGCAGAGACAGGCAGATCTACACACACACACACACACACACACACACACAGAGAGAGAGAGAGAGAGAGAGAGAGAGAGAGAGAGAGAGAGAGAGAGAGAGAGAGAGAGAGAGAGAGAGAGAGAAAGAGAGAGATTGAACACTCGTGAGACTGACGCTCTGCTTCAGGTTGGCCTGGAGAGCTGCTGTACGGGCTTGAGGGTGACCGTGAGTTTCTGATTCTCCGTCCCCTACTCTGGAGTGCTGGGAATTGAACTGGCGCCTCACACATGCTAGGCCAGCGCTGTACTCCTAACAGAGCTACACTTCTAGCCAAGTTTATATCATTTAAACTCATGAAGAAAACATTTTGCTAGGCCAATTAGATTGATTTATTTGTTGATTGTGTTTAGACACTATTAATAGGCCCTTACATTTTCAAGGGAAATGCGAGTATACTGAGGTACACTTGCTGGTGGGCCTCCTGGTGGACATTCATGTCCTCACTGTCACATGTACCAGTGCTCCTCCATGCGTTACTACTTCCAGTTTGATGGGTTAGGGGGTAAAAGTGTTCTAAAGCACATCCCCAACAGCACATCCTTTAATGCCACTTAAAAGTCCCCAGTTTCCAACACGTACACTTGATTTATCACATGCAGCAAAAATACCAGCAATTCTGTAGCAACTTCTCCTGTCTAGTCCGTGTTCACATTTACCTAATTGTGTCTAAACCATCTTTTTATAGTGTCCTTCCCCAAAATCAGAATCTAATTGAAGTCTGTACACACTGTGTTTGGTTAAAATGTGTTTATATTAATCAGAAACACCCCTTCTTTATTCACTGATCAAATTGTCTTGTGTTATCTAACCAGCGTCTAACTCTTTCTTATAACTGGTCGTTAAATTTTGCCCTTGATTAATCTTAGGGTCACCTCTTTTGGCAAGACTATTTCATGGGTGGTTCTGTGTGCTTCTTTTTGTCTTTTTAGCACCTCATTGCACAAAGTGTCTGCCCCAAAGTAGGCTTTTTTTTTTTAAGGCAAAAATAATATGAGAGGCTGTGTACTTGCCACATTATTTCCTTTAATTTATCTCCAGAGAAGGAAAAAAGAAAAGAATTTCAATGTCACTGCTTCTCAAGCTTACTTAAAAACTTTTGGTGCCTTTTGTTTGGTTGGTTTTTTTATGCTCTTAGATTACACTCACTAAGAGCAATGTACAATGGTCTGGGCTTTCGTCCTTTCTTGCTTTTTCCCTTCCAACTTTTATCACTCTATTCAACGTTTATTGAATGTTGGCTTTAATCTTTCTCTTCCTTGCTCTTTCCCTTCTAACTTTTATCACTCTAGTCAACATTTATTGAATCTACAGTGTACCAAGTGATAGGACCGAGGCAGAGGATTACACTGAGCAGACAGCCCAGCCTTGAGGCTCCTAGAGTGTTCCAGGGGAGATGGACAGGCACCAGGCAGGGACAGCATGGTAGGCTGAGTGATCAGGTGAGCAGAAGGGGCTTTGGGAACCCCGAGGAGGGACACGTAACCTCTTCTGAAGGAGAGTGACAGCAGCTGTCTAAGGAAAGTGTCTGAGACCTAAGAGTAGCTAGATTCTGAGAGGTCAGTGTCAAGAGTGAGGAGTCAGAACCAGGCCACACAGGCTGAAAGCCTGCCCAGCGGACCTCTCTGCTCTGGCCACTGCTTGGGTCACATTGTCCACACAAGTTTTGGGACTTTTCTACCTCTGCCAAGACTTTACAACTCTTCCATGGTATGCATACATTCTTGAGAGTCTTGTTTTCATTTGGTCCACATCTAGCTGTCCTCCTTGGTCTCTTGGATTATTAATCTTTTAGATTTTATTTTATTTTTCACTCAGTTTAATTGGTTGTTGGTTTTTGAGCAGAGTTTTACTATGTAGTCTAGGCTAGCCTCAAGCTCAGAATCCTCCTGCTCAGCCTTCTTCCCAGTGCTAGGACTACAAGCAGCCATGTCCAGCTTGGGGTTTGGATTTTTGAAAGCAATCTTGTTTCTCCTTTTACTGTTAAAAGAAATCTGATGCTGTTGGATATGGGTATTGGGGGGTATTGCTTTTCTAATACTGCCTCAGTTCCCAAATAATGGACACAGAGATCCATTGGGTTTATTCCACAAGCTTTAAGCACTATGACTGGGCAAATATTCATCTTTTCTACTCAGTTATGCTAGTCTGGCTACTTCCCAGCCATGTGCCCATTTACCTGCCATTTAGTCTCACCCTGCTCATTCCTGCTCTGTCTTTGTCTCTCTGTCCTCATGGCGCCTTCTTTTTCTCTTTCTCCTCCTTCTCCTTTTCCTTCTGGTCCCTACCTGTGACCCCCTGACTGGGCATGGAAATCCTGCCTCCTGTCTCCTCTGCCAGTCACTGGCTATTTAGCATTTTGTTAACCAATCAGAGATAATTGGGGTGTATTCTTTATGTAACATTGATACAGGAGATTGTTCATAGAAATGATAGCGCCCACATCCAGACTGCAGCCAGATATCAGGGCACAGAAATCAGCATATGAATACACAGTGTACAAGACCATCCCCCAGCAGGATATTTTTAGCTATTCTTCAGGAATTTCTCATATGTACACAACATATTTTGATCTACTCCCCTTCCAGTTCTTCCTGGGTTTCCTTTCCACACACACATTCCCTCCTTTAAAAGCTGTAATTATTTTGTCCAGACCTACATTCCTATATCTTGTTTGTTTGTTTCTTTGTTTTTGTTTTTTGTTTTTTGTTTTGAGACAGTATTTCTTTGTGTAGCCTCGGCTCTCTGGACTCATTTTCATATCTATTTCTGTGAGTAAGTGAGTGAGTAAGTGACTGCGTGCGTGCGTGTATGTGTGTACATGTTCATGTGTGTGCATAGCACCCTTAAGGGAAGTCAGAATTTAGGGGAGTTTGAGTCAGGGTCACCTCCCCCTTGTGGTAGGAGTGCTGTATTACATGTGCGCACCACCACATCTGGCCTCTGTGTGGGTCCTTTAGATGGCCAGGGTTGTGCGTTAGTCACTGAGCCGTTTCCAGTGCCCAGTGCTTAGCTGTTTTTGTTTTGTTTGTTTTTTGTTTTTTGTTTTTTAAATTTGGCATCTCTACACAAATGTGTGCTCATAAATTCAAACTTAACTTGCACACAAGGAAAACCACATCTCAAGGATCTCAATATTCTCCAACCTGTTTCTTTTTTACCTTTTTTAATGTGGCTTCCAAGCGATTCCTTTTTTTTTTTCATTTTTTAAAGATTTCTTTATTTATTTATTATGTATACCGTGTTCTGCCTGCATGTATGCCTGCAAGCCAGGAGAGGACATCAGATCACGTTACAGATGGTTGTGAGCTACTATGTGGGTGCTGGGAATTGAACTGAGGACCTCTAGAAGAGAAGCAAGTGCTCTTAACCACTGAGCCATCTCTCCAGCCCCAAGTGATTCCTTAAGCCAAAGCTTTGATCCCTTTTCCTGTTAACCTTATAAGGTTCATCATCTGCTTCAGGTCTACTGGCTCTCCGCCTTCGCCGACCCTCCTGGCAAAGCCGCAGTAGTCTCTTTCTTGGCTGACCCCCTTAACGCTCTGATTCATTCCTGCTTCTGCCTGTACTCCCTCCGTGACAGCCTGTGTCTCTGCTTTGCTTGATACCTTGCGGGGATTGCCCATCTCATTTAGAATAAATTCCAAATTCCTTGGGTACTTTAACAATAGGATCATGATGTGAATACACACAGAGTTGAAACATCTGCAGCTCTGTCTCACCAGCTTTGCTCATGATGTGTGTACCTTTGTTCCTGTGAGCCCTTCACATTATGCCTCCTCTATCCTCTGATCAGCCTCAGAGAGAGTGTGTGTGTGTGTGTGAGAGAGAGAGACAGAGAGACAGAGAGACAGAGAGAGGCAGAGAGAGAGAGAGACAGAGACAGAGAGAGAGACAGAGACAGAGAGAGAGACACACACAGAGAGAGAGAGAGAGAGAGAAAGAGAGAGACAGAGAGAGACAGAGAGAGAGAAAGACAGAGAGAGAGAGAGACAGAGAGAGAAAGAGTGTGTTAGAGTTGTATGTGTAGCGTACTCACGCGTGTGTTGAATTAATTTCCCTATTCCTGAAGTGTTTTTTGTCTGTAAATAATGTTAGCTGTGCATAATCATATTTAATCAATACAACCTTTTTAAAAAGCTAGCTGCGCAGTTTGAGGCTAGCCTGGTCTACAAAGCAAGTCCAGGACAGCCAAGGCTACACACAAAAAAAACCCTCTCTTGAAGTCCCTCCGCCCCCCCAAAAACTAGCTGTGTATAATTATATTTAATCAATAGAAGCTTTTTAAAAAATTAAGCAACATCATATTTATTGATTAAAAGAACTGTGCTGTCTGCCCAGCAGGGTGACTGTTAGCTGTGTTTAACCTTGAAGCTGTAAATTCATTAGCATGATATAAAGTAGAATATGGTGAAGTTGTTCTAATTGTTTTTCATATCCATAGCCAAGGTGGCAAGTGGCTACTGTGTTGGACAGTGTATTCCATTTCTCCGGTCTTGTGAATATGCTCCAGAACTTTGTTTTACTGAAGGGCATTCTGTGGGACAGCATTGCTTTGTGTCTTATGTACTGGGGATTTTGTATATATCACTTGTGAGGGACTATGGTTCTCATTAGCCAGGAATTTTATATTCTATTCTTAAAACTATAACAAAACCACCAAAATTTGTGTGAGCACTGCACTGCAGTTATCTGATTTTATCAGAGACTGAGTGTGATGGAATGCAGGCCTTTTGTGAGGAACAGTGTACTCACTGTGTCAGGCTACAGACCACTCCGGCCTCTTTGTGTAAAAAGCCTAACGTGCTTTTCATTTTTGTTTCAGATGATCCTGTACATGCAGCTCCAACTACGTCCACGCGTGTGTTTTATATCAGTGTAGGGGTTTGTTGTGCAGTAATATTTCTTGTAGCAATAATATTAGCCGTTTTGCACCTTCATAGCATGAAAAGGATTGAACTGGACGACAGGTACTGTACATGCTTTGGGAAACACGTTACTTGCATATGCATGAGTGCTTACCCCACCCCCACCCCCAGCTCTCCCCATCTGTGCTCGCTGGTACAGGGGAGGAGGGAGGATGATCAAGCCCCAGCCAAAGAGGAAATAAGATACCTTGGCTACTACAACCTTTATGGTTTTTTGTTTTTATTTTTATCTTTTACATTTTGTGGAGTTATAACCTGGGGGAGAAGTAGAGGTCACATTATGTTTTTCATCTTCATTATCCTGACTCCTCCAGACTCCGATTGCCTTTTTGAAATTGCTCCTTCTAGTTCCCCCAGCCCCCTCCCTCCCACCTGCCTTCTCTCCCCATTCCCCGATTGACTATCTGCTGTGCTTTAAAGTTTCCTGGATGATCCTAATGTAGAGCAGAGTAGAAACACTCTAGGTGGATAATTACACGAACTGTGGGGATTACAAAGATTAATGATAAGCTTCATGGTATCAAGCTTCTTTGATGTTAACCCATAATTATAGTATAGAACTGGTGATTGTGATGTGTATAATGTAGTGTGGGAATGCAGAAGGTGCCCGCTTAACCTGGGTGAGTCAGAGATGAGATGTAGCTAGAATGCAGTGAGAGGTAAGGATGGAATGAGAGATACGTGCTCATAACCCACAATCTTTACTGACTATAGACATTCTTAGCATTGTATTCGGCTTTGAACTTGGAACCCTTTCGGCCCATCTTGCTGAATCCTTAGTTGTGACTTGTCGGGTGATCCCTACCCCTCACTCTGTGCCCTACACCTTACCTGTCAGAGCGTTTGTTCCTACTGGGGCTGTGGACTTCCTGCTAGTCCAAACCCACTCTTCATAGTCCAGATCCATAACCATCCTTTCCACAACTAAAATGTTAGCTCTTTCCAGGTAGGGAGCAGAGTGCCTTCTCTCCCTAAACTCAGTCCTAACACTGTGTGGTAAACCCATGAGCTAAGCGTTCACTCCTTATTAAACAAGATCTGGGAGCTGGTTGGATTCAGTACTCCTAAGTGCTTTGGGTCCAGCACTCAGTACTTCACCTCCATTGGGCTCCTTCCCTTCCCTGAGTAGAGAAGGGAGCGAGAAGTGATGGGAGGGCAGTGGGACACGTCCAGGTGCTCTGGTTTGCTTGTCTGTTGCTGTTGGTCAAACACTGTGACCAAACCAACATGAGGAATGGATTTATTTCAGTTTACACTTTCAGGGCACAGTCTACCAGTAAGGGGAATCAAGGCAGGAACTGGAAGGCAGGAACCTGGAGCGGAAAGCATGGCGGATGGATGCTAACTGCCTTGCTTTCTCTTTCCTGTTCAGCTATCTTTCTTACGCTGGACCCTCTCACATCAATCATTAATTAAGACATTTCCTCATATATGTAGGCACAGGCCATCTGATTGGGCAGTTCCTCTATTGAGAGTCCTTCATATGACTGAGGCAGTATTAGAAAAGGCCCCTACTAATCCACTATATTATAGCTAACTAGGATAGTGGATGCTGTATTTCAGACTGTTCAGTGTGCACTGTGAAAATGGAGCTCATTGATTTTACAGAGGAAGAACTGGCATTTGGAAGCAGCTGGGGGGATAATAGGATTTTGTATACGATTTTGAGAGATGACGTGAATGATGAGAGTCACTGAAGAGCCCGATAGGCATGAGCCACACTTTCTGGTTTCTGAGGCAGGATCTCATGTAGCCCAGGCTGGTCTTGGTCTCAAATTGTTGATCTTCCTGCCTCCACTTCCTCACAGGCACATACTGTTAGACTCAGCTCACAGATCTGTCCTGATGCACATAGAGTTGTATTTCCCCTGGCTGCTGGTGTGTGTAAAGGCCATGCTCAGAGTGATGCAGCGTGCGAATTGTGGGTTCTTCAGGTAGTCCCATGCAGTTATGACATACCAGGTGACCAACAGCACCAAAGAGACCCCTGTGCTCCTCTCCACACAGAGTCTTCTTGCTAATTGTTATCAAGACCCGGAAACAGACTTAAGGACAGTGACTTCTGGGATTGTACTGTTACACTAGCAGAAAGCAGGAAGGCCTCATTCTGTCATTTCTGTATTGTAGTCACATAAAGTTTGTGCTGTGTGCCAGGCCCTGTTCCCTGGGAGCCTTCATGGCACCCATGGTGCTGTGAACTCTTGGGGTGGTAGATAGCTCATTCATTGTGAGCACCCAAGAGCTAGTGTCTTGTCACATATAAAGTGTCTTTGAAGGCAGGATGTATACCTGTCCTGAGATGTGTTCTCAGCAGGGACACATGGAGTTCATGTATGTGGCTTTCCCTCTCTCCCAACGCAGCAAACTGATCTGTTGTTCATTACACCAGATGAGTCAGTCCTGAAGGGGCAGAGCGTGTGTCTCCCAAAGAGAGCACAGTCTGCAGCTGCCCACTCTGTGTTCTCCTCACTCGTGACTAGGAAATCCATTCCTTGCGTATGAGAGCTTAGGTGTGCTGTTTGGTTGCATTTTCACTTTTCTTTTCTACTTTTCTTTTTTTTCCCCTAGCAGCCTACTAACCGCATCATTAAGGTGGCAAAGTGTTGAGGGTTTTTTTCTTTCTTTCTGTATTTGTTTTTACATTTACTGTTGTAACAGACTGGCACACATAGTAACATACAGAGTCTTTTAGAGTTTCTCTTGTTATCTTCTTTGAGCCAAGGTATCTCTGTATATCCCTGTCCTGGAATTTACTCTGTAGACCAGACTAGCCTTGAACTCGGAGATCAGCCTCCCTCTGCCTTCTGAGTGACAGGACTAAAGGCATGTGCCACTGCTGCCCAGCTTAGAGTTTTTGTTGCTGTGATACACCATCCTGACCAAAAGCAGTTTGGAGAGGAAAGAGTATATTTCGGTTTGTAACTCTCAGATCACAATCATGGAGGGAAGTCTGGGCTGAAGCCCAAGGCAGGAGCTGATGTAGAGGATACGAAGGAAGGGGTGCTGCTTATTGGCTCCCCCAGCCTGCTTTCTTATATACCCAGGACCACCAGCTCAGGGGAGGCCCCACCCTCAGTGGTGGCCTCACACATGGGTCATTCATCAAGCAGGGGAATGTCTCACAGGCCCCTCTGATGGGAGCACTTTCTCAATAGAAGTTCCCTCTTCTGAAACAACTCTAGCTTGACCAAACAAACAAACAAACAAACACCCAACAACAACAACAACCTATCTAGGATACACAGCAGCCCTTTTGAATGAAGAATGAATAGAAGCAGGAAAGTCCATTTCTTGCACTAAGTAACTCTTTTTTCATCATGTATCAGCAGCTACGTCAGCAGCAAGCATTCTGTCTGGCTTCTCCCCATGGCTTCTTTCTCACTGAGTAGTTAGCTTACTGTGTTTTGGGCTCTAAGGAACCTATTTGGGCCCATTTGGTAATGGAGAGGCCAGAGTAAACAGGCCCTTAGTTGTCCCCGTAAAGTATGTGGTCTGCCTTGATGAGACACTCTGCAAGAAGTTCCAGTGGGTGGGGAATTATGTTCACTGTTGGGTCCTGAACAGCCAGAGCAGTGCCTGTCACATGACAGACACTTGATAAATATTTATTGAATGAATGGATAAATAGATGACTCACTGAAAATAGAGAGGATTTTAGTATTTTGAGGGTTTTTCTCTAAATTCTTAGCTTATCCTAACTTGAGGTGCTTACCTGCTTATGAAAATCAAATTTATTTAGACTAGTCTTAGACTTTTAAGTGTTAGCAAATATACATTTTCATCTTTTCTTCTTCCTGTGATGTAGCTTTGAAGGTGCAGATTTTCATGGGTGTCAGGGCAGGTCTCTGATGGTCCCTTGCTTTTTCTCATAATAGTAAGTTCTGGGTTCCAAAGAATGTTTCTTTTATCCACTGTTGCCTTGCTCATTTCTTACTAGTGCATTTCTCACCCAGTATCTGTTAAGGAAATGAGAATGTGACATAAATAGCCATAAAGCTTCACAGCTCACCCTCGTAAACATTTTTAGGTGGCACAAGAGTGCCACCTACTGTTCAGTTGTCGAAGTTTAATAGCCATAGGCCCTGTTCTTGAACTTTCACATATCTCATAAATTTGAGCATCACAGAAGTCCTGTGAGGTAGGTTTTCTCACTCCACTTCTGTGGAGGAATTCCTCATCTGCTTCCCCTTTGAGATGCAGCCTTCCCTTCTCTGCACTCAATGCTGAACTTCTCACATTTGACTTTTAGTGAGATTGCTGAGAAGTACTCGGCAACAACACAAACCTTGTAGGTCCTTCTCGTTCTAAGGTTGGGGAGTTGGGGCCATGTTGGGAGTAGCTTATGCCCTTCTTTCCGGAAGAGTTTGAGGCCCCAGAAGGATTGACTCACTTGCCTGAGCCGTGCAGCTGGTGATGTGGGCAATTACAACTTACAGGTTTATGTTCTCCATTTGCTTATGGCCATCTACATATGTAAACCCACATAAATCACTACGTAATAACTTCCAGAACTCCGACCACACGACGGCCTGACAAATGTTACATTCTCTGAGTTGAAAGTCCTTCAGTCAAGTTGCTGGGAAGCCAAGCTCCTGCAGGCTCACAGGAAGGAGTAATAATCTGAAATGTGAGCGACTCCAGGGAAGGCATGCTGAGGGCATCTCATTAGACAAACAGGCATTCCACATGGAGGATGTGCTGAGCAAAGGGTCCTGTGCGCACGGATACTCTCCCAATGTTTGTCAAAGGACACCCCATCTTAGTACCATCGTAGTTAGCCATCGTAGTAGGTAACTTTAAATTGCCCTAGTGGTAAAAGGCTACAGAGATCTTACAATACTCATTACTTGTATGCTTTATGGTTTGCGTTTTCACATACATGTTGGGCTCTTGAAATTGATAAAATACAAATTCACATGTAAGTGTTCCAGATTAAATAGCAATTGATCACCAGTTCCATTGTAATCACTAGGTTTTGGAAATACAGTGATATGGTAGAAAGAGCAGTCAGTCAAAGCTTGTTCATATATAATACATTTGGAGCCTCTGGTGGGCTCCACCGCCTGCCTCTGTAGTTAAGGAAGTCCTGTCGGCTGTCTGGTTTTAGTCTTTGGCCTGAATCTTTCTGCTTTACTTCTCCATGACTACAAAATTAAAGGAATAAGGCAAGGAGATGGAAATGTGCCCTAGGGCAACCTGGAACAAGGCCGCTACCCACCGAAAAGATGGAAGAATGTGTCTGGGAGCCACTGATTTACAGTGATTACAAACACCCGATTAACAAGATTTCTGCCTGCCACCTTCAGGGGCTCCCCTTACTTAGAAAGTATGATGTAATGTAATGTTTCAAGTTCTAGAGACTTCCGAGAACCATGAATTCCAAAAGTGGGGTGAGGGAGGTGATGATCAAACGAGTATGATTAAACAACGAGCCAGAGAGGATGCCGCGTCCCGTGCTCTGCACATGGCACATGATTTAGTTTGTGGCTTCTTGACTAAAGTGCATTTGATTTGGACCACTACTTAAAGGGGCTTGTTTTCCTCCCAGTTCAGCTGGACGGCATGAGCCATAGTTCCCTGACATACCTTGTTCTGGATAATGTTGCTCAGGTGACATGCTCAGTCATTTTGGAAGCACACATTACAGACAGAATGGAGCCCTGCATTATGAAGTCACTTAGGAGTGCAGTGTGGAAAGATGATAGAGATGAATGCATTATGTGGTCTTTTTCAGAACTTTAGGCAGGTTATAAAACTGCATGTATTTTCTATGTGTGGAAAAGAAAGTTGTCATTGAGGCTCACTTGTCATATCTTTCTCTCTTAAAATTATTTGCAGCATCAGTGCCAGCAGTAGTTCCCAAGGGCTGTCTCAGCCATCCACCCAGACGACTCAGTATCTGAGAGCTGACACACCCAACAATGCAACTCCTATCACCAGTAAGAGTTAATTTAGTTTTAAAGCTGTCTGCGTTATGGTCTCTGTGTGTGGCCCTAATATGGTTAGAGTATTTGTGGAATAAAGGTACAGGCATCTAATTTATGCAAAAGTTGGTTTGATCTTCAATTCTTGTTTCTTAGAGCATCAAATACAAATTTGGAGTATTTAAAGTAAAAATAATTGTTATAGCTACTTTTGCTTTGGGGAGATTTCCATAGTTAACTATATTAAAAGAGCCAGTAAGTCAGTTTTATACAAATCTATCCTGAAGGTTTTCAGGTAGTTTTATGGGTAAGCTAATATTCTCATGGGGCATGTGAAGACTTTGCATTGGTTTTACTCATCTGATGTTGGAGTTGAACCCAGGGTCTTCAGCATGCCAGCTGTGTCATAGAGCACTCTACCGGTCCTTAACACTGACTTCTAATCTTAATACAAGTCTAGCTACCGTATCTATGTTATGTGCATGGAAATTTTGTTTTGTTTTGTTTTTCAATATGGGTTTCCCTGTGTAGCCCCAGCTGTCCTGGAACTCACTCTGTAGACCAGGCTAGCCTCAAACTCAGAGATCCCTGTGCCTCTGCCTTCCAAGTGCTGGAATTACAGGTGTGTGCCCCCACCATCTCCCAGCTCCCCTCCCCTCCCCTCCCCTCCCCTCCCCTCCCCTCCCCTCCCCTCCCCTCCCCTCCCCTCCCCTCCTCTTTGTGCCATGCTGGGATCCTTCACACAGACTACAAGTATTTACTACTGAGTGACTAACTTCTAGCTTCTAACTTTCTTCTTAAAAAGAAAAACTTAAACCTTGTCTGTTTGTGAAACTGTCTGATTTGGGTGCTGGGAACTGAACTTAGGTCCTTTAGAAGAGCATTGAATGCTCTTGGTTACAGAGCCATCTTTCTAGCCCTAATTTCCTTCTTACTAACAAAATTCTGATGAATGTTTTTACCTAACTAGTTTTTATCTTAGGATGGCCTGGAACTCTTAGCAGGCAGCTTAGATTGGCCTTATATGGGTCACCATTTCCGGCCCATTTTTATCTTCATACACTCAGGTATTTTGGGAAAAGTAATTTGGGGGAGGGGGTATTCTTGAGATAGGGCTTCTCTGTGTACCCCTGGCTATTCTGGAACTCACTCTGTAGGCCAAACTGGCCTAGAAATCAAAGATCCACTTCCCCCTGCCTTCCAGGGATTAAAGGTGTGCACCACATAGCCCAGCTAAAGTTTTTTTAAATTAATTGACAAATTTATTATATACAATATGATATGAAATGCACATGTAATAATGTAGTCTTTGTTGGAATATAATTTAGATATAGTGGAGAATCAGTTAACATGAAAACAAAACAAAAGAACAAAACATAAGAGAGAGAAAGGCCTAAATAGCCAAAGATCAGGTCTTGGCTTGGAAAGGCTGCTGATTAATTAGGATTTTGTAGGCAATTTGCTATATTCCTTGGATTGGCATTCTCCTATTAATAAAATTAGATCAAGATTGTCTTCCTCCCTGTCTTGGTCAGTATTCTATTACTATGAAGAGACTCTACCACCAAGTTCACTGTCATAACAGAAAACATGTAGTTGGGGGCTTGCTTACAGTTTCAGAGGGCTAGTCTGTTCTCATGGCTGGGAACATGGTACATGTATGGTGCTTGGACAGTAATTGAGAGCCACATCCTGATCCACAGGCAAAGAAAGTGAGCCTAGGCTCGGCATGGGTTTTAGAACCTCACAGCCCGCCCCCAGTGACACATTTCCTCCAACAAGCCCACACCTCCTAATCCTTCTAATCTTCTCAAACAGTTCCACTCCCTGGTGACTAAGCATTCAAGTATATGAGCCTGTGGGGGCTGTTTGCATTGAAATCACCACACTCTCAATGCCCTGTTGTGCTCTTCTAAAGTGTTTCCAATGCAAAAGAGTAAGAATTGATAGGAGAAGGAGCAAATTTCAGGTCCGGGTCAGGAAATGAACAGGGCAAATCTGAGACATGTTGCTGAGCAACATATTACTGCAGATGGAAGCTCCCACTGATGAAGGGTGGAGCCATTGAGTATACAAGAGAATAATGACTGCAGTGAGTTGGAAGGAAAGATGTGTAATAATCCACACATTTATAATAGTTAAGATTGCTCAGTGTAATCGGCAACTAGGGCTCCATCCATACCTTATTATTCTGACAGCTGGCTAAATGATTTGTACTGCAGGGTAACGAGCGAGTGCTGGGAGATTAGAACAAATGTGTCTTTACAGAAGGCTCCCAGCTAGAGAATGGGAAAGGATTAATACAGTTAGGAAATGACAGTGACAGTCCTCAACAGAGTACTTGATTTAGGAAAGATTGTCATTGATGAAAAAAACCCTAAGAACAAAGGGAAATGGAGGCTTTACCATTAGCTAGCTCAAATCCTTACCTAAATCCACTGATATACTTAAGAGTACACAAAGTGTGACAACCAGATACTTTGTACCTGTAGATATGATGTTGCAACCCATAATAATTAGCCTGGATTTAATCAAGGCTGTAGGACTTGCAGCTGTCATGAAAGGGGACAGAGGAAGAAGATAAGTGATATGCCAGCTCTACGTAATTGATCTATTTCTTTCACTAAGACAGTGGCAGGAAAGAAGGGGAGACAAGAGACTTAATAACAGCACCTGCGGTCACTCTCGAGAAAGAAACACAGTCAACCGTCCTTCATGAAAGAGGCTGTCATGGTAGATGGGAAAGTCATCCCTGCTCAGAACAGGCACACTGTTGCTTTTAATGCTGTCATGCCAGGTTTTTCTTATTGGAGCCTGTTCTTACTTGTGGATATGACTTTATAAACTAGATAAGTCAGTGAGTATAAATGCTAAAATTTTTTTCTTTCAAGAAAGACAGTGAAAATATACTTACATATTAAAAATTTGTTAGTAATGAACATTATCATAAAGAGTCTGATTACTCGTCTATTAGTAGATCCTGAAAACAAAACACTGAAAAAATTTTAGCCTTTATTTTTATTTTATATGTATGAGGGTTTTGCCTTCATGCGTATGTGTGACCATGTGCTTGAAGTGCCTGCAGAGGTCAGAAGGGGGCATTGGATCCCCTGGAGTTAGAGTTGCAGATAGTTGTAGGCTGCCGTATGGGTGCTGGGAATTTAATCTACATCCTCTATAAGAGTAGCAAGTACTCTTAAACACTGAGCTTTCTATCCAACGGCACAAAATATTGCTTTAAAAGCTCGATATAAATGCATTTGTTTTATGACTAGAAAAGGAAGGCCATGCATGGTCGTGCACACCTCTAGTCCTAGCAGGCAGGAGGCAGAGGCAGGTGGATCTCAAAATAGTAGTAGCAATGAAAACAGTGGGGTGTAGTGGACACCTAGAATCTCAGTCCTTGGGAAGCTGAGGCAGATTATGGGTTCTGATCCAGCATGGGCTACCTAGTGAGATCTTGCCTCAAAAACTAAAGAAAAAGGGGCAGAAAAACCATTTAAAAATACGCTGGCCAAAAAATTTTCAAAATAGCAAAATAGAACAGACCACAGATCCAAGATATTACAAAACTTGAAGTAGACTTCCTTTTTTCTTTTTTAAGATTTATTTATTTATCGTATATACAGTGTTTTGCCTGCATGCACATCAGAAGAGGGCACCACATCTCATTATAGATGCTTGTGAGCTGCCATATGGTTGCTGGGAATTGAACTCAGGACCTTTGGAAGAGCAGGCAGCGTTCTTAACCTCTGAGCCATCTCTCCAGCCCCCACTTGAAGTAGACTTAAACATATAAAAATGACTCATCACTGGGTGCAGGCATTGCCTGATGGCATCCGTTATAAAATCCTGCAGTCCTGTATAGTCCTCCAGAGTCCTCCAGCACCCACTGCTGTGACCCATTAATTTTTAAAACTTAAGATGGAATCGCATTGTCTTTTCCCTTCCCTTCCTCTAACCATGCCCACCCCTTTCCTTGCTTTCTTTCCATTATCTATTAAAGGTAATAAGTCATCAAAATGCCATTTCAGTTTCTGCCTGCCAGCACCGGTTCTTCTTTTTATCCTAATTTTTTTTTTCTTGGCATGAAAACTTTAAGGCTGTAAATTCTGTTTTTGTTGTCATTGTATTAAGAATGGATGGAGGGGCTGGAGAGATGGCTCAGTGGTTAAGAGCATTGCTGCTCTTCCAGAGGTCCTGAGTTCAATTCCCAGCACCCACATGGTGGCTCACAACCATCTGTATTATGATCTGATGCCCTCTTCTGGTGTACATGAAGACAGTGTACTCATATAATAAATAAATAAATAAATAAATAAATAAATAAATAAATATCATAAAAAAAGAATGGATGGAAATTGAGTGAACTTAAATTTGAACCTCACATTGGCATGAACAGGCTAGACTATGGGAGAGAACAAACAAGAGTGATTAAACTGATGATGTATTTTATTAGAAGTGATAATTTTCAAACATATTTTCATTTGAAAAGATCTTTTGTTACAGGATGTATTGAAAAATCATTTGGGAACAAACACTAGAAGAGGCACTAAAGTCTGTAAATCAAACCTTGTGTCATTTGTCTCTAGGACATTCAGAGTGATAGTAATTGTGATTTTAGCATTTCTTGTTTTAACGTTTGGGGTAGTATTTTGGTGGATGGCACTGTTCTTTATATATCTTAAATTTATTTTTATTTTATGTGCATTGATGTTTTGCCTGCATAATCTCTGTGTGAGGGTGTCAGATCCTAAGCTGCCATGTAGGATTTGAACCTGGGTCCTCTAGAAGAGAACACAGTGCTCTTAAGCACTGAGCCATCTCTCTAGCCCCTTTCCTTAACATGTTATGTGCCTTTTATCAGTAACTTATCTGTTTGCTGTGTACAGTTGTTTTGCTTCTATGTTGCTTCATTGTTCACTGCTATGACCTAAATCCTCGGGTTATCAGTGACTAGTGACCCCAGGGCCACAGCAGGGTATTTATATTGCTTGGTCTGGCCTTGTTGGCTCCTCAGGTTATCCTACCTTGCGGATAGAGAAGAACGACTTGCGAAGTGTCACTCTGTTGGAAGCCAAAGCCAAGGTGAAGGATATAGCAATATCCAGGGAAAGGATAACTCTGAAAGATGTACTCCAAGAAGGTACTTATTTTCTCAATATTTTTAGTTTTCTTAAAAATAATGATTTCATTACTCTTTTCTTTGGATTTTATTCAATATTCAATTTATTCAACGAACATGTTGATTTTTGAAGTGTGATAAAACCACATACAAGTATTTGTTATCTATAAGCGTATTTTATTTTTATTTAAAGTGATCAGTACCCAGCAGGTGTATTTGAAATATTCAAATTAGTTTACTCTCTCCTAGGTTGTGGGTGATCAAGTGGATGGATGGGCTTTGGGGCTAGACTCAGGTTCCAGGCCCAGGACTTTAGAGAAATCACACAGTATCTTAGAATTCCTGTAGACTAACAGTGTGGAGGTCTTGATCACTCTTAGGCTAGTTCAGAGGTGAGATGAAATGATGCATATGAAAAGCCACATTTGTATTTGGCTTATCCAGTTCTCTTTCCGCCCTGCTTGCAGGTCCTAGCTTTCTGTTTTGAGTTTTAGGGTCTTGATGAAGGAAACAGTGAAATTAACAATAAAATACTGCACTGAACTTTTCACATTGATAGATGGCGGATGCTTGTTTCCTTGACCCCAGATCATTCTGGGAGTTTTTGGTCTGTGTGAGCCAATTCTGTTTGCTGGGACTCTTGGAAGCTAGCCTCAGAGCGAGGAACCTAAAAAGCCTTAGAAGCAAATGGTACTTAATGGAAGCAGATTTTTATTTCTGGTCTGTGTTTTAGTGTGTGAATGCTGCTCCTGCAGTTGTCCATTTTCTAAGAATAACTAGTTTTCAGGTCTATCTGCAGTCTAAAGAGAATAACCAGGCCAGACAGTGTTTCCTACGGAGTTCATGGCTGTGTTCATAGGTTCCTGGATCTCCAAACAGGATGGAGCAAGTAATGTTAACTTCAGGTTACTTGCTCGTAATTTGAGAAAATTTGGAACCAGCTGTTTTCCTTGCTGTTTTTTTGAGCCATAATAGTGTTGGTTTCTTGTTTTTTGTTTTTGTTTTTTAAAGAACTTTCGCTTCCAGAAAAGAAAATCTGGCTGGCTATGTTTTGAAAAGTGGCGAGGTTCACTGGAAATCTGATAGGTACAAATCAAACAATAGTTACATGCCACTTTTCATCTGTCAAATTAGACAGATATCCAGACAGGGTAGGAGGGAATAAACTGTTTCGCATCGTGACCTGTGGTGAGGTGACCTCTGTGCACACGTGCTTCACCCATAGCTGCTTTTGCTTTTATTTATTTATTATTATGTATACAGTGCTCTGTCTGCATGTACACCTGCAGGCCAGAAGAGGGCATCAGATCACATTGTAGATGGTTGTGAGCTACCATGTGGTTGCTGGGAATTGAACTCAGGACCTTTGGAAGAGCAGTCAGTGCTCTTAACCTCTGAGCCATCTCTCTCCAGCTTTTGCCTTTAAAGTCTGTGTTTGGAATATGTGAAGCAGGACTAGGGGTGGAGACAGGAGACAGCAGGAGGTCTGTACTGCTGAGCAGGTAGAAGGGAGGAGCTCCTTTGACTGCACTCTTCCTGCCTGCAGCATCTGTGTCACTCAGAGTCTGTGACTCATTGGGACCTTCCACACAGGCACCAGTGACTTCAGCACAGTGAAAGACATTAAAGCCCAGGGTGTGTGTGGTGTCCATAGTTAAGCTAAACTTTCAGGCCTTTTAAATTATGAAGGAAAGAAAGTGAAAATGGTCTTGTGAGAAAGAATAACAGGTCATTACATTTTTTTTTTGAGATCATTTCATTAGGAACCTTTTGTAAAATTAAAATTAAAGTTTTTGTTTTTTTTTAACCAATCAGGAAATTACTAATAAATCTGTATGGATTTTCACATTCCTGTTTTAACTACTGCTTTGCCCCCACAGAAATGTCATTATTTCTCTCTGCCTTAATAGCTGTTTAGGAACACACCTGACCTGAGAGTCTGGCCACCTTGTCTGAGACTGAGTGGTAAAAGACATTGAACAAGCCCCTGTCTAGAGCCAGGATTTGCATTCCTTGACCCTTTCTTCATTAAAGTCTGCATTGGCAGAAAGGAGAGGCCAGTTTTCTCACTTCGTTATTGCTTTGAGGGAACTGCCCGGGCTCACACCTGTGACTGCCACATTGTTCCTGATCATGTCACTAGCTTACTTAGGGAAATTAAGAAAAATATTCTCATATACTTAGTTTAGATGTGGGATTTCCCAAGGCAAGCTGCTTTGTAGTCACGAATGACTTTTAACAGCTTTGGTCCAGTTTATTCTGGAATGAGAATTAACAGCAACCACACCTGTAACAGTTTGCTCGCATTGCTAGAAAGCTTTGTGATACTGTGAAGATCATCATGTGTCCTCATTGACTGTTATTTTTCCTCTTAGGTACTTTTGGGCGTATTTTCCATGGGATTTTAGTAGATGAAAAAGATCCAAATAAAGAAAAACAAACGTTCGTAAAAACAGTTAAAGGTAGGTTTTTGGTTTTTGTGTTTTTACATGCTGTTTCCATAATAGTTTTCTTGTAGATGACTGAAGCTAGCAAGACTCTGCCCCCTGTCTCAGTGCATGCCAGACCTTTGGAATTAGTCTGTAGTAGTGTGACTCATAGGCTATATTTTGAGAATTATGTTTTTCTCACCAGGTATAGAAAATAGTTCTCTAACCTACTAAGCATTTATTAGATATGATACCAACTTTAGTTAAATTACGTAGTTACACGTGCTTAACTTGGCTCTTGCTGTATCTAACTTTTTTTTTCCTGTTAAAACTCTCTCGTACCATCTTTATCCTACATAAGAAGACGTTGCCATCAGTTTTCTTTTCAGCACACATATAAAAAAATAGTGCAGTGTGCTCAGATCCACAGCACTTTATGTAGATATGTGCTGTTTACCTTTCATTCCCTGTCCCTCTTGTTCTCTTACAGGCCTTATAGGACCCTAAAAGAGATGCCTGTTTGACACAACCCCAACTGCTACCCCGAACCCACTCCATTGTTGTATGTGTATATGCAGAGGCCAGGAATCAACTTTAGGTTTCTTTAATCAAGTGCTAACCACCTTTTTTGTTTTGTTTTGAAATTATTTTTATTTTATTTTATGTATATGAGTGTTTTGCCTCCATGTGTATATTTGTACCATGTGGGTGTCCCAGTCCTCAAGGAGTATGTTGGATCCCCTGGAACAGATAGTTGTGAGCCAACATGTAGATGCTGGGAATTGAACCCTGGTCCTCCTGAAAAGCAGCCAGTACTCTTAGCCACTGAGCCATCTCCAGCCAGTCCACGTTGTTTTTAGACAGGCCTCTCTCTGGGACTGAGGCCTTTCCAGATAGGCCAGGAAGCCTGGTTAACAAGCTCCAGGGCTCCACCTGGATCTGCCTTAACAGTGCAAGGGCTATAAGCACGTGCCCCCATGCCTGGCCTTTCCACATGACCATCAAGTTTGTTCCTTGTGCTTCTAAGGCAACTGCTTTACAGACTAGGCTTTCTTTCCAACCCACTAAGTACTTTGCAGGACTGAGGGGAAATTACTTTTGGGGTAGAAGGTGACAAAAGTTTTTGAGATTTACAAAGTTAAATGATAATAATGGTTTCTAAATTTTTGTAAAGGAATATGTGAAAAGGTTTGAGGGCTTATGTATGTTATTTCTAAAAATTTGGGCTTTAGTAATCTAGCTAAAATGTCTGGAATTTATTGCCTGTAATTTAACAAAATTGCCCACTTAAGGCTGCTGCAAATACTTAAAACCCTCCACATCTTCTTACCTTGTCTAAACAAATGGTAACTTGTGTTTTCTTTAGTATTTGTTTACCAACTCCCCTTAGCTCTCAAAACATTTAATAATTTGTTAGTGTATAGTGGGCTCACTAAACTTGAAGGATAGTTTATATGACTCTTTCTGTATTTTCCTCTTTATAAATATGAGGTTTGAGCTGCAAGTTTAGTGGCTGAAGTTTAGTTAAAGAACTGCCTTTTGTTTTCTTATTTTTCTTAAGGAAATATCTTAATGCCAATACCTTTTAGATTTATAAATACTCTATGGATTGTAATGAATCCTGAGTTAACAAAAGAAGTTTCCTCACAGAATTGATTTGATTTAGGGTTGAAAGGAAATAATAATGATATGAAAACACAGCGGGGATCCTGCAGTCTGCGATAAGCCTTCAGGGGTGGAGCCGTGGCCACTGCCTGGCCTCCTTGTAACCACTGTGCTCTCTCCTTAGTTGGAGGAAGCAGGAGAAAGCGCAGTGAGCCCTAAGCAGCCATGGCTGTGTAGGGCTGAGGGCCGTGTGGTGGGTGCTCATAGCAGTGCTGCATGACTGAGGCACCCCACAGTTTCTCTTTCAGACTTGAAACTTGTGAAGTACTGCCAACAGACTTCCCTCACAGGGTTGTGTGCTTTATTTCATCTTACTTCATGTTGCACAAATAGTAGTTCTACAAAGAACAAGTTTGGGGTTTGAGGGTTTTGTTTTAGGGAACACAGATATTTTTAATGGAAAAAAATGGAAGGTTTTTTTTTTTAAGTTTAATAATTTTGAAGGGAGAACTAATGGATATCCAGTGTCAAGACTAAAGTCAGATATCTGGTTATCTGGGTCAAAACCCATGAATGTAGAGGCTAATAATAAAATGGAGCCAAGCACAGTACAGCTTGCCTGCCATCACAGCATTTAGGGCTGAAGCAGGAGCATCAGACACTGGAGGCTACCCTAGGCTACACAGTGAGACTTTGTAAGTTCAGAAAGTTTAAGCAGTACAGAAAGGTGCAAAATTTAGGTTATCTCATCCCAAAGTAACCAGCATAAAGAGTATATGGTTCTTTCCACCAGTCAGGGAAAAATATGCTCCAGGGTTTCTGAGTTTTCAAGTGATTTTGATTTTAAAACATAATAATCACACAGACCGTTGCACTTTGCTTCTGAAATTCAGTGTGCAGCTTCCACTGTCAAGTAAGCCTCTGTGTGGGTGGGGTGCTCCAGGGAGCCCACGTGGCTCTTGATGGCTGAATATTTCGTGATGATGCATGAGCAAGTGCATTCTCAGGTTTGTCAATGTCGCTTCTCCCATCCACCTCCCAAGGACTTTACTGATGAGCCTGTCTGCACACGCTCTGACCCAAACTGGCAGGCAACTAAACATTTTATCCATATCACTCTGAGGGGGAAATGGCCTCTCCTAGTTTAATCTGGGAATCTTTACTTAGTAGTAAGACTGGAAGTGATTTTATAATTTTGTTGGGCTCCATCTGGGCTTCAGTATTCCCTAAATGTTTGTATAGTGTCTTAAGGAAGAGGGAATGAGCCCTCTGGGTGCCTCAGGTGTTTTCCTAATCTGCTGCCGCCTGTCCTGCATGGCGTATGGAACCTTACCACATTCTGTCATCTGCTCAGGAGTTTGTGTGAAAGCTGACCTCTTCAGCAAGCTTTTGTCAACTGCCTTGGAACTTCAGGCTATTTGTAACTTACAATGAAAATTTACTTTAGAGTAAAAGATATTTACTAATGAAATGTTAGTGTCAAGAATACAGCGTTATTCACGGCAGTGTTTTTTCTTTGTATAGACCAAGCTTCTGAAATTCAGGTGACAATGATGCTTACTGAGAGCTGTAAGCTGCGAGGTCTCCATCACAGGTGAGAGCAGCGGCCGCATCTCAGCACCAAGCACAGAGTGACACTGCGCTCTTACTTACTTATTTATTTTGTTAAGAATGTTATATCTGGTTCTGAATTGAGTTCTTTTGGAAGAGCTTAATTTTTTTCTGAATATAAAGGTGAATGCATGCTCATTAAACACATTTGCAAACGGTAAGGGATGAAGAGGAAGCTGGAGAACAGTGAGTAAGCCACATACGCGTTAAATGGGCACAACTAAGTGCTCTAAAGCAGTGCGCTCATATTTATGCACCTCTCTCCCTTTAAAGAGTGTGGGGCATACAGTAAAGATAATTATGATGAAAAATGTAAATGTATAGAATACCAGGTGACGAAAATAGTTAAGCACCCTTGGATGCAGTAAGGTTAATGGTCTGCTGTGTTTGCTGTGTGGGCTCTCGTGAATACATGCGTGCCTATGCCCGTGGATGTGTGTGCCTGTATGTGTCTGTGGTAGAGATTGTTATATAGAAATAGCCATTTATGTATTTGTAGAGATGTCTTATAATAAGTTAGATATCTCAATACTTAAATGTGTTTCCAATATACATTTTGTTTGTTTGTTTGTTTGTTTTTGTTTTTGTTTTTTCGAGACAGGGTGTAGCCTTGGCTATCCTGGACTTACTTTGTAGACCAGGCTGGCTTCGAACTCACAGCAATCCACCTGCCTCTGCCTCCCCAGTGCTGGGATTAAAGGCGTGTGTCACCAGACCTGCCCCAATATACATTTTAAAAGGACAATATCGTTATCTTTAATAAAATTAATGCATATAAACATTTTTTATTTTATGTGCATTAGTGTTTTTCCTGCATGTATGTCTGTAAGGGTGTCAGATCTTGGAGTTACAGATAGTTGTAAGCTGCCATGTGGGAGCTTACCCACATGGTCCTCTGGAAGAGCAGTCAGTGCTCTTACCCACTGAACCATCTCTCCAGCCCCAATTTTTGAATTTCTTACTATAACAACAACAACAACAACAACAACAACAACAACAACAAAAATCTTGTTTTTAGGTTTTATATGTTGGTAACTATAAGTCTCTGTCTCCATTTAGAAAGGCTACTTTGTGGTTTATTGAATGGCTGTACCACATTTTATTCAATTCATCT
Organism: Acomys minous; assembly: GCF_964271855.1. Lineage (NCBI taxonomy): Eukaryota > Metazoa > Chordata > Mammalia > Rodentia > Muridae > Acomys > Acomys minous. Next base: position 20,174,548 of record NC_140495.1, on the reverse strand, counting down.
CTTACATATGGTCTTAAAATCATAGTATGATTTCAAAAAAGGTACTTGTAGGAAGATCTTTTAACAGCTTCTTCTAGACCAGCAATCATTGTGGACAGTAGCATCATTATCATGGCAAAGTATTTGTTTGTTTGTTTGTCTGTTTGTCTGTCTGTTTTGAGACAGCATTTGAGACAGCCCTGGTTGCCCTGGAGCTCACTGTGTAGACCTGCCTGCCTCTACTTCCCAAGTGCTGGGATTAAAGGCATGCACTTTTAAGTGTAGCTGCTAAAGTTTTGTTTTTTTTTTTAAAGTATCGTCTAGAGGTCTGGGAGGTGGTACACATCTGTGACATAAAGTTGTTAGGGTGCAGACAAGTAGGTTTCTGGGGCTCATTGGCCAGCCTAACTGAATCAGTGTGTTCCAGGTCAGAGAGACCAAAATGGAGAACAGTCAAGAAAGGCACAAGATGGTGACCTCTGACCTCTATGCACATGCTCAGACATGTGCATATATTACACACCCACATGTACATATACCACACACAAGTACTGTATAGACGCAGCTTAATTTGTATAACTGCTGAGAATTTATGAAAAATTTTCATGTCTGAAAAGTGAACCCTGACTTTGCATGTTGTAAGAGTCTGTGGACTTCTGGGAAAGACAAGCGATATGCGAAGAGGGCACCATCAGTTTCCATTTCAATGACTTGGACAACTGCCTAGTCCTGATAAAAAGTATGAATACACAGAACTTCCGTTTTTTCATTTTGTTTTTATTATGTTTTTTGAGGGCTTAAAAAAGATGACAGCCACATAAAAATAAGTACAGTGGTAGTGAAAATGAGACAGAGTTTTGGCATTTGTGGTGGTAAAAAAGAAAGCAAGCCAAGAGTAAAAGATAACTGTTTGGGCTTGGGTTAAACAACATAATTCTGAGCTTCTGATCAGCTGAGATGAAGGCGACTTAAAGTCCAGTAAATCTCAGAAGCAGAAGAAAAAGAAAACATGCTTTGTTTATAGTAGGAAGCTAAAAAGGTTTTTAGTTTCAGATCCTAAGACAGATGCAACATTAGGTTTATTATATGATGTAATACTGACTAATATAAAAGTAAATGTTCATTTTTAAATTCTCATTGAAAAAGAAACCAGGCTTTTGAGAAAAAGTTGAACGCAGTATTGAGGAACAGTGTGGGTGCTCCTTGGAGGAGTTAAGTTACATAATCCAAGAATGTTGCCTTCCATTGGCCAGATTCATCCTCAGGAGTAGCCGTCCTCATCTGTAGAGGAATGGATAGGAACACCACCGCCCCCTCTCCACCTTAGGCTATGTTTACTTAGGAAGGAAAGTTAGTTTTATTTGCTTTAAAAAACAAACAAACAAACAAATAACAAAAACAAAGAGCGCTGGGCATGGTGGCGCACCCCTTTAATCCCAGCAACTCGGGAGGCAGAGGCAGGCGGATCACTGTGAGTTCGAGGCCAGCCTGGTCTACAAAGCGAGTCCAGGACAGTGAAAGCTACACAGAGAAACATTATCTCAAAAAACAAAAACAAACAAACAAACAAACAAGAAAACCAAAGAGCATGTTTTGTTTTCTCAGCCTTTGGGCAGTGCTGTGAGCAGGAGCCTGATGTCAGTTACACCGAGTCTAGAAGGAAGTGCCAGCAGCAGCTTCCAAAACCACTCTACTGTGCTAGCTGAGAACTTACAAGCTAGTTCTCTCAGCCGGTGAAACCTGCACCCATCTGCACAGAAGCATGCAACCCACGTAAATGCAGACAAAGGCAGATTTTTTCCAAGTAGGTGTTTTAGGTAGCCCTGAGCGTGCCTTGGCTCAGCAACTTTGCAGGCAAGCATTCCCTCATGCAGCTTTAGGCTCTGTGTCTTCTCAGCACCTTGCCATGATGGATTAGCTGTCCCATGACACCCCACAGAATAGAGCAGTGATGCTGAGTGTCATTGGACACTGAATGAGAGGGGAAGCGTGTAAAAGCAAGCTTGTTCAGTTCCTTGTCTGTGAAGTGACATCAAGGCTCTTAGTTTTAGGAATAAAATTGTTAGTATGCCACATTCCTTGCAACACTTCATCTCACCACAGCTTCTTAACTGAGTATTTACATATTTAGCTGAGTATTTTACCATGGCTGTTTGTTTGTTCACTTTGATTTAATTCATTAACTGCCCATTTTTGCACTTAGAGCTGAACTAGGCATAAAAAGTGTCTATGATGCAGACTCAGTGCAGGCAGCAAGGAATGTCGCCTGTTTCCACAGGGCACCTCCTTACCCGGTCTGTAATTCAGAAGGTTTGTTGTGTGTTCTGACATTCTGTGATGAAGGGTTATGATTCACTGACACATTTAAAGTATCTTGAAATTCTATCTTTTGTTTGTTTTTTGCTTTTCTACTGGAACTTGTAGGCATCAGTTTTAAAACTCATAAGCAAATAGTTTTATAAATTAAAAATAATCTGCTTTCATTACTTCATGGCTGAGAACCTTAAGCCATTTCTTTTGGATTGAAGTCCCCATTGGCCCAGCATGCCTGGTGTTGACACTTACTAAAGCTGACTGGCATACAGCTTTAAGGGTTGCACTATGCTCAGCATGGGAGGCCATTGTGCCCAGCCCCCACGGCCTGCCTTGTCTACCCTCTCAGCACACCTTTTTTACATCCATCTATCCATTCTTAGATTCTTAGACCTTTTTCTTTGCCCTCCTTTCCTTGGTAAAATGGGCAGAGTGAAGAGCAAGCATTGGTCCTTTGAAACACTTTTATAAAGCTTATTACTGCTTCCAGAGTAGTTTATTTTCCCTTTTTACTTTTTATTTTATGTATATGGATGTTTTGCATATATGTCTGTCTGTCACCACATGCATGCATGTGCCTGAAGGGCACAGAAGAAGCATTGGATCTCCTGAGACTGGAGTTACATGCAGTTGTGAGCCGCCGTGTGGGTGCTAGGAACCAACCCTGGTCCTTCTGCAAGAACATCCAGTACTCTTAACCATCAGTCCAGAGGATTTTTAATCCTGGAGTTATAGAATAAAAGTTTTGATTGTATTAGCTTATTTGTTGTGTCTTGATAAAATGCCGGTAAATCTGCTAAGCAATTTTGGTCATGAGTGAAAGAGCAGAGGTAGGCCTTTAGGGCTAAAGGAGTGGGCCATCTCACCTGCTCATCCTGAAATCAGGGTTTGCCTTGGCTGATCCTCAAGGGGAGTCTTGAGTTGCAGTGTGCACTGGGGCTTCTGGAAACGGGCTCCGGTGTCCTTTGTGTTCCTCTTTGTCCCTGGGAGGAAGTGCCCAGCAGCCCAGGGGAAATGACACCTGATGAGTCTATGGGTTACCTAACCTTTCTCCCTGGCTGGCTGCCACTCCACTGCCTCTAAGCCACTGATGCCTCTCACAGTTCTGCTCAATGGGGACATTTTTAGGACACAAAGAAAGGCAAAGTGGAAATTTACTGTAGCTTTACAAGTCAAAGAGAACTCCTTGGTGCATTTCTGCAGTTTCCCCTCTGTCTTTGTGACTGTCCTGTGAATGTGTGTTTGTGTCTCATTTCCTTAATTCTGGTCATGTTTTCTTACTGTCTCTCTTTGATCATTCAGCTGTAACGTGTTGTTTCATTATTCTTGGGCATTCGTGTTATTTACAACTTTAACTACTGATATCCCATTGACTATTCTTGTTAATGTAGCCTTTTATGTTTCTTATTAAATTTTTTTGTATTAATTCTTTATGAAACCATGCCTAGGAACATAATTTACTAAGAAATATGAGTGCTTTTAGTGTGTGTTTCAAATATGCATTAAATGTAATGACACAGGATGTGACACACTGAATATATAAATTGAATCTATGATTACTTCTGACTTAGTAGAGAGGAGATAATTACTTAAATACTTATAACCTAGAGGAAAATTGGTTATTCCCATATATCAGTTGGCCTATCATTACACAGGTGTGCGTCCCACGATAAAGTGGAACACGATTGTTCACCACATGCTTTTTTTGCATGCTAATTTGCATGTTTATTTTGCAAATTAGAACTGTTTGTGGCGAGTGAAATCCACATGTTGTAAGTTTGAAAACTAAGGCCAAGTTGGGGAGGTGGGGAATGGCATGCATTTGCATATGTGTGTGTGTGTGTGTGTGTGTGTGTGTGTGTGTGTGTGTGTGTGTGTGTGTGTTTCAAGATCGAGTCTCTCTGTGTGGCCCTGGCTGTCGTGGAACTCACTCTGTAGACCAGATTGACCTTGAACTCATAGAGATCCTCCTTCCTCTGCCTCCCCGAGTGCTGGGATTATAGGCGTGCACCACCACAGCCTGCCGTAAATCTTTTAATGATAATTTTTTAAGTGTGTTTGAGATTTTGTTTTGCTTTCGATTATCTTTACTACTTTTAAGATAAACTGATATGGTTTTAGATTTCATTTGTATTTTTCCCAACTTCTTACTGTATTCTAGAAACCTCCTTCCTATTACCCATGTGTGCATAGAAGAGGGAGAGAAGCCCATGGTGATACTGCCATACATGAATTGGGGAAATCTTAAATTGTTTCTACGGCAGTGCAAATTAGTAGAAGCCAATAATCCACAGGTGAGAAAATATCCCTAAATGTGGATAGTTTCTGATGTTTTTGGGATTAGATATTAATAACCATACACACAGTGTCTAAAGACCTTCAAAACAAAAAACCTCAGAATGAACCAGGAGATATTGATACGCTATTGACTTAGAGGAAAACGAGCACGGCATATGGTTCCCCAATGGAGCACCCTCGGCTGATGCCGTTTTCTGTTGTTCACTACGTGTTCGTTCATAATCACCTCTGATGCCCTATGACGGCATCTCAAAGTCCTTTCTGGGATAACATCTGGAGACATGTCCAGGATTTCCCTTCTAGGAGTGGAAGCCATTATAGAGCTATCCGACCAGATGTGCTGACAGCAGTGACGGGTGGAGGTCAGGATTGTGGGAGATAACTGGGAATATTCTTAATGTGCCTGAATATAGATGCCATCATTTAAGAGTTTCTTGTTGCTACCCGTGTCCTTGACTGTGAACCTCTGATCAGATTCCAGACATGTTATAACAGTGAAGAAAGTCTGCTGGGTGCTGTGCTCTCTGCTATATTTTGTGACTTTGTGAAGTTGATTTTAAGATTTATAATGGCATAGTTGTTATAGTTAATAAGAAAAATACACTCAGATCTGCATTGAGTATTTGGATTAAGTATATGATATGTTGTTTAAACTAAAAGAGTAAAGCTGTGATTTGAACCGTGTGATTGGAGGCTGTGGCCCATGAGCATCACCAGGGGAAGAACTTCCTTCCCCAGCCTGCAGTGCTGGTGTGCATCTAGAGAGGAGCATGTCCGTAGAGAGGCTTGTCTTAGCAGAATGCCCCCCTCTCACCCCCCTGAGAGGGAAGGTAATCTGATAAAACCTACTATTATAAAAGAAGAGAACAAGTCATTGAAATACTGCTTTAGAGACTGTGTTTCTTGAGTAGGAATCACTGAAAAGCTGTTCTGTAATGCTGATTTTAGATAAATGCAAAAGATAAGTCTCATGATAAAGTCACATAGATGGTAAATCCCATTAGAGAACAGGAGCTGTTATAATGGAGGAAGGAGTACAGTGCTCCCAGAGCACATCTTGTTTGGGAAATAGACTTTAAAAACTCAGTAAGTAGGTGTAAGGGACTGTGGCAGTCAGATCACAGACCTGCTTTGTACTCTCTGCAAACTGTGTTGTTTTCTGTTATGACAGGCAATTTCCCAACAAGATCTGGTACACATGGCTATTCAGGTTGCCTGTGGGATGAGCTACCTGGCAAGAAGGGAAGTGATCCACAAAGACCTGGCTGCTAGGAACTGTGTGTAGGTGTCGGGGGCAGATGGGTAGTGCTGCCTGGGTTTGGGCTTCTGTCCGGGAGTCTCAGTGGGACTCAGGCTGTCTGTGGGTAATGCTGGGTCTTCTTAACACCCTGATGCCTTTCATGTCTGTCTTCTTACTTCTCAGCATCGACGACACTCTTCAAGTGAAAATCACAGACAATGCCCTTTCCCGAGACTTGTTTCCCATGGACTACCACTGTCTAGGGGACAACGAGAACAGGCCAGTGAGGTGGATGGCTCTGGAAAGTCTGGTCAATAACGAATTCTCTAGTGCTAGTGATGTGGTGAGTACTGGAGCCCGGTGCCAACTGCATGTAGAGGAAGGCTCTCTCCTTGTGACGGTTCCTTGACATTTCACCCGGCGTGCATGCATTATGCTCATCGTCTTCCCTGTGCAACTCTCAGAATGCGCAGGCGGCTACTAAAGCACAGAATGCGTTGCTTTCCGGAGGGGCCTCTTCTTCTCATCTGAGTCCAGACACGGTGTGTGTTAAGTGGCACTGTAGTTCTGTCTCCTCATCCAGGTCACACAGTGGGCCCTCCTCCGCAGTGATGCGGTTTCAGAAACTGCATCTACTCATCTCTTGTAAGTTTTCCATCGCTGCTTGGCTTTTTATTCTGGTTTAGGTCATAATCATGCTAGGCATAGAGGCATATGCCTATAGTCCCAGCCAGAAGGCAGAGACAGCAGGACCGTGAGTTCCAGACACACCTAGGATGTATTGTGACTGTATCTCAAGAAAAAAATGAAATGAAAAATATACGTGTTTTTGTAATCTCTTGTCTGTTACATATTATAGCTGTGTATTTGGAAATTAGGTAAAAAGTTTTGCTGTGAAGGTCCCTAAATCATCACTCCATAATGTATTACTTGTAAAGTAATTGAGATTTGATCTCATATTTCAACATTGAGGAACTGGGCTTGTGTTTTGTGTCCCTGTGTTTTTTATTTATTATTCAGAGTTGGCTTTTCATCTCAGTTTGTATGCTTAACACTTTTCCCTTTTAATACTGTATTCCTGACACCAGTTTTACTAGTTCCTTACTTATAATGATTAGTTTCATGCTTTCCCTCAGTGTATTAGTTCTTGCTGGTTGCTATAATAAATTACTACAACCTCAGTGGTTTAAAACAATAGATTATTTGCTCACTGTCAGTTCTAGAGGCCAAATATAAAAAGTAAACACTTTTCCCATTAATTATAGGTGTTCAATGTATATATTGTCAAATTTTTTTTTAACTTATTTTAAAATTAGCTATTCTCTTAAAAAACAAAGCACCAAAATTTGAAATGGGCAGTGTAGGCGTGCATGGTTATAAGAATGGGTGTTGCCTGGCTGGAAGAGGAGCTACAGGGCTGACAGCAGAGGGAGCCCGCCTCATGTTCCTCACAGAGAAGCCTAGGGGCATGCTGGGAAGAAAGTGGCAGGTGGGGAAAAATAAATGCAATCCTAGATACTGAACCCTAAGGGTTCAGCTGGAGGACACAGAGAACCCGGTCTAGGCTGTCTGGCCAGAGCTTCTTTTATCATGAGACAGCTTCTTTCTCTAACGTTGATGTGCAGGAGTTAAAATTCCATTGAAATTGAAATCAGTAGATGTACATAGCTTGGCTGAAATCACAGTTCTGTGAACTCAAAACTGTTTGATGGGCAGGAAAAAGGAGACGTTTCTTAGATGATAATCTGCAGGCATTTTATGTTATTTTAATGTAAACTTCAAGAGACTTGGAAACTTTAATTTTTTTCTTAGTAAAAGGAATATTGATAGGTAATATTCCAGAAGGGCATGTAAGACGTCTGGAAGTGCCGCAGCGTGAGCTGCTCATGTGATGTCCAGGGGTGTGTCAACGTGAATTACCTAGTTGATTTGTTTGTTTTTGTGTAGGTGTTCTGTTATGTAATTAATCAACAATGGCATTTTTATTTTTATTTTATTATTTTTTGTATATAGGTATTTTGCCGGCATGTATGTCTGGATCCCTGGAATTGGAGTTAGAGACAGTTGTGAGCTGCCATGCAGGTGCTAGGAATTGAATCTGGGTTTTCTAGAACAACAGAAAATGCTCTTAATTAGTTCAGGCCCAACAATGGAATTTTAAAATCACACTTACGTTCACATACATCCTAGGACTCTTAGAACAAACTGAATGAATGGGATTCAAGTTAATGTAATCCATGTCTAAATGATACAGCCAGACCGAATGAATGGGCTAAGTGAATATAACGCATGTCTAAACAGGATAGATAGTGCCTGAATGCACTGCTCTGGGCTACTGGAACATCATGCTTTAAAAAAAAAAAATCACAGAATCATACTTATAATTAGTTATCTTTACAGTCATGATATTTTATAAAACTTGTGAGCATTAATTTATGTAAGAATTTGTCTTAGTCAGAATGCAGTTATATCAAATACTTTTTTAACAGCTTTATTTTTTGTTATTTAAAAATTATTATTATTTAAAAAAATTTCACCTTCCAATTGAAATTTTATACAATATATTTTAATTGAGGTTTCTCCTCTCTCATCTTTTCCCAGATCCTGCCCACATCTCCACCTATCCAACTCCTTGCTTTTTTCCCTCTCTTTAGAAAACAAACAAGCAAATGTAAACAAACAGCAGAATTTTTAAAAAAATAAATAACAACAACAAAGAAACACTTTAAGAAATACACATACAAATAAAACAAACCCATAAAAAACAAAATCAGAAATAATATACAAAGGACCAGTAAGAATACAAAGAGTAATAATGCCTAAACAAAGCCAAAGGAGAACGAGGCCTTCACCACTGAGCGTGGGCCTGCCGGCAAGTGTTTACATGCCCAGTGAGATCCACTGCAGAGAAATGACTTTGCTTTGTAAGCGGTTAGCCATCGGAGATCCCTTCTGGGTTAGGGATTGTGTCCGCTTTCCCCTCTCAGCCCTGGGACCCCATCTGACTTAGGCCTACACAGGCGCTGTGTCTGCTCCCCGATCCCTGTGAGTTTGTATGTACGTCAGTCCTGTTGTGTTTGGAAGTCACTGTGTCCTTGGTGTCATCTGTCTCATAGCCTTTCTGCCTCCTCTTCCACATAGCTCTTGAGCTCTGAGAGGAGGACTGGATGAGAACATCCCATTTAGGACTGTGTGTTCTCAGGTCTCACTATCTACATGGTGTAGGTCTCTGTATTAGTTCCCATATACTGCAGGAAGAAGCTTCTCATACGTGTATAGGCAGAATGTCATTAGGAGTCACTTTGTTGCTAAATTCCTTTTGCATAACAATAGTATTTGGCTTTCTTATAGGCCGATGGTCTATCTAAGCTCAGGTCACCCAAGCAGTGTCAGGCCTGAGCTCTATCTCATGAAGTGGACCTTAAATCTAGTCAGATAGTTGTTGGTTTTTCCCACAACATTCGTATCATGCTGGCAGGTCACCGTTGTAGATTACAGAGTTTGTCACTGGGTTGATGGTTACCTTTCTCCTCCTGTAATGTGAAGAGTACCTTCTAGTGCCACGAACAGCAGAACACTAGTCAGTAGGGGTGAAGAGTCTAGTTAGGCACCAGTGCAACTTCTCCGTGTTCAGTGAGTTCTGTCGGCATTGTCTTCAGCAGTGGGGCCTTTCCATCAATTTGTGGAGATCAACCAGCAGCCTTGGCAATAGCATGAGTTGTTTGGGGTTCTCATGGGGCCCCTTTTGGCAACAGCTCAATTAAAGGTAACGTGTTCGTGTCACTGAAGGTTCCCTGGTGGTGAAAGATGTCTAGTTGGGGCATTCTCTCCTCCGTTATTGGGGCATTCCATTTATATTTCTTACAGTAGAAACATCTACTGTAGGTTTCCATATGACCCTCAAATGGCCCAGCTTTATTTTGTTTTAAGCACTATGAGTTTAGTAATGGATATCTTAACAGAATTCTGCAAACTTAGACTAGTAACCCCCATTTCAACAAAGTTTTCATTCTTACAGCCCAGGCTGGTCTTGAACATGAAATCTTGCCTCAGCCTCCTAAATGCTAGGGTTACAGGCATGTGCCATCATGGGTTAAGTATTCTGTTTCTGTCTTATTCAAAACTGTTTTTTAGTTAGGTTTAGCATGTCATTATAAGAATGTTCCTTGGTTACATTTAGTGTTCAGATTTTTCTCTCTTAAATTCTTACAGATTTCATGCACACAGATACGTCCTATAAGTGTCTTTTGCCTTGAATAACTGGCACCGAAAGGACTAGTTTTGTCTTTTCCGTGACTGTGATTCTGGTGACCATGTAAAAATTCTGCCTTTCAGTTTGGGGCATTAAAGATTATTAAATTCAATTAAATTACATCCTCATACTGGGGTTGAAAATGCTAACAACTCCACAGACACAGGTTGAGTTTGTTAGTAATCAGGCAGTGATACAGTCACCCCTAAAGATCCCGATGACAGTGGGAAAACAGGCAGCTCCAAAGCCACTACAGAAGCATGTTGGCGGAAACACGGCACTACTCCCCAGGACTCAGGCACCTTCAGGGCGTGTGTATGTACGTCCTGAGCATGCGCTAGGTGGTTGGTTTATAAAGGGGATTCCTCCTATTCCCCGCTCTCTCTTCCCTAATAAACCTCTGAAGTGGATCTGCCGCGTGGCGTGATTCCGTTCCTCCTTGCAGCTCCGCCGTTCACTTCTTAACAGTTCTTTTGCCCTCTTTGGGTACAGTTGCGGTTTCATTCATTCACTTATTTGTCTATTTTATTTTTCAAGACAGGGTTTCTCTGTGTAACCCTGGCTGTCCTTGAACTTGCTCTGTAGATGAGGCTGGCTTTGAGTTTAGGGATCCACTTGCCTCAGCCTTCTGAGTGCTAGGAGGTAGGGTGTCAAAGTTGAACTCACTATCATATTTAGGGGATACTAAACAGTTTTCACCATCATGTACTAAGAAATGTAACCCCACTCCCACTGGAATCTGCACATGTAAAATGTACACTTGCAGGTGTGTAAAATGCACACTTAAAGGACCCTTTTCTCCTTGAAAGAACTTTACAGATCTGCATTTTTTTGTAGTTAAGAATTCTTCATGATTTGGTTAGAAATACATTAGTTTTTGTTTTGTCGTTAAAGTAATGCATTTGTTTGTAACTCTCTCTAGAAACATCCAGTATTTCGGTACGTTAAGATTCTAATAATGTTAACATCAGCCTTCAACTGTTGGCTTAGGGAGTACATACGAGATCCAGCTACTTGTAAATGTCTGCTGTTCCAAGATGTGACATCACATAGGCACTCTGAAGGCCCAGTGGATATTGTTAATGGTCTATACTTTCCTCAAATGTAGGCACAACCACAGATTTCTTTGTGACTTTCTTTTCCTTTATTTGAAAAAATGCTTTTTGATTGATGACTCCTTTGGCTTATTTAGATAATTATAGCAGCCAACAGCTTAGCTGTCAAGATCTACCACCGATTGAGTAGTGAATGCAATCAGGAAAGCACAGTTGAGAGTTTCATGTTGGTTTTCTTGTCTTTATGGTACTACATTGTATTTAAAAAGCATTTTCTCGGGAAAAACAAATCAAGGAAATGACTTCCATGCTAATCTTATCAGCATGACTTATGGTACTCAGGGGATCCTTTTTTAAAAGGCATTTGAATAGTTTTTAGGACACAGGGTAAATCAAATGTGCCCTGTGTGCCTGCTGGTTCTTTGTAAACAGTAGACATTGTCCTAGGAGGAAAATCTGTGGTTCTTCAGGGCTTGTATCTGTGGTATGGTTCATCTTACCCCAATTTGTCTAGTGCTCTAGAGGCCATTGCTGTGCGCTGAGCAGACTCACTTGGGAGACCCTTGTGTTTACAGTATTTCCACCAAGAGCAGTCTTTGGAACCATGATGGTATCAAAGAGAAAACTGCAATTACCGGAAGATGCTTACTATTTTTAAAAGTATAGAACTCCTTCTTTTGTATATTTTCCATTACTAATTTTACAGGAGTGCTCAGAAGATTTGCAGTAGTTGCTTGTTTCCTTCATGGTTGCAGATTTTACACACCAACAATCTCAGTCCTAGTATTTAAGTATCAGATTCACAGTAAGAGATTAATATAAGGGCAAAAGAACATGTAGAGATGAAAGGATCAGTTCAGACCTTAGTTAGGAAATAGAGGTTTAACATTTAGTATTCTTGCTAGGTGTGGTGGTGCATGCCTTCAATCCCAGTGCTTGGGAGACAGAGGCAGGTGGATCTCTGAGTTTGAGGCCGGCCTGGTGTACAAAGTGAGTCCAGAACAGATAAGTTTATACAGAGAAGCCTGTCTCGAAAAAAAAGTTAATATTCTTGATGTTAAGATACTGCTTAGTTGTATTACTGTGATTTTAATTGTCATGATCATTTTCTAAGAATAAGGAATTACTTGAAGAACAGTTCGAGCATTTCCAGAAGTGAGCGGTTTCCCCTTTCAGTGTTATCTGTAGCTGCTGAACTTTCAGGATCTCGTGAGTCTCTGAGCATCTCTCCTGGTTGCTTTGGAGACTTATTCTTACTCTCTGCTTTATTTCTCTTAGAAGACCCCAGTATTCAAAAGAAGCCGTGTATGAGTGTCTGTTCATGGAGAAAGTGGCATGAACAACCAGTTCTGTGTTAGTCTTGAGTTGTGTTGCAGATGTCTAAGGATTAGTCACACTAAGAGCTACAGATGCTGATTTTGAGGTTAAGCAGTGTCTTCGTAGATTAAGCCTGATAGGCTGAGTAGCTCAGGACACAGGCTGTGTTCCTCGAAGCTCTGAAGCCTGAGAAGTCCAGCTTGAGGGTACAGATCAGAAGTGTTCTTCCTGCTGTGTCTTCACACGACACAAGGAAATGTGGACTTTGCTGAGGTCTTTAAAAGGCACTAATCTCATTCCTGGGAGCCCCACCCTTACGATGTAAACTCCTCCCAAAGCCCCCCCTGCCAGCTCCATCACACGGGGCATGGGGAGTGCAACCTGGGAATGGCGGGGCCACAAACAGTAAGTCTGTCGTGTTCTGCTGCTGGGCCTCCTAATTCACATGCTTCATACCGTAGATGGCTTTTGTTCCCTCCTGACAGCCCTGAAAGCCTTAGCTCATTTGCCTAAAACCAGTCTCATCAGATCTGAGTGAGCCTTCAGCTTTAAGTTTTGGAAACCAAGCAAGTTACAGACTTCCAAAATGCAGTGTTGGGGAGGGTTTAGGTTGGTGCATCTGTCTCCAAAAGGATACAACAGAAAGGAAAACAAACAAAACAGTGGTAAAACCCAGCAAACAAACACAATGAAAACTTAGACTCAGTTCTCTTTAGCTCAGTACTGTGCCATCCAGGTCGACCTACAGCTGCTCATGAAAGTTCATTTGTGGCTCTCTGTCAGAGTGCCATCCAGGCAAGGCAGAGTATAGAGTGCATTTCATTGCACTGCTTTCCCACTGAATAGTAATATTTATTTACTCTCAGTTACCTGGCTAGGGGAGACTACTGTGCTAAAGCCAGCCTGGTGTTTTAAGTTCCCAGAGTAATGACACAAAAGTTTTGCCATCCAGTGGCCTCAGCCTCATATGTTAAGATGAAAACAACGGTGTACTTCCTGAGAAGCCATGTCAGTATATATTGTTAGTGAAAAAGTAGTTTTTGTCCTTCCTCTTCAATAGCAAGATCACAAGCTATGTGCCAGGGCTCATGCCTGTAACGTCAGCATTCTAGCAAGATGAGGAAGGAGTGTTGCTGGAGTCTCAGGCCAGCCTGGGTTACAGAGAAGGACTCCTACCAAGCCCCCAAAATAGAGAATAGCATCCATCTGTACCTCCTTCTGCAAAGTGACCCCAAACTCTGATGGCTCTGGTGCTCACCATGTGAAAGGACAGCAGATTCTGAGAGGCAGTGCTGCTGCTTGAGAGTTCACATAGCATTGTGTCGTGGGTTGGATTGTATTGGCTCCCCACCCCCATTCTCCAAATGGTATATTGGAAACGTTAATCCCTGTAACTAAGAATGTGACTTTAAGAAACACCAAGGACAGCTGGGCGTGGTGGCGCATGCCTTTAATCCCAGCACTCAGGAGGCAGCAGCAGGAGGATCACTGTGAGTTCAAGGCCAGCCTGATCTACAAAACAAGACCAGCCAAAGCTACACAGAGAGACCCTGTCTCAAAAACCCAAAACAAAACAAAAACAAACAAAAGAAACACCAAGGACTGCCGGTGGCCAGCAGAAATTGGAACTAGGAAGAAAGGGGCCACTTTTTGGAGTAATGTTTAATGTCATTCCATTGTTGCTTTTTGTTTGTTTTGTTTTCTATAGATTCTGTTAAGAAGTGTGGCTGTTGTTTACTAATGTAGGTCGAGTATCCTTCATCCAAAATGCCTGGATTTTTTTCTCAGTCTCAAGAATAATATATATATTGAGATGCTATGGAAATGGTACTCAAGCCTAAACACTTCTATTTTGTGTAATATTTTTAATGATTTTGTGCATGAAACAGTTTGATGCTGTGGAAATTTCTTCATTGTCATGCCAGCTCTGTAACTTCGATTTTGGAGCATTTTGCATTAGGGATGTTCAACCTGTGAAAGACTTAAAAAAAAAAAATCCATGTATTTTACACAGTGTTTCCAGATTTTGTTAATACTGACAAACAATAACCCCAAGCTTAATGCGCTGAGCTGGGATTTCACAGAAAGGCTTGTGTTTGCCTGTGTGCCCCACCCCTCAGTGCTGCTCTTTCACTCACCGAGAAATGTGTGGTTGGGCATGACTTTCGCCTGTTTTCTCTCCTTAAAAACCTAAGCTACCAGTGCGAGTTTCTCAGGGTTTGTTGTGAAAACCGAAAGTGATTAGAGACTCATTGCAAATACATGTGAGAACTTTCTAGCTGTTGCGCAGGCGTTGTTCTCTTTGTACAGCTTCCATTGTCGTGAGCTCCTCAGGGTGGCAGCAGGCTGGAGGTCGTCCCACCCAAGCCCTTCACGGCAGAGTGGCAGCAGCTCTGGGTGTGCTTGGGGCCCCTGTCCCACATGTCTCCAGGCCTGGGCCTTCTCAGGAAGGGACGGCCTCGTCAGTGCCCAGGGCTCCTGCTGCCTCCGCTCAGGCTCTCTTCTTACCGGTCACTCGCTTGCTGGTTTTGAGTAAATCTGACCTTTTACTCAGCTGTTGTAAGAGGTGTTTCAGGGTGTTTCCATGTCAAGATAGACGTCATGATGCTCCTCTGTGTGCATGATGCTAGAGCTCTATCCCCAGCTCTGCAAAATACGCAGATCACAAACCCAGACGTCATATGTTTTATATAAGCTGCATACTTCACTCATTGAGGATGTTCTGTCAATTGAGACCATTTTCCATTTCCCAGCATAATTAACTAATTTTGGGGTAGCATGATTTATGGCCAGTTTAAAAAAGTGGTTTCTTCAAACAGACCCAGTTACTCAGAACAAATAATACCAGTATTCACATTAAAGAACGAACGCATTAAAATGTTTTCTTTCCTACCCCAGCTGGAGAAACTAACCAGTATGGTAGATGCACAGTACTCATCTTCTTTAAGAATTTGTTCAGCTGCTATTTTTGACCTGTAGCTGTCTGTAGTCACCAGCACCCAGTTTTAAAATGTCGCCTCCTTATGCTGCTGTTCCTCTCCTAGTGGGCTTTTGGAGTGACGCTGTGGGAGCTCATGACTCTGGGCCAGACGCCCTACGTGGACATCGACCCCTTTGAGATGGCCGCTTACCTGAAAGATGGTTACCGAATAGCCCAGCCAATCAACTGTCCTGATGAACTGTGAGTTTTTGGATCTTGGACATGAGCTTTGATGCATTTTACTGTTTTATTATAAAAGTGGGAGAGCACGGCCCTGTGCTCACACAGAGCCTTCCCCTTGGAGAATGATGACTCTGCAGATGAGACCAGACATTGTGGAAACAGCAAAGTCACTTGTTATTGCTCTTGGCATCTTGTGTCAGCGGTGGATAATCTTAAGATACTAAAATTTAACCTGAGAATCTAACATAATAGTGAAGAAACTGATGGCGTACTGTGTGAGTTATCTGGCTTGTCTAAACAGTTAAAAAGATACAGTACTTAGAAAAACTTTCCTCGGGGTCAAAATTTGGATCGCCAACTCCCACTAAAGACATGTATCACAGTGTCTGTGACCTACAACAGGGGTGTGTGGAGAAAGGCAGATTCCTGAAGCTCCTGGCCATCATCCTAGCTGCATCTGTGAGCTCCAGGTACTCTGTCTGGAAAAAGAAAACGAGAGAGGACAGTACTCAACATTGTCCTCTGACCTCCACATATTTGTACATATACCACCCAGTGGTAAAAACACACAGACACACATCTAACTCATTATGACTTTGACAGACATCAGTTGATGCTTAAGGAAGATGCTCTGGGCTAGTGAGTGACAGGTACTTCCTGCCTCCTGCCATCATGTGGTTGACCTTACCTGTCTTGTCAGTGGAGTGCTCAGGGGCTGCTTAGGGAAGTGGGAGCAGAAATGAATGTTGTCTGGAGAGGCCCTAGAACGTTTCTCTGCCAGGTTTAGGCAGCAGCTTTGCTACAGATCCAAGAGTCTTGATTTCAGAGAACACTTCCTCAGAGTCTTTCCCCAAATGTTCAGGCTGACACAGGCCATGACTTGGTGTTCTGTGTATTTACACAAAGCTCTAAATCTGATGAATATATTTTGTATTCTTAGGAAGAATTAAGATTACCGTGTGTAATCCAAAATCTCAGCCTGTAATTCTGAAACTGCTGACACATAGTGTAACTGCGTGATTGTTTGTAGCATGCCCTCTCCACACCACCCTTGAACAGAACACATAACTGGCAGCAAACTGACTGAGGCCGTTACTAGCCACGTTTCCATGTCTCTGCAGGTTTGCTGTGATGGCCTGTTGCTGGGCCTTGGACCCAGAGGAGAGGCCTAAGTTTCAGCAGCTGGTCCAGTGCCTCACGGAGTTCCATGCCGCTCTGGGAGCCTACGTCTGACTTCTCTCCCAGCCCCACAGCTCGGAAGAAAGTGCCTGGTGCAGATGCTTCGTGTAGTGCAGTGCCTGCAGGAGCACGTTTGCCTCCCAGAACACCGTGCCTTAGGAATGCTTTCAGACCTGAACTTTTAAAGACAGACTTAATAATGTGGAGTATTTTTTAGATACCACTTTTATTAGGTTCACTCGAAAAGGGTTTTGTAAATTTCTTGGCCAAAAAATTTTTAAAAAATATAGTTACTTTGGACTAGGGGGTGCATTCTTAAAAAATAAACAGTTTTAAAAAATATTTAGACACAGATATTTGGAATAGCTGTCTTAGTGCCAACTGCTTTTATTTTTATGTTTTACTTCATTGAGGTAATGTAAGTGACTCATCTTTAAAGTTATTTTAATATTTTTGTCACTATTTTTGGGAACAGTTTGTCTTCAAAATGCGGTACTTTTCTTAGGGAAAACAGCACAAAAAGGTGTCTGATTTGCCTTATACAAGGAAAGACAGTATATTAGCAGAAGGAAAATTGAAGAAAAGGTAAAGAGAAAAAGAAATTACAAAACAAAAATAAAACATATTGCCCCTGCATGGAACATGGCTTTTGTGAACATGTTTAGTGAAGATGGCTCTGCTCTCTTGTTTAGGGAAGTAGGCCTGAGTTCGTCACATCTCACTCACCCTTCCTGTGCGCTGGAAGAAGGCTGAGGGCAGATTTGTAGGAAATAGTAGTGATCTTATTTATTTTCGCTCTCTAGGCTAGGAAATGACGCAGTTCCAGACAGTGAGCCCTCTCTAGCGCTGTGGTCCCTCTGCGCATACCTGGGCCTCGCCTCACGAAGAGTCGGTGCTTCAGTTGTTGTGGGTTTGGGGTTTTTTTGTTTTTTGTTTTGTTTAAATTGGTAATTTTTATGCTTATCTTCAAGGCTGGCTTAAGTATAAATTTGTTTTTTTAAAAACACTTG
Source organism: Acomys minous (assembly GCF_964271855.1). NCBI lineage: Eukaryota > Metazoa > Chordata > Mammalia > Rodentia > Muridae > Acomys > Acomys minous. Next base: position 20,156,742 of record NC_140495.1, on the reverse strand, counting down.
AAAAATTAAAGGAGTCATTTTATACGCAGGTATTCAAAATACTGCTCCTATGTGTGGTTGGTGGTTGCGTCTCAAAAGTCTTTGAACATGCAGCAGCTAGATAGTCATGTTTTTATCCTGTGAGAGTTTGACTCAGGTTACAAAACCCTAACAGAACAGCTGGCTCTGCTCAGCCTCCGTGGCACGTTAAGAAGTCGGATTACTCTTACAAGGAAGTATCACACAGAAACATGTCTGCAGAGCCAGTAAGTACTATGTATGTAGTTAGCACAGGGTTAGTCCACATGAGGGAAAGTTCTGTGGTTCTGTGAACAGCCTGGGCCAGCAAGTGCCTGCCTCTGTGTCCATCCTCTCAGAGATATAAGGGAGAATGTGGGTCTGTTATATTAAAATAAGCCTTACGACTGAAAAGACAGCTTCCACAGCACAAGGCTCCCACAAGCAAGCCAGGAGCTCAGTGTCCTGCGTACAATGTCCTGCATATGACCTAACATGTGGTATTTTGTTCCTGATGTACTTTGTCCCAAAATGTCAGGGTTTTAAATGTTCCCGTTGAACCTTTTGTAGTTGAGAGGCTTTGTTAATGGCCTGCACCTTGGCATCCAGTCAGCAAGCAGTGGTGTACACATGGCCTGCGTAGAGCAGTCCTGCTCACCCCTTTCCAGCACTCAGTGCATCCGTTTTGTTTTCAGATGGAAACAATAGTGAGAAGTCATATTTCTCTGTATAGAAGTTGGTTTAAAAAGGCAACGTGCTGGGGCCTTCCTTTTTTTGTACCAATCTATATTTAGGCTCGCAAAGTTAAATATCTTCTCTGTACTCGGCACTGTGAAGTCTACCTCAGGGTGCCTTTGCTCTCGCTTTGTGATCTAACGACCTAGGACCTTTGGCCTCTGGAGACAATGCAGAAATCGGCCACATGCCTATGCACAAATTCATAGTGAAAGAGTGTAAGCCATTACCTAGTGACACATAAATCTTGGACTAGGTCTTAAGTGTTTATCTTTGCATGTACAAGAGGCTTATTAACATGTTCTTCTGGAGTCCAAATCTCATTTGTAGCCTACAGCACTTGATCTCCAGGCCTCAGCCTCCTGAGCAGTGGAAGTGTAGATGTGTAACACCACGCCCAGCTAGACATTTCATTTAAGTGTGTGTGTGTGTGTCTGTCTGTCTGTCTGTGTCTGTGTTTTCCTTAGTTGCCCTCTGCTGTATTATTTTGGAGCTCACTGGTTGTCTAGGCTATCGGCTCGCAGGCTTCAGGGCTTCTCCTATGTCTTCCTCCCTGGCGTTGGATTACAGGTTTACACAGCCGCACTTGACTTTTGTGTATGTGCTGGGGATTGAGCTCAGGTCCCTATGACAGGCGTTTCGCTACACCTCCCCAATCGCCCCCATCCTCTCCGCCCCCACCCCCGACCTAGAGGTTTGTCAACTTAAACCAGTTGTACTTAATCACAGGAGGAAAGGGTATCTAAAGAGTGTGTGAGGATTTGTCTTCAGAGACGGGCAGGCCCGAGGGAGCATTCATTGGTCACCGTTTCTGGCTTCACGGAAACACCGGAGTTAGCATTATGAGTAAAGATCTTTTGGCCCCAAGTTGTCTGGAGCCAGAATGGCCTTGGCCTGACCAGGTCAGGAAGTGCAGCGCACAGTATGTGTGTTTTGAGTTCTGTGTTGGAATCTCCAGGCAGTATCCCTCTGGCCTTTGCTTCCCCTCTTTCCCTCAAGATCCATAGATGCCTTAGCTGAAGGAGAGGGTTGTGTATTTGACCTGACAGCCATTTTGGTCACCTAAACAGACTCTTATTTTGTGGTAAGTGTTCCCTTAGGATCCTCCTCACCTTTTCTGGGAAGGCAGGAAAAGGAAGAGACAGGAGCCTGGCCTGCTGGCTTTGGTGGTAAGCTCCTCACTCCACCTTCCCTGGCCACTTCAGTCTCTGCACACGTTAGGCTCCCTTTGTTGCTGGCCTCGCCCTCTGGGCCCCTCTTGAAGGAACGCTGTTCTCTTTCCACAGGATGTGGCCCTTAGGTGCATTAAAACAATATAAGATCTGGAAGCTGATATAAATACTGGATTTTCCCATCACCGCCTCAGCTCAGTGCTGTGTTTTAGAGATGGGAAGCTGATAACCTGACCTCCTCACTTTACAAATGAAGGAAATGGAACTCACTATTGCTTGCAGATACAAGATGCGTAACAGGCTGTTTCTTGTGTATTATAGGAGGTGAGTGTGCTTTTCAGGAAGGGGAATTGATATGGTAGGACACCGACCAACACTCCATCAGTAGTGTTTAGTGAGCCAAATGAGTACAGATTCTTGTATTTGGTCTTCTGAACCCACAGAGCGCTATTATTGGCCAAAGTATTAAAAAATGAAATTACCAGGAGGGAAGGTCCAGATGTAAATGGGCAGGTGTGCCATGAGGGTCTAACATGAAGGCGTTCAGACTGTGGTCTGCAGGAAGCAGAAACTCAAAGGGTCACATCAGAGAGAGATACAGCCACATTGCTTTAGTTGATGCCACTGTACGTCGTGCACGGCACTAACCCCCAGCAGTCCTGTAGAGTGGCCTTCTTAGTTCCATTTTACAATCAAGGAAATGAAGGTTGAGCTCAGTTGCTGAAGTGTTACTTTGTTTTAGTCCAGGGAGTTTGGCTAAAACACTGCCACTAAGATGAGAGGAAAGGCTTTACAAGGGTGGCAGGACATCTTAGGAGACCCTGCTTGTTGGCCTCCATTTCTGATGATGAAAATGTAGTGTTATTGATGGAAGCGCAAGGTTGGCTAAGAGCTTGCAAGCCTCTTAGGAGCTTGAGTTTTTTTCAGAGAGAAATTAGAAAGGGAGCTGGCTAGGAGCAAATGAAAATGGTACACGGCTACGGTAAGTCATGTGGAATCTGCTAAAACAAATAGTAGGTTAAGTAAATGCTTCTTACATTGTAGTCCAAAGGGAGGAGGGTGGCTACATCCCAGGCCCCCTTTCATCCTGCCCTTCCATACACAGACCATTTTAATGTGGCTGCATGGCCAGTGCTGGATTGCAACCACAACACTGTAGTTCCAGCTGCTGGTGAAAAGTCATTTCCTTGTCACTAAGTGATAGAAAAGCATGCCTCCCCACCCCAAGTCACTTCTGACATCCATCGGGAAAGACTTGGGCACCAGCTGCAAGGGCATAATTTAGAAAAGAGTGTTACTAGGCAGCTGGCTGGGAGGAAATGGATTTGCAAGCAGTGGTCTACCAAAGAAGAGAAGAATTGACAGAGGAGTTACTCACGAGTTGGAGTTTTCTGGACACGTGAGGCTAGCAGCACTTGAGAGTTTAGGCTGGTGGGGAAAGGGAGTTACCTGGCTGTCTTAGGATTTATTTCTGCAACGAAACACCAAGTTGGGGAGGAAAGGGTTTATTCAGCTTGTCATTACTGAAGGAAGTCAGGCCAGAGACTCAATCAGGCCTGCGACCTGGAGGCAGGAGCTGATGCAGAGGCCATGGAAGATGCTGCTTGCTGGCTTGCTTCCCATGGTTTGCTCAGCCTGCTTTCTTACAGAACCCAGGACCACCAGCCCAGGGATGGCATCACCCACAGTGGGCTGGGCCCTCCCCCATTGACCAGTAATTGAGAAAATGCCTTACAGCTGGATCTCATGGAGGCATGTCCTTAACTGAGGCTCCTTCCTCTCTGATGACTTTAGCTTGTGTCAAGTTGACACACAAAGCCAACCAGTATGCTGCCCAGCTAAGCAAAGTATCTGGACCAAGACACTGAAGGACCTTAAGCCTACGAGTTTCCAGAGCAAATGGGTGGCTAAGGCAGAAAGTAGGTGGATGAGAGCTGGTGGTTGGTGGCTAGAGTTGAGTCTTGATTGGAGCCCAAAGTGTCTTAGTTCTGGAAGATGAGCTCCCTGCACCCGTGGTTTGGGAGGGGAAGGGTTTGAGGTGGACCAGTCACAGCGCGGCCATGGGCAGCAGTGGCATCCTAGCGCACAGCACCCTCTGTCATCTGTGAGGGTGCTCTAACACAATACCTATGGTGCCTGAGGGAGAGAGGAGAGCGTATGTTCACTTAGTTTGTCGAGGTTTCACTTCACACGGGGCCAAGCTTGTGCTTTTGAGCTTGTGGCAAGGCAGGATGACATGGCAGGTCACATAAATGTTTCCTTGATGGCAGACAGAAACCAGAGAGAAAGGAGATGCCAGGGTCCCAATGTTTGTTTTAAAGGCATGACTCCTCTTGGCTGGAGGGTCTGTAATAGGCCCCACCTCTTAAAGGCTCTACCAACTCACAATTATGCCTTGAACTGGGAACCAAGCTTTTTTTTTTTTTCTTTTTTCCCCAAGCTGGAGGAAAGGGTTCATTTCTTTTACAGTTATGGTTCATCCTAAAGGGAAGTCAGAGCAGAAGATCAAGGCAGAAACCTGGATGTTAAAAGTTTATTTTTATATAACTGTGCTTGTTTCTCCTACTTTATTTCTTAAACTGGCTATCACACAAACAATTGAGACCTTTTTGTTTATAAAGCTTTGCAACACAATTTTGAGCAGTTTAAGTCTGTTCTTAACCCACTATGTTATCCTGACTCCATCTTTCCCAAAATCCTCACGCTACTTGCCTTTTGGTTCTTTCTTTGCTCCGGCTTAGTCTTCTTCATCTCCCCTGCGCCTCTGCCTGTGGCTCAGGAACCAAGCTTTAGCACACGGACCTTTGCTGGGGCATTGGCCCAGCCTGTAGCATCGTCTGGTCCCTGACCCTCTACACATACCGTATCTTTCCTACTCGCCACACTGAAGCGGTTCCTCCACACCTACTGCAGTTTAGGGAAAGCTCCTTGTTGTGTAAAACCTACCTCTCAAGAGGTTCTTCCGTGTCTCCAGCCTCTCAGAGTCTCTGCTTTTGGTCTGGTATACATGCCGCATGAGCCTCTGGGGGACATTCCACATTTAGACCACTTGGTAGACTGAGCCTGATAGCACCTTGACTGTTTTCTAAGCAACTGACCATGCGAGAAACCCTCTTGCCCCAGGGGCTATCCAGTTGGCACTCCAGCTTCGCCATCATCTCTCTCTGTTGCGCACTGCCCCTGCCTGCCCCCCATGCCCCTGCTAGCCTCTCACCAGCCTCCCTTGAACTCGGCTCTAGTCAGCAGCTCCTCCTTGCTGGACAGTGTTCTGGGAGATCTTCCCTACCAGAAGAGCCCCCGCCCCATGCTCTTCCTGGGCCCCTCAACCTTGTTCTGTGTATGGTGTTCTCTGCTAATGCCTCTCAACTTCCATCACCCCTCCCTGCCTTCCTGTTGGGAGAATGTTGAGTTGCCTCCTCTTCCTCCTCTCCATTCTCAGTGTCTGCCCTAACTGGGCCCAGGATCCTTCCTTTCTGGGGTACTGGCTCCCTCTGTGTGCCAGATTCAGTGACATTTGTTAGTACATCCTCCTGCTTGAAGGGCCTTCCTTCTTTCCTTCCTTCCTTCCTTCCACACTTAGCTCTTCTTCTGCTCAGGAGTCCACCTTTCCTACCCCCCAATTTTTTTATTCATGTGGTTTCTATTTCAGTCTTGAGTCCCTGCCCCTCACTTTTCTGTGCTCAGCACCTGTGAAAGACCATCTGGCACCTCTCAACCCCAATACTGAACTTAGTCCCTCCTCTACCCTTCATAGAGCCACCAGGGACCCACCCTTACTGCTTCATAGTTCTTCCTCAGTCATCCGTGGGTTGAACTTGTGGGCTCTTGACTGTCCTCTCCAGACTCTGTTGCCTCAAGGCAGCTTCACCTGCTCTCCCAGGAGCATTGATTATAAGTGGTCTTTGATAATGTTTTGATGATCACTGAGGCTCTGACAGGTTGTTGTGGGAAATAGTTTTGTTCAATCAGCAATACATATAATCATGAATGGAGGTGTGTGAGTGTGTGTGTGTGTGTGTGTGTGTGTGTGTGTGTGTGTGTGTGTGTGTGAGAGAGAGAGAGAGAGAGAGAGAGAGAGAGAGAGAGAGAGAGAGAGAGAGGTCTATTGTAAGCTCTTGAAACAAAGAAGGGCCACTCCACCCCCTCCTCTGCAATTTCCTTTGGCTTAAGAGTTTATTAAACATTTCTTCTTGGAGTTGCTCATTTTACTGACTAAATAAAAGTATTCCTTATCACTGAGAAAATATACATATATGGAATTCATTATTCTAAAAGATTGTATTGGCAAGAAGAAGAAGAAGAAGAAGAAGAAGAAGAAGAAGAAGAAGAAGAAGAAGAAGAAGAAGAAGAAGAAGAAGAAGAAGAAGAAGAAGAAGAAGAAACTAACTATATTTCAAAGGCTTAGAGGAAGGTATCCAGACACAGGGCTAGCAAACAGAGAGATGGCCTTATCCTCAATGTTGACCTGTAGAGGGAGCCAAGTATAGTTTTGTTCTTGTTTTTTTATGAAAACCCCACTGGTAGGGGGCCTTTCTCACGGTACAGCACCGCTCACACTCTGGCCCATCACTACTATTCAGCTAGCCCTGGGACCTGCTTTCCTAGTAGAAGTAGAAACTTTAACACTTGACCCTGATGTCTGCATGCAGACCTGCCTGAGACCACAGGGCGCCTGCTGGGGTTGGGCTGCAACCTTGGCTGTGAGCCACTGAGGAAATGGCCTGTGACCTGACATCAGCCATGCCCTGCTTCATCAGTTCCCTCACAGAACATCACCTAGAATGCCAGGCCGTAGAGTTGACAGTTGGCTGACCTTCCCCAAGGGTGGCACTTCATCTACAAAATGGTTTTGCAACAAATGGCCTGTCTCCTCCCTACCTTAGCAATTGGGTTCCTTGTAAAAAAAAAATACATATTTTTGTAGTGAAATTAGTACAGGACACCTTGTTATATACTTACAAATACACTTCCTTATTAGGCACAGGTTACTAGACAATTGCTTTGAAGTTGTTTACTGGAGTTCTACTGAAATGTAGATTTTTTCATAGCCTTGTGTACTTGCTACAGTAAGCGTTTGATTTTCTTGCTGTTTAAGAGAAAATGTCAAACTCTGAATATAGGCTTTGGATTTATTGCTGGGTCAATAAAGTCTTAAGAAAACTAGTTTTTCCAGGCGTGGCACTCAGGAGGCAGAGGCAGGTGGATCGCTGTGAGTTTGAGGCCAGCCTGGTCTACAAAGTGAGTCCAGGACAGCCAAGGCTACACAGAGAAACCCTGTCTCAACAACATAAAAGCAAAAAACAAACAAACAAAAAAACTAGTTTTGAAGGCTGCTTCTATGGCCTCTTCCTATTCCATCAACCCTGCCTCTCAGGGATATTTGGAAAACATCCCTCCTCATGTTAACTCTGAACTCAGAGCAACTGTGATCAGCTGTCGGCGTCATCTCTGCCTTTATCCTCTTCCAGAGAATGCATAGGTTTAAAACTCAGTAGTTATGTTTTTCTCTAATAGAGGCACATCCATGCGTTCATCTATGTCTATCTGTCTGTCTATCTATCTATCTATCTATCTATCTATCTATCCATCTATCTATCGACAGAATATTACTATCTATCCCTGGCTGTTTAGGCTGGCCTCTAACTCATAGAGATCTGCCTGCTTCTGCCTGTATCACAAACATGTGCTGATATGCCCAGCAAGGCTGTGTTTCTTTAAAATTTCCTTTTTACCTAAGTGACTACTTGAATGTTTGTATTTTGAGAACAGATTGTATTCCTGAGTCCCTATTATCTTTTCTTTAAAAAAAAAAAAAAAACCTATGTTAAGCCAGCAGTGGTGGTGTACACCTTTAGTGTTTACTGACAGAATTATTCTAAGAGCCAGGGTCATCATAAAGCTCACTTACCACCAGGCAAAGGAATGAAAGGAAACACGTTATCTTCATCATGGGTTCTGAGTTGGCAAGAAAAGTGACTCCCAAGGAATGAACAATCCCAGGGTGGTAACTGCATGGACTGAAGTTTGAAATGTACCAATCACACAGTCATGATTGAGGGAAGCTATCAGTTGACCAATTAGTGTTAGAAGAAACCAGTGAGAAGCCAGGTGTGGTGGCACACACATTTAATCCCAGCACTCAGGAGGCAGAGGCAGGCAGATCTCTGAGTTTGAGGCCAGCCTGGTCTACAGAGCAAGGACGGCCAGGGATATTACACAGAGAAACACTGTTAAAAAAAAAAAAAACAGGAGGAAGAAGAGGAGGAGGAGGAAGAAGGAGCCAGTGAAATAAATCACTAGGAGTAAATATAGCAAACAGGACACATATGCTTGATCCAGAGCCTATAGATTTTGACAAACATGGAATAACATCAGAGAAACTTCTAGAAGCAGAGGCCTCAGGTCAGAGTTTCGCTAGAATAAACTTCTACTGGTTCTGTGGGTTCTGTCCAGTCATGAATGAACTCCTTTATGGTCCTGGAAATAGCACAGCTGGAATGACAGCAAACCCTGCATTGCTCTCACCTAGTCTTCCCCAGGTCAGCCAACATCCATCTTGTTCCTAAATGGGTGGAGTTGTGTACGTATGCACTGTAGTAGCTGTGCCTCTTGTACGGGCTCATGGGTGGCTGCTTAGAGGCAGACAAGCTGTGATAGTTACTGTTAGTTCTGTCAACATTGTCTGGGAGAAAGGACTCTGGGTATGTCTCTGGAAGATTACCTTGATTATGTTAGTGGAGATGGAAGGATTCGCCCAATGTGGGTGACACCACTCTCTGGATGGGACCCCGACTTACATAAATAGAGTAAGGGAGCTTAACAGCAACGTGTGCCCATCTTTCTTTGCTTCCAGCCCATACTTTTCACTAGAACAAACCCTTTCTCTCTCAAGTTGCTTTACATTTTTTTTCACAGTCTTATTTATGTTGTGTGTGGTGGGCTGTGCATCATCTATCCATGCCATGCCACAGCACATGTGTGGCCATCAGAGGCAGCCTGTGGGAATCGGTTCCCTGCTTCTACCATTTGGTACCAATTGATGGAGCTCACACCATCAGACTTGAGTCACCTGGTAGCCCATAAGTTACTTTTGTCAAGAGTGTTTTATAGCAACAGCATAGTGTTTTAAGACACTAGCCTCCCCCCATCAGCCATGCCCCGAACTGTAATTTAGGACCATGACGTCTTGTTTTCATTTGTTTGTTCAATCTCACCTCCCACCGGTCAGACTCCTTCCTGGTCCTGCCGGGTCAGGTTCTCGGAACCTGCACCTTGCCTGAAAGCCAGGCACAGTTACACATTTCTGTGCTCCCAGAGCTCTAGAGGCCGAGGGAGGATCCCTAATGGAGGCCAGCCTGAGCCACATGGAAACTTCTTGTCTTACCAAAACAGACAACACAAAAGGGGGAAATGTCAGCTCAAGGGAAGAGAGAAAACTACTCTGAACATTTCTGGAATCCCAGACCTGGACCATGAGTTTCCCTGTTGAATAAAGGCCTCAAACCTCACACGGCCCTCGGCATCCTTGTGCAGTCTCACTGCTGCTATGATTAGGCTCTCCCCCAAAAGGTTCCTGCACTGCTGCTATGGTTAGGACCTGGAATGTCTCCCCCAAAAGGCGCATGTATTAGGGCTTTGGTCCCTGGCTGGTGGTGTTACTTGAGACATAGTTTGTCACAGTGATGAAAAGTCAATTACACTTCACGCCTTTTCATAGATTTACAAGCCCCCTCCCTTTCTTCCTCTACCCCTTCCTCCCCTCCCCCTTTTCATCACTGTGACAAAATATGTGACAGAATAACCTAAGAGGAAGAAGGACTTTAGCGCATGGCTTCTGAGATCTCAGCCCACACTGGCTTAGCTCCTTTGCCGTGAGCCCGAGACACAGCTGGGCATCCTGACAGGAACCCTACTGGAGAGAAAAGCAGTTCATTTCGTTTTCACGGCTGATGGGAGGCAAGGGAGAGACAGAGGGACAAACTACAGTCCCCAAGGACATGACCGGTGATCTACCTCCTCCAGCTAAATACTACCTCCTGAAGTTCCTGAACTGGTTTTTGTTTTTTTTTTCTTTTTTTCTTGTAGTTTAAGCTGCCCAGCAATTTTCTGTATTACCCAAGCTGACCTCAAGACCTCCCAAGTGAGCTGGCATGCCTGGCTCCCTTCTTCACTTCCAGCCTCACCTCATTTGGAGACCTTAGGAGACGCCAGAAAACACATCTTTGTTCTTGATGCTACCAGTGTTTGGAATCATCAGCACCTGTTTTCACATCTGTCTCTCCCTCTAGGGTGGGCGTGCATCCCAGTCTGAGAAAGGCCAGTACCATCTGGTGTCTGACCCTTGCTCACTCTTGCCTTCTCAAGGACTCTGTTTTCTCTCTCTATTATATTTGCAGTCTCAAACTGGAGTGGACATCAGCCACCTAGAGTCTGGAGTGGAGCCTGTCAGCCCGCCTTTCAGTTATTCCAGGCTGCTGCTGTTGTTGCTGCTGCTGCTAGTCTGAAGATCACAGTGACCACAATGCAGCAGATTTCAGCTCTTACTACAGTCTCTTTTTTTCTTACTACATTCTTAAATTTGAGCGAATTAAAAAAAACCCACCAAAGATACCCTGGCCATGGCCCAGAACAAATCAGTATTTAGGCATCAGTATCTTTTTTTTTTTAATGTTTCCTACATAATTCCAATGTGTAGCCAAACTTAATAACCAATGTAATAATTCCTTTTTCTTCAACTTTTGTTACACACACACACACACACACACACACACACATACACACACACACACACACACACACGGGGGGGGGTTTGCGGGGGGAGAGGCAAAGACAGAGAGATCGAGTGAGCACAGCGTGTGCAGGCATGCGTGCTCCGTGGTGCATGTGTGGAAGTCAGAGGACAACCTTCAGTTGTTGGTTCTCTTCTTCCATTGGGTGTCAGGGATCAAGCTCAGAGCATCAGGCTTATGAGGCAGGCACATCTAATCACCAAGCTGTCCTTCTAGCCCACCAGTGTAGCAATTCTAGTCAAGTTCTTAGTTCAGGATTTGGTCAGCTGGAAAGTTAAACACACCCATCCATAAAGCTAAGGTAGGCTTCACCTCTGCTGCTCACGTTACATTATCGCTCACTGTCTCCAGGTTTCTATTGCTCTGATAAACATGACTGAAAGCTACTGGGTCAAGAAAAACTTTGTTTCTTCTTAAGACTCTGGTCATACTCCGTCACTGGGGGAAATCAGAGCAGGGACTTGGGCAGGAACCTGGAGGCAGGAACTAAAGCAGAGGCCATGGAAGAGTGCTGCTTACTGACTTGCTCCTTAAGACTTGCTCAGCAGGGTTTATTATAGAGCCCAGGACCACCTGCCCAGGGGTGGCACAACCTGTGAGGGGCTGGTCCCGCCCCCCCCCCCATCAATCATCAATCAAGAAAATGGCCCACAGGCTTGCCCATAGGCCAATGTGGTGGGGGCGTTTTCTCTGTTTCCTCTTCCCAAATGACTCTAGCTTGTGTGTGAGTTGACATAAAACTAGCCAGCACTCTCATCCTGACAGTGAGACATAGTCAAGAAGTAACGGGGGCCGGGGATGACTTGCAGATGTTTTTCTAATGAATCCAAAAAGTAGGGGGGAAAAAACAATCATTTATTAAAACAAATGTAATAACTAAGAGACCTAGCAAAGAGAACTTACCTAAGTGTCTTACTTTCCAATAGCTAATAATAAACAGAGTGATCATTTCTTTATAAAAGAATTGGATGAAGAGAGCTTTTTTAAAGGCTGACATAAATAAGGAATACACAAGTCAACAAAGTGCAACACACGCATGCTTAGCAAACCAAAAACAGCTCTGATTACACGGTGATGCTGACCATTTCTCATGAGGAGATCCAAGATCATAAACACATCAGTCCTCCCCAAGTTTGCTAACGCAGCCTGTGCGGTTACAACATGGACTTGGCAGGCGCCGTCTCTCATTTATCTGGAAGAGAAACGGTTAGGTAAATAGTGCACATGGCACTTCTTCTGCTTTGCAGACTAGGAAACTGAGGCACAGCGGGCCCATTTCCCAAACACTTTTGGAACATGCGAACCCAGGAGGGAGAAGCTGAGAGTGGGGTGGGACACAGGGGGATGATCTCCAGTTCACAGAGTTTGGAGTTTTGATTGGCAAGCCAAGGAGCCTGCATCTGAGAACAGGAATAAGGGTATTTGGTGCTTACACTCTTCCTTGCTGCTTGTTTATGGTAAGGGGTAAACTGACTACAGCTAATAAACATCACTGAGAAGTACACAGCGCTCTGAGGTTGAAAAATGAGGGAACTGACCCATATCAGCGTCAGAACGTCTGGGCAACATTGTGGCTGGATGGCACCCCGAGATGTGTTTGTTGTTCTGGTTTACAGAGAGTACTCTGTTCTTTAGAGTCCGTAGTCCTACAGAAACAGCCAAGCATTATAAAGGTGCTCAGTTTCCACTTTACATAACACTGTGAGAAGATCCATCAGCACTGATGATTTTATTTTTTTTGAGACAGGGTCTCTCTGTGTAGCCTTGGCTGTCCTGGACTCACTTTGTAGACCAGGCTGGCCTCGAACTCACAGTGATCCACCTGCCTCTGCCTCCCGAGTGCTGGGACTAAAGGCGTGCGCCACCATGCCCGGCTAACACTGATGATTTTTATTTGGGATGGTTCAGGACACTTTATGGATGCAGAGGGCCCAATGCCTCCTAGTGACGTCCCAGCTATATAGCCTGATGAGGCAGATGTCTATAGACTTGTGAGCAGGCCAGCTCCTGTGTTGGCCATGGCTGCAGGCTGTGATAGTCTGCTTTGTTGGAGACCAGCCTGAGGCCTGAGAGGAGAGGCTGTGGGATCATGACTTCTCTTCCTTTATTTATTTATTTATTGATATGAGTGTTCTATTTGCATGTATGACAGAAGAGGGCACCAAACCCCATTATAGATGGTTGTGAGCCACCATGTGGTTGCAAGGAATTGAGCTCAGGACCTCTGGAAGAGCAGCCAGTGCTTTTAACTGCTGAGCCGTCTCTCCAGCCCCCGATGACAAAGTCTTTTAATTTTTAATGAACTTCAAATTACTGATCTATTTTATTGCTTACACTTACCTAATGTGTGTGAGAAATTGTTTCCTGACTCCTAAGACTTACTCTACTGATCCCTTCCACAAACTGTAGTTTTAGCACAATTCTAAGTACTTTATAGTTTTTAATATTTACATTATGATCCACTGTAATTTACTTTTTACATATGATCTGAGGTGAAAATTTAAGTTCATGTGCAGATCCTCTTATTTCCAAACCATCTGTTAAAAAGAATTCTATTTTTCTTATTCTGTGATCTTGACCAAAAAAAAACAGGTGGATCCTTTTCTAGACTCTTTTGTTGGTCGCCACGTTCATCCTTTTGCTAACACTGTTACTATCTTATTACCTTAGATCTGTTTGAGTGTGTGGAAGTGCACATGTCTGTGAGGCCAGAGGGCAACCTCCACACTGTTATTTAGGAACCACCAGTCTTGCTTTTTGGGATCTGGACCTCCATGGTTAGGCTAAGCTAGAAACTCTTGGAATGGCCAGCGTTAGTGTAGGCTCAATTTTCTTAGCAAATATATTTTATTACAAACTTATTAACCAAGAGTACTTCACTTATAACCTGACTAAATCTAAACAATAGGAAAAGGAAGATTAAAGAATAATGAAACCGTAAGGATATCAGTTCCAAGGAATGATTCTCCTGGCATAATCAGCAGGATTTCTTCTACTGAAACCTGGAGTAACCAGAACCCAGAACCTCAGCTGGAGCCTGGAGCCCCGAAGCCATCCCTCGAGTGGTTCTCTCTAGGAGCATCTCGAAGTGGAGCTATGAACAGCCAAAAGTATCCCAAATCTTCAAAGGCTCTGCCTCTTGTTTTTGGCTCACATTTATACCTTCTCAGAATTTGTTCAAGGATATTTTTCAGCTGGTTAATAACCAATCTCCCCTACATGGGGGTTCGACTTCTAAAGGGATAAACATCAGATGCTCTCTCACAAATCTTCTTTTCATCCCCCACTTGTGATCTAAACAAAATAAAACAAAAAACCGTATTTGTCTCTCCTTCACATTAGTTATCTACCTGACAGGATCTAGAATTTGCCTTTTCAGTGCTGGGATAACAAATGTGTGCTCTAGTGCTCACATCTTTATTTGAGTCCTGGGCATTGAACTCACTTCCTCATGATTGTCAGGCAAGGACTACCAACTGAGCCACCTCCCTAGGCCACACAACAACATCTGAAGTCGGAGAGTGTGAGCCTCCTAACCCTTTCCCAAGATTATTTGAGATATTCTGGCCCCATGTACTTCTATATGAATTTTGGATTCAATTTGCCAGTTTCTGGGAAAAGCCAACTAGGATTTTGCCTATGTCCACACAGACTCTGTAGGCCACTTTGATACTACCATCTCAGCAAAAGCCTTCCAGGCCATGGACATGGGACACAAACCCTGTTTAGAGACCTTGACATTTCTTTTGTACCTATCTGTGGGAAACCTTAAGCAACTTTGTTAGGCTTATTTTAAATATTTTCATATTTAGAAACATAAAGTTTTGCGAAGTGGTGGTGGTGGTCTATGCCCTTAATCCCAGCACTTAGGAGGCAGAGACAGGCAGGTCTCTGATTTCAGGCTAGCATGGTCTACAGAGCAATTTCCAGGACAGCCAGGGCTACACAGAGAAATCCCAGTCTTGAACACACACACACACACACACACACACACACACACACACACACACACACACACACACATATTATGTGATGCTACTATAAATTGAATTGTTTCTTGTTACTGATAATTGCTATACATGTGCAAGCAATCGCTAGAGAAAGAAAAACTTCTGTGACCTAATCTTAGGGAGGCACCAACACTTCATGAGTTTTATCTCCAGAAAGCCCCTCCAGCGAAGTCCTTGGGGTGAGAATCAAAGAAAAAGCACCACATGCTTCAGGCAAGAGGATGAGGTAGGGATAACCCACCTTGAAATACACCTGGAGCCTTCTGTGCTCTCCGATGGAGGCCACACGTCAAAGCAAACTGCTTTACAAAAGCCTAAACTGACACCCACCCAGAAATGGAAATTGTCAGATCTAGCTCACTCTGGCTTTCCAAGATGACCTAAGAACCTATGTAGAGCGGCTGGGGCGGGGATAAGAAGCACTGTGGGTCCCCAGCCCGAGCTCAGGCTCTAGATGACGTATATGAAGACACAGGGGTGTTGACTGCTTCGTCCCCCCTCACCTCTCACCACATTAACAGCAACCCTATGTAGTGTGAGCCACAAGCCTCAGACTATTTAGGGAGGGCTATACAGGGAAACGAAAAACCAAAAAGGGACCAAAATGTATTCTGACTGGCTGGGGAGATGGTTCACTGCGTTAGAGCACTTGACGCCCTTCTGGAAGACCCAAGTGGGAGTCCCAGCACGCATGCCAGGTGGCTCACCCTCTCCTGGACCTCATGGACTACTGCACACAAGTCACATATAATCAACACAGGTATACACACATTTTTTTAAAAAAAGCCTATAAAAATGTGCTTACAAAAATCACACTTCTTAGAATAGTTACTAAAGAAAACAACAAAAATAAATGTTGACAAGACTATGGATAAATCAGAACTTCTAATAATAAGGAATGCGAAATGATAACTGCTATAGATAAACAGTGTGATGATTCCATTAGGCAAAGAAAAGTAGCATTGCCATGTCATGCACTAGATGAGGTATTTGTGCACGCTTGTTCACTGTGGGAGCAACCAAGTACAGCATACCTGTAAATAATATTATATACACAGAAAACCCAAATAATACAAAGAAAATTTAGTAGAATTAAAAGTTTACCAAATTTGCTGGCTATAAGTTCATAATAAAAGAAAGCAATACCACTCATAACAAGGGGCTGTATACAAAGTCACCATAAAAAAAAAAAGCAATTAGATTTTATATTCTAGTGTCTTAGTTAGGGTTTCTATTGCTGCATGGAAAACTCTATGACCAAAGAGGAAGTTGGGCAAGAAAAGTGTTTATTTAGCTTACACTTCCAGATCATAGTTCCTCACTGGGAGAAGTCAGGAAAGGAACTGAAGCAGGCCAGGAACCTGGAGGCTGGAGCTCATACAGAGGCCATGGAGGGTGCTGCTTACTGGCTTGCTTCTCATGGCTTGCTTGCATTCTTTTTTATAGAACCCAGGACCACCAGCCCAAGGATTGCATCACTCACCATGAGTTGGGCCCTCCCCCATTGATCACCAATTGAGAAAATTCCTTACAGCTGGATCCCATGGAGGTGTTGACTCAACTGAGACTCCTTCCTCTCTGACGACTCTAGCTTGTGTCGACTTGACACACAAAACCAGCCAGTACAGCTAGCAATAAACAATCTGCTTTGTTTTGCTTTTCAAGACAGGGTTTCTCTGTGTAGTCCTGGCTGACCTGGAACTCACTCTGTAGACCAGGCTGGATTCTGCCTCCTGAGTGCTGGGATTAAAGGCCTGAGCCAACACTGCCCAGCTATACAATCTGAAAACTAACACGAAACAATTCAATTTATAGTAGCTTTCCCTGCCCTCCTCCTTTGTTGTGTTCTCTCTGCTTCCAGGCTCACAGGAGGTGAACAGCTCTGCCTTTCTAATGCCCTTTATGCCGTGTTGCTGTGTTTCTCCAAAGGCTCACAACAATGGCACCAACCAATCATGGGTCCAACTAAATCTTTCTTCCTTCTCAGTTGGTTTGCTCAGGTACTTTGTATCACAGTGACAGAAAAACTGACTAACAGAAGGAATGTATCTTGGACTAGTCTACATGCACACCTATTAATAGTATTGTGTTTTTTTTTTCTTTTAGCTTTTTAGATGGGGAATTAATTTACTGCCTAGTTTCCTTGTAACACAGTAACATCCCAATCTTATATTCTATGAGTACATCCAGCTTTGTCATGCTATATTATTCTTATGTATTGCTGAATCAGATACAGTAGCATTTTTGAAAGGACTTTTTTAGATTATGTTTGTGTGATAGTGGCCCCTAGTTTTCTGTCCTTATACTTTCTTTGTCAGGTCATGGCGTCAGGGTTTTGGTATCATTACCAAGATAGGATAGATGATGTTGTCAAATACAAATAAGCTGAACACTGTGAATGTAACTCTTATATAATGGTTTTCCTGATTGTTTCATAATTGCTCTTACTGTATGAAGTTTATTATTATTATTTTGAAATTTATGATTATAAAAAGAAAAAGGAGGCTTTTATTGGACTAAAATGGGGGAGATGTTGGAGAAGGGTCTTATATTCTGTATTTTCAGATGCTGGTTTCAGTGCCCTAAGATCTGGTTACTGCCCTGCCACCGCCATTGTTATGAATGTTGAACTATCTCCTATAACCATGTGATGTAAGGTATGTTCCCCAATTATCCCTGACTGGCTAATAAAGATGCTGAAGCCTCTGAGTGGGCAGAAGAGAAGTGGGCAGAGTGTAGCTCCAAGCTCTCATGCTTGGAGACCACAGGAGGATGGGAGAAGGGGCAGAAGAGGTAGCAAGAGGAGGGGAAGCTGGAGAGAAGGGATTCACTGTGAGGCAAGATGGGTAATGAGATGTGCCTATGGGCCTGACTGATGGAGCAGAAGCTGCCCAGGAGTCATCAGATTGGCAAGTGATTGGCTTTTATGTGGGTTTTAAGGATACTAAGAATCGAATAGCTCAGAATCTTGCTCACCATAGTACCTATAGCTTAAAAATAAATCATAGTCTCTCTGTGTCTGTTAGTTTGGAAGCTAGTGGGCTTAAAGAAAACAGTTGTTTTATTAATTAATATTCTACAGTGAGCCACCTTATATGGGTGCTGAGAATCAAGCTCTGGTCCTCTGGAAGAGCTGCAAGTGTTCTTAATCCCTGAGCCATCTCTCCAGCCTCAGCCAGCTCTTGTCATTGATTCTTTCCTGATTTATTCACTTTATGTACTTGTGCTTTCACGCAGTCTATTACTTTTAAGAAGCGTCGCTGGAGGGGAGGGTCCTGTTTGTTACAGTATGACAATTGTTAGGCTGTTTCTACATAGCTCACATCTGGGTGCTCCCTACTTGCCCCCATGTCCCATTTCTATGTCCTTGCTTTTGACTGGAGATATTTGAATAGTTTCATTTCCTTTGCCTGCTAGTGGTGTTTCAGTTATACACATTTGCGTTGTTAGTTGTTTTTCCGGCCATCATAATCATCTTTGGTTTTCTGAAGATGGATGCTAATCAGTCTCTTCGCCCACTCCCTGGGCAGTGGAATCGCAACGCTTCGGTTCCATTTGTTCCTCTCCCATGGCTGTCAGGGACAGTCTGTTCCATTGTGGTACATTTCCCTCATAGCAGTTAGCTCATATGTGATTGATAAATGGTGATGTCAGAATAATTCATAAAGTCTACTAGTCTGGGCAGGATTTCTCCCAGTGCATTGGTGTTCTGAAGCTGTAAGAGGCAAGCTTTCTCATTATTAAAGATGGAGTTTTAGTAATATGTGCAGGCCTTTAGGGAAAAGACTGAAGAGCTTGTATAACTGTCCAACATCAATGCAAGAAGGGTCAGTTGGTGGCTTCAGAAGCCTCCAGAAGGTTTGGTAACCCACCTGGGGAGATCACAGGGTAAATGAGGAAACTGCAAAGATACTTCCTTGCGAGTTAGAATAATGCTTGATTGATGGAGAGACGTCTACTCAAGTTTACTTTTTAAATTTACTTAACCTTGACTCACTTTGTAGACCAGGTTGGCCTTGAACTCACAGCAATCTACCTTCCTCTGCCTGCCTCAGTTTGCTTACCTTTTTTTTCTGTGCATTGTCCTACGAATTTCAACACAGCCAGGGGTTCAGAAACATCTGCGTCATCAGGACACATCATGTTCAAAATGCCATCCCATTCCCTCCTCATTATTTCCTGATTGCAAGATTTTCTCCCCTTTGTCATTAGCTTGGGGCAATTTCATGAGATGATTTCTTGTTGCCTACTTTCTCAGTTCACTGAGCTTCAATCTGTGCAGTTACAATTTTTACACTGGCGCAGCCTGCTTCAATTTTCCTGACGTCCTTGGATGTTCTGGTGTATTGGGGTCATATTCATGCATTCACAGTTAGAGGTGACCCGGGGGTCCTATAAGCAGTACTATGGGTTTCTACATTCAGGCCTTTAAAATTTTTTTTTATTTTTTGCACCCTTCCTCTTACTTCCTGTTTCCCAGAGCCTCTTGTCTTGGTTTTCTGGCTGTGACTAAAGCCCCACTTTTAGTTTCCGACTCCCCACAACTGTACTCCTGTTTGGACACAGAAAGACAGAATTACTAGGAATTTTCTCATCCTCGTGGGACAGTTTTGAACACTCTACTAAAAGGAGCAAGTCTCCTGAGGCTGCAGGGATGGCTCAGTGGTTAAGAGCACGGGCTGCTCTTGCCGAGGACCCGGGGCTTGACTCCCAGCACCCACATAGCAGCTCACAGCTGTCTGTGGCTCCATTTCCAGGGGATCTTACTCCTGACCTCCAAGTACCAGGCACACAAATGGAGCACATACATATGTGCAGGCTAAGCAGTCATTTTTAAAAAGTCAAAATAATCCCAATTAAAAAGGAGAATTAGATCTCTCCCCTCTTCCATAACTCTCCTGAATGTTGCCTATTAGTGACCCTTGCTTATTTTCCTTTTGAGTGGTAGCTCTTTTGCTTCTTCTTTTTCACTCGAATTTCTGATATACCTTGCCTGTTATTTATTACCTGATCTGTATGATGGAAATATTTCTCTTCTGATCTGTCATAAGTTTTTTTTTATTACATTTTGTTTATTTGTGTGTTTAGTTTTTTGTTGTTGTTGGTTTTTTATTTTGTTTTGTTTTGTTTTGTTTTTGAGACAGGCTCGATCTATGGGCAGGGCCCTGGCCACCCTGGAACTCACTATGTAGATCAATGGGGCTTCAAACCTACAGAGATCTGCCTGCCCCTGTCTCCTAAGTGCAGGGGTTAAAAGTATGTACCACCACACTAGGCTAAAAATTGCATTTTGGTATGATCAAATTTATCAGTTTTTCTCCCTCATAAAATCTGTACTGGGGATTAATTAATTCTTCTCTTTGTTCTTTCTTATTTTTAAAAATTACTTTATGTATATGGATATTTTGTCTGCATGTGTGTCTGGGCACCATTTGAGTGCCTGGTCCTCATGGAAGACAGAAGAAGGCATAGATCACCTGGAGCTGAGTTACAGATGGTTGTGAGCCACCATGTGGATGCTTAGAATAGAACCTGGGTCCTCTGAAACAGCAAGCAGTGCTCTTAACCACTGAGCTATCTCTCCGGCACCCCCTGCTTCCCTCCCTCCTCGCCCCTTCCTCCTTTCTTCTTCCTTCTTTCCTTCCTTCCTTTCTTCCTTGACAACTCAGATGGCTGAGTCAGTAAAGTGCTTGCCATGTAAGCATGGCAATCTGAGTTCAGACCCCCAGTGCCCACATAAAGAGCTCAGCACGGTGGCACACATCTGTAGTCCCAGCACTGCAGGTACAGAGACAGGCAGATTTCTGGAGCCTGCCTAAACCAACGAGCTCCAGGTTCACTGAAAGATCGTGTTTAGAAAAATAAGGCTTTATTGAGGAAGGGAAGACATCCAACACCGGCCCCTGGCCTGCATATGCACGAGCGTGCACGTGCGCGCGCCCACACACGCACACACATACGTGTGCGTCTTATGTAGCATAGGCTGGCTTCAAACTCTTCTATGGCTGAGAATGGCCTTGAACCTCTGATCCTCCAGCCCCCACCTCCCAAGTTTCCAGACTCGAGTTGTGCCATGCCACGCCCAGCTTAAGTGGCACTATAGGTTGTACCCAGGGCTTTGTGCATGCTGGTCAAGCATTCTCCCAACAGTACCACATTCCCTGTCCCTCCAAGAACTCTCCCTTTATCTTCTAACCATAAATACATTACTCTAAATTTTCTCTGGTGCCTTTATAGATTTTTTTTTTGGCTTTGTTTTATATTTAGTTCTTAGCGTCTCCCAGAGTTCGTGCTGATGGAGGGATAAGGTGAGTTTATCCTGTCCTTCCTTCTACAGTAACATCCAATTGTCCCTACATCACTGGCCAAATATTTTAACCTTTAAAAACCCATTTGCATCAGGCATGATGGCAGATGCCTGTCATACTGGCACTTGGGAGACTGAGGCAGAAACCTTGAATTTGAGGCCAATCTGGGCTGCGTAGTGAGTTCTGGGCCAAACTGGGCTCCAGAGCAGCATCCAACCTCACAAAGCAAAACAGAAAATGCACCTGCCATGTCACCTTTAATAAACCCACTTCTCTTTCACGTGTCAGTTTAATTCTGTGTTTTATGTTCACTTTAGCTAGGAACTTATTTATACCCAAATCAATATTAAACAGTTATATTTATAGCTTGATTAATGTACTTTATTATAAAATTCATTCTGTCCTTATAGGCTTTTAAATTTTTACTTGATGAGCCCAGGGTCTTATGTCAGTCTAAAATAATTTGCAGGGGGACAAAACGCATGTGTACCAAGTATGGACAGATATTTCCTTTGCCGTTATCTGTTAAACAGTATAGCAACTATTTACAGCATTTAATTTGCAGTAGGCATAATAAGGAATCTAGAGACAGCTTAAATAACATAGGAGAATTTGTGTGAATTATATACAGACATCCATCCGTACTATAGAAAGGACTTTGAGCTTCCAAGGCACAGGAGAGAGTTCTGGAGCCAGGCCTCAGTGGATCCCGAAGCAACATTGCAAGGACATTTTAGAGAACCAGTGACGTTACAGGGCCATCCTATCCAGTGTCATGGTGTATGTTCATTATAAAAAAAATTACTTTTTAAATATACATCAAATTATTGTTATCCTTGTTATATTTATTATTGTGTCTCTCATACATGTGCGATGTTATCTCGTGTGCATGTGAAAGGACAGCTGCAGGGGCTGGTTCTTTCCGCCCACTGTGGGTTCTGGAAATAGGATGCAGGTTGCCAGGCTTAACCCACCAAGCCATCTTGCCAGCCCATGTCCTTCAAAAATGTAGTCTACTTCATATATAAACAGCTTCAGCAGTTCTAAATAGTATTTTATAATAATACTTTTAAAAGCCTGGAATTAGAAGTTTTATAGATTTTTGAAAAATGCAATAGTGATTCTTCCATTATAGTTCCAAAATTCTGTGTCAGGCTGTCCTACCTCTTGTTCTCATTTATTATTATTATTATTATTATTATTATTATTATTATTATTATTATTATTATTTTATTTATTAGTTTTTCAAGACAAGGTTTCTCTGTGTAGCCTTGGTTGTCCTGAACTTGCTTTGTAGACCAGGCTAGCCTTGAACTCATAGAGATCTGCTTGCCTCTGCCTCCCTGAGTGCTGGAATTACAGGTGTACACTACCACGCCCGGCTCTGACAATTTCTTAATTGGTTTTATGGGGCTTTCCAATGTACATGATTTTATTGCCAACAATAACAGATAACTTTGTTTATATAGTCCGGACAGACATGTGGCTTCTTCATCCTGTTTGCAGATTGTCTAGGACAGTCCTCAATCATTAGCAGGGACAGCTCCCATCCACCCTCTCTCTTCCTTGATTGGAGCATGTCTCTCTGTTTCTTTGTATGCTTTGTACTTTATCATTTATTTATTTAGCTGCTATTTGGGATTTTAAAAATATATATAATATTTTTGATTATGTGTATGTTTGTGTGCCGGTGTGTGGGTATTTGCATATGAATGCAGGTGTTTGCAGAAGCCAGAGGTGGCACCCATACACACACAAACACACACAGACACACAGACATACCAGCACATGCACACACATACATACACACATTCATATATACACATATACACACACACAGACATGTTGGAACACACACAGTCCAAGAATGGAGTCGTATGAGGATTCTGAGTGCTTATGTGAGAGAATGCCAAGAAAACAAGAGTCTTGTCACCTCAGTTTCTTCCAAACAGGAAACTGTCCTTGGACTGTGTTTGCATGCTCCTTCGCGGTGTAGTGGCTGGGAGTGAGATCACTTCGGACAACGCAGTACTGCCCGCTGCTGTTCCTCAATTAAATGTTTAACCCATCCTTTATGTGCTTCCATGGGAAAACATGTTTTGGCCACAGGCGCTTGTCCTTGTGATTGTACGCAGCTTGAATTCATACTTGAACTTTACTCGGGTGACCTTTCTTAACCCTCAGAGGATAAATTGTCTGGGACTCTGAAAAATGTTGGCTATTGCATGAGATTTAGTCTGCCTCATTTATCAGCTCCATTCTCCCAGGTCCTACCACCTCTAGAATCACACACACACACACACACACACACACACACACACACACACACACACGCATATAATATACTTTGGTCTTTGCTACTCGTCTAGCATTGATTGAGGAATCTCTTTACCTAGCCTTTTAATTTAAAACTTCTCCTACTTTGTCTAATATATCATATTTTTGAAAACAAAAACAGTGTAGTTTTGGCCTTTCCAAATACAATCTGATGGCCTTTTAAAAACAGGCAAATCATCCCAGATCCACTGACACAACCAACAAGATCTCAGTTGTTGATGACTTCACAAGCCAAAGACCCACTAGGAACACGCTCAGGTGACTTTGGTCCGACATTACTGAGGGCAGAGGCAGCACCCTAAAGTTCCCCGTGGGAGTGCGGCCTCCATTTCTTTCGGAATGAAAACCTGTTCTTCATACAACTCTTTGATTTGTGAGCACCAAGACAGTAAAAGGCTCCCAGCTTCTCTCTCAAGCAGCTCTGTCTCAAGGGTGACCCCCTCACCGTGTACCAGTGTGTGCGTCTCTGCTTTCATTTCTCTGTCTCTTGCTCCCATAACTCTCTGTCCCCATGGTCTCCCTAACTCTTCCACATTTAGTCAAGCCAGATATACACAGGTCACAACAACAATGATTGTTACACGGTGAGCCTGGAAACCGGGGACAGGGAGAAAGGATGATGGGTCGGAGTGCGGCACAGCAGACCTCTCAGGGATTTTCCTAACATGGCAATGAAGACCAGCAGCCGCGAACACCGTCTTCCACCCCGATGGGCCTTAACATCTGGGATCCTTTTGCAGCGGGAGCGTAGTCATAGCCTCTTACTGCTTGGATTTGATTTGTATGTGTAATTAGGACCAAAGCAATACAGTTTGTACTTTCTTCTCTATTTCCACTTCCTCTTATAGCTTGAGGCCTTGTGTGCCACCGACCTAGTGCCTTTACTTTTTTGATTTCTGGAGAATGGCAGGGGCAAGGTCATCAAAAGTTAAACTGTCAGGGGATGGTGGCTGGGGAGAGATGACATTGAGGCCTCGGGCCAGAAAGCAATGTGGATGTACGATGTAGGGAGACTCTAGAAAACTCTCCTACTCCATCACTGTAAAATGCCTTCCTTCAAGACTCACTACGTATACATGTATGTATGCACACATAGGTTTTCTTGTTTACTTAGTATGGTGAGAGGGGCAGAGAGTTGATAACCTACAGGATGATACAGGTTCAACCTGAGAGGCAGATGACGGTAGAAGTTGTGGACCACAGTGTCAGGAGGATTGGCAGCAGACCCAGCCTTAGGAGGAACCTTCCCTAGAGAACCAGGGGAGCTATTTGCAGGACCTTAAAAGGCAAGGGAATATTGCAGGGGAAGGAGGGCGAGAAAGATGTTCTAGGCAGAGGAAGTTGACCTCCAGAACGGAGCAGGGCTGAATCTGGGAGAGTCGAGCAATGTTGAGAGGCAAGCCAGAGGGCCTGAGGCCATGGGGCCTGTGCACAGCGCCTGGGGCTGTAGTCGGCTTCATATCCCTGCCTACTGTGCCATCTCTGCACTATGCTGTCTAGGGGTCTCTGTCACCAAACAGGTGAGCAGACTCTTAGGGTGCCTTTGGCTCCATCAGCAGCACACAGTCCCCTTTTCTGTGCTCCACTAATACATTACTTCATCAGGAACACCTGTCCACATGGGACCTGTGATCCCTTTGCCCGGGCTGTCGCATCCCTGTAACACCTGGGTAAGCTCGAGGAAAGGCTTTGAGTACCATGTTTTAGGGAAGCCCTATAGCAGTGGTTCTCAACCTGTGGGTCATGACCCCTTTGAGGGTCAAATGACCCTTTCACGGGGGTCACGTATCAGACATACTGCATATCGGATATTTACACTAGGAGTCAGAACCATAGCAAAGAGCAGTTATGAAGTAGCAGCAAAAATAATTTTACTGTTTGGTGTCACCACAATATGAGAAAGTGTATTAAAGGGCCACAGCATTAGGAAGGCTGAGGACCACTGCCTTATAGGGTTCCCAGCTGCCTTCTGAGCTGTCCCTTTGGCTTGTCCCTCCGTGTGTGCTCTGCAGCCTGGTGCATCGGCATCTGGGTGTACCTTTTAAATCTGAACTTTAACTAGATCCTCAGCTGATTTGTCTGCTCGTTAAAATTCAGATATATGTTCTTGGAAGACTTGAGGGGAGAGGAGGGGGTTACTACATAGTGCACAAATTTTATTTCTTCTTTTTAAGCTCATGCCCTCCTCATAGGAATCTTTTCTCCTCTGCTAAGATAGAGCTAGCCCCTGTGTGTGCAGAGAGGGGTGAGGGGGTCCCTTTAGACCTGTGATCTCAGCACTCGGGAGGCAGAGGCAGGTGGATCTCTGAGTGTGAGGCCAGCCTAGTCTACAGAGCCAGTTCCAGGACAGCCAAAACTACACAGAGAAACCCTGTCTTGAAAAACCAGAGAGAGGGGCTGGAGAGATGGCTCAGAGGTTAAAGGGCACTGGTAGAGACCTCTTCCAGAGGTCCTGAGTTCAATTCTCAACAACCACATGGTGGCTCCCAACCATCTGTAATGGGATCTGATGCCCTCTTCTGGTGTGCATGAAGACAGTGTACGCATAGATGTAAAATAAATTAAAAGAAAGAAAGAAAGAAAAACGAGAGAGAGAGAGAAAGAGAGAGAGAGAGAGAGAGAGAGAGAGAGAGAGAGAGAGAGAGAGAGGACGTAGGCAGGGGTGGGGTGGGAGAGAGAGGGAGGGAGGAAGAGAGAGGGGAGGGAAACAGCTATTCCTTTTACCAGGATGAGGCTGAAGCTGAGAAGCAGGGCAGCAGAAGGAGCTGCCTCCAAGAAAGAGGCCTGGCCTCAGGAGGCAGAGGAAGGAAGCCTCTCCCAGCGCTCACCTACTCCCAAGGCAGCATCACCCTCATTAGCCAATGAGCAGTCAGTCCTTCCCGGGGGTTCTTTAGAGACACTCCCTCCACACAGGGTCTTGTCTTCTTATGAAGTATCTGCACGTTTAACTCTTCAGCCAGGACACGTGTGCCACATCAGGGACGGAAGACTGAGACGATTCCAGAGCCATGGCCACCGTCCTGCCCTGTGTCATCACAGCAGAGAGCTGTGCAGAGCCCTTCTTCCCCTCAGAGACACCCAAAGCTCAAAGCGATTTGCCTGACCCGACGGAAGCTGGAGAGGTGGCTCAGTGGTTAAGAGCACTGGCGGCTCTTCCAGAGAGCCCACGGTGTGATTCCCGGTGCCTGCATGCGGACTAACAATGATCTAACTCCAGTTCCAGAGGATCTAATGCTCTCTTCTGGCCTCGGAGGGCACGAAGCACATAAGTGGTGGACAGACAGACATACATGCGGGCAAGTTTTACTAAAAAAAAGAAAGAAAAAAAATGCTTTCCCCCACTGCAGTGGTTTAAATTAGACAGGAAATACCAGGTCCCTCTGGGTGGGAGCGATGGCCCCTACCGGGTGTGCTCAAGCGGTTCCTGTCAATACTTGCACTATTGTACTACTGCCTACTCAGTAAAAGTTACTAGAAGGATGCAAGCATGGCTCCAAGGGACATGTTAGGACCCTTCCTTAAGTCCAGTGCCTGGGCATCTAACACAATGCCTCTGGTGGCACCTTGGCCTGTTTATAGAAAGCCAGAGAGAAGGATTCCTCTCTGAAATATTTTTATATGGAAATTACCAGGCACGCCCTTGAGGTATAGAATTGTATCATCTTGTGTGTGGAAGCATAGACGAGGGGGCAGGAAGGCTTGGGAGATGCACGCCAGGGATAACACATTTCCTCCTGGGATACTTAACAGTCTCCTGTGGTTTCTGGAGTTGACAGGGCCAGAGCCTTGTCCCTGGCAGCCCTAACAAACATAGGTTGGCCTACCAGTGATCAGTCAGCCAACTAAACAGACAAGTAAGTAATAGCGACGAATAGAGGAAAGTGATTTAGTCCATGTGGCAATGTTGGGAAGAGGAACAAGTAAACATGTCACCCCCAAATCCATCGTTGGGACCCTGGTGGCAAGCTGAGGTTTCAACAGAGGGCAAGAGGTAGGTATAGCTAAGCAGTCCCAGTAAGGGTGTGGTCCTTCCCCTCACTGGGCCGTCATTGGCACTAGTCTCTTCTGCAAGGTGGTCTGACAAGTTGCCAGAACTCTGTGACATCCCTTCCCTGGCTGGCTGGCACCAATGCTCTGGCCTTTTCCTTCCCCTAGATGAAACTCCTGGAGAAATTCCAGTTTCCTGGGATCCATTATCTCAATAGTCTGGGAAGGGGAGTGAGTGTCTCTTTGGAACTCGGCACGCCTGCCAGGACCACCTGGGTGCATTGCTTAAGCCAGCTGTGTCTCCAGCCAGTTCTGTACGGAGACAGATGTAGCCTAGCTCTGCCAGTACATGGTGTGATACAGAGCTGAAGGGTGAACAGGCCTGACGTGTCCTGGGCTCATTTTATTGTTCCCTTTATTCTAATTTCTGTCTTTTCCCTCACCTTCCTGAGGAGTGAGTACCTTCTCTTTACCCTTTAGACTGAGCTTCGTATACTAATGACTTATCACGGTGACTAAATACCTTACAAAAATCAACTTAATGAAGGATTGGTTCTGGTTCAGTTTAGAAGGGAAGGTATGGTGGCCCTAGCAGACACAGCTGTGGGGGTAGGAGCAGAAAGTGTCTGGTCACTTTGTGTCTAGAGCCAGGAAGCAGGGGAAAACAACTGGTACCTGAAGGAGAGATAAACATGTTTTGTTTGTTTGTTTGTTTGTTTTAGATCACAAGTGGGCAATGAGAAAAAGACTTGTGAGAGAGCAGGTGATGTTGATCCCCTTAGAAGTCGAATCACTGCGGGGGGGAGGGGGGGAGGTTGGTTATTAACCAGCTGAAAAACACCCTTGAACGAATTCTGAGAGGAGGTATATATAGGAGCCAAAAACAAGAGGTGGGGCCTTTGGAGACTTAGGATAGTTTCGGCTGTTCATCGCTCCACTTCGAGACTCTCCTAGAGAGAACCACTTGAGGGAAGACTTCGGGGCTCTGGGCTTTGGCCTCCGGCTGAGGTTCCAGGTTCTGGTTGCTCCAGGTTCCAGCAGAAGAAATCTTGCTGATTATGCCAGGAGAATCGTTCCTCGAAACTGATATCCTTATGGTTTTGTTATTATATTCTTTAATCTTCTTTTCCTATTGTTTAGGTGATTCAGGTGATAAGTGAGGTACTCTCGGCTAATAAGTTTGTAATAAAATATATTTGTTAAGAAAATTGAGCTTACATGCTGGGCATGGTGGTGCACGCCCTTAATCCCAGCACTAGGGAGGCAGAGGTGGCGGATCACTGTGAGTTGGAGGCTAGCCTGGTCTACAAAGTGAGTCCAGGACAGCCAAGGCTACACAGAGAAACCCTGTCTTGAAAACAAACAAACAAAAAAAGAAAATTGAGCTTACAGGTACCCAGCCGTCTTCCTCTTTCACCCCTTTTATGAAGCCTGGCATCTTAGCCCATGGGATGGGGCCACTCACATTTAGGATGCATCTTCCCTCCTCAGTTAAGCCTCTGTGGAAACGGCCTCTCAGACACACCCAGAAGTGTGTCCCCTCGGTGATTCCATATCCTGTCAAGTTGACCAGGAAGGCTAACCACCATCACAGTGGGTGAGAAATGAAGTGGATTTGACTCTTGGCCCGGGAAGGGAAGTGATGATGACGAAGAAGAAAACCCTGCTCATCCACATAAAGACTTCTTGTCCCCAGGGGAAATGTAGAAGAGGAGGAGAAGTATTCTTGAACAGGGGACTGTGAGGTCCCCATGCTGTACAGATAGTTGATGGCTAATTAGCTTCAAGGTCCATTGGACCAGAGCCTGTGTGGGCGGCACAAGGCTCTCTACCCAGCATGGTACCCAGCACATGACGGGTATTCAAAGCTTTCCAGCGACTTCATAACTGAAGACCTTATGCACATCGTATGCACAAACCTAAGAGGCACTAATGGGAGTAGTTCTGCCTCCCCGCCCATCTGAATGGACAGGGGGCCCCTGAACCTTCTCTTCATTGAAGCAGAAGGCCCTGCTCTAGGACCTCTGTTGTGGGTGACAGTCTTCTGAGTCAAACCACCACCTTGGGGGAGTTCTGCTGTGCCCCTGATTCTTGCAAAAGATCATCTTGGTTGGGGGGATCTGACAGTTTACATGATAGAGGCCAGAGACTCTCTCCTGAGTATTCAGCTGCTCTCTAGCCCCACCCCCACCTTCCCGCCCCACACCCCAGGACCTCTGCATGTGGCCTGGGGGAGGAGCTAGAATTTATAGGCTAGGGAAGGCTAAGAAGTGCCCACCCTTGTTGGGTAAGGCTTTCCAGCCATGGAGAGTTCTGGAAGGAGTGCCACACCCCTGAACGTAACCCCTCACCTAGGCTTAATAGAGACAACTGGTTGAATCCTGCCCAGGTTCCTCACTGGGCCCTTGGAAGGAAAGGTAGACCTTGCTTTATTTCCACCCAGGGAAGGAAGTTTAGCAGCAACCTCACCTTGCCTGGCCTCAGGAGGCGGCTTCCTTCCTGCACGCAAGTTCAGCTTTCTTGAGAAAAAGACTGGAGTCAAGATCCATCGACGTAAAGGGGGAAGCCCTGGGGCTGCCTTGCTCATTGGTTGACTCATCCTCCCCACCATTCTACATGCATTTACTCAGCATGAATATGGTGCCATGAAATTAATCCATGTAACGATAATTAGTCCACCAACCAGTCCAGCTGGTCAGTTATTGGGGGATCGAGGGGGGTCGCAACCTGTACATAAAGACATGGGCGGGAGAGAGACAGTAGCTCAAGCGAACAATTGCTTGTCAAGAGCTCGTTTATTAAAGGTAAGGGCAGGCTTTTTAAAACCTGCTTTAGTGAGGGCAGGGGTACGCAAGGAGAGTAGTGGAAAAGTACAAAATCTTCTGGGTTGAGCCCCGGGAACATTAGCAAGGGGAGGGGTCTTTCAGGTGAGACAAAGCAGGATGTCTCTGTGAATATCTTAGGATCAGATCGCTGTCTTCTCAGGACTAAGCCGGATGCCTTGCATACCTAATGAGTGGCCCAGCAGGATGTTTGCTGCAAATACTGAATGGGTGGGAGTCGGCCTCAGGCCTTTTGGTCCCTGGCATCCTCACCCCTTTTGTTTACTTTGGCCTGAGGGAGACCTTACAGCCCAGCGAATGACCTTTAGGAGGTCACCAGTCATTGTTACAGGATGGCGGTATATTTAAGAATCACTAATGTCCAATGTTTCAGGACAACAGTTATTCTGGACCGGCCAAATTCCCAAGGAGAGGGGGCCTCGCGATGGCCTGAGCCTGCTAGAGGATCGATGCTCAATCTTACCACGCCTATGGTCTGTCCTCCCACCAAGGACCGACCGACGTCTGATAACCGAGACTTATTCGATCGCTCCGTCTCTGACTTACCAGGCACTATCGCGGGTCAGGTCAAGGTGGGCTCAGGCCAAAAGATATAGGGGAGGGCTTGCACAGGTTTACCAAAGGCACCGAGGGCACAACCAGGCTCACCATCCAGCATTCTGCATCCTCGGGAACTGCAAAGGCCGCCCATAGGAACTGCAAAGGCCGCCCGTAGTTAACCGACTGAGGCGTAGGTGAAATCTCCTGGATGGAAATAGAAGTCTCATTTGAGTCCTCAGTCTCCAGGCTGCGGTAGTGAACCTGGATATTCTTGGTGGCAGCTTCAACCTGACTTTTAACAAACCCTGTAAGACGGTTTAAAGTCCATGGGCCAAAGGATAATAGAAGGAGAACACCAACGAGGGGCCCGAGCAGGGTGGGGAGAAGAGTAGTAAGCCAGGGGGAGGCAAGGTTAGGGTTGGGGAAATTCCCCCTTTCAGAAAATTTAAAAATGAGTCGGGGTCATGAATAGTAAAACGGGGAAGAAGAATAACAAGGACACACCAGTCTTTGGAGGAAAGGAAGGTAGGGGCATAGACGATCGAGGTTAAACCAGAGGAACAAGCAAAATGGGTGTTATTTGGCGCGAGAATGTAGGGGAGGGAGAGGTCGGGAATGACAGTCTGGGCGCGAACGTCGCTGAGGGGAAGAGGTTGGGGGAGGGAGCATATGGGGACCCAGGAGGCAAGTACCTATGCCGGAAACAGGCTGGAGGGTAATGCGATTGTCGGGAGCTAAGCCGGTGAGGGTGGGGTAACATTAGTAAAGAGCAAGGTGGAAAGAAGAGCAATACCCTCGTAAAAGGGCGGGGAGGGGGAGAAACACATACAACATTCAGGAAATGACAAGGAGGAGTCATTCTTTTTTTTTTTTTTTTTAAGGCCCATATGGAGGCATTTGTCAACTGGGGAATGACATCAGCCGAAATGGGGGGGGGGGCCCAGGGGGAGGGTAGGTCGGAAGGGAGGGGGTGGGAGGGGAGGGAGGCATGGGGGTGGCGGGTTTAGGCGGGGGGGGGGGGGGGGGGCGGGTCAGGAGCAGGAACGGGAACAGGATGATGGAAAATATGATTAGGCCCAACCACTGCAGCGCCCTTACTGGGTACCTTTTTCAGGAGGTGTAACCAAAACGTAAGTCCAAAATCGTACTCTGATTTATAAACACGGAGGCCCCATTTAAATCCACGACCCGTCCAAATGGCACGTTTACCGGGCTCAGTGGAGCGAATGGTCAGGGGGTTGCACCAGCCATTGGTGACTGAACGAGCTACATTGCAAAGGTCTTTAAGGGTCCCAAGAAGAGGATGGCTTCCAGTACGTGTCGCCAGTGGTCTCACACCCCCAAGAGGCACAGTAAAAATCTTGGGCCCCACCACAGCGATGAGAGGGTCCCGGGAAAACATAGAGCCCTCCGGCCCAAGCAATCCCATCTTGGTGTAAGGTTTTGTGGAGCATGATGCGCTCCAGGTCATTACAGCAGCCGGGACTGGGACCACCAACCGAGCGAGAGAAAAAAAATGTCTTCCACGCCCCAAGAAGAGGGGCCTCCCAGGGCCAGGGCACAGAGGTCAACCTGTAAATCGAGCCACTGGGGATTAATGCCCTGAGAGGAGGAGGAACTAACAATATCTCCCGCTTGGTTAATAATGACCCAGATAAAATTATAGATTGTATAAGGCTGAGGTTGGCGCAGAAATGCGGCGAGAATCACTTCAGGGAGGCAGAGGCAAAGGAGCGACGTGGTGAGTAGCAACGTGATGCATCGGCGGTATCTTTTTTATCCTAAAAAAGAGCACAATTACATCTTTTCCTCAGGGGAGTTCCCTGGGAGAGGGGGGTTAAAAGGTTTGACTAGGCGCTCAGGTAACCAGCGCGCATTTTGTTCTTTCTGATCATAAATGCAGGCATGACCTTTGCCCCAAATAAGGACTGGGTCGGGTCCATGCCATCGGTGGGTCAGTGGATCCTTCCACAGAGCCTTGGCATAGGTGGAGGAGGTGGAGGAGTGCCAAAGGCGATCGGCCGCCGAATGGCCAAGATCATCCTTTTGTAGAAAATTTAGGATGAACAATGCATGATTGAGAAGCAGGCGAGGCCCTGCTGTAGAGGGATATAGGATTCCTTTAGAAAACTGTAACTTATTAAGCATTGTTTTAAGTGTCTGGTGGGCCCTCTCGACAATTCCTTGTCCTTGGGGATTGTAAGGTATCCCCGTAACATGTTTAATCTGTAGTTGGGCACAGAAGGACTTGAAGGCAGAGCTTGTATACCCAGGGCCGTTATCAGTCTTTAAGGTATAGGGTTTGGGGGCAACAGTAAGGCAATATAAAACATGATCAATAACATCTCTAGTAGCCTCTCCAGCGTGCGGAGAGGCGCAAATAAATCCACTAAAAGTATCTATAGACACATGAATATACTTAAGTTTCTTAAAAGAGGAGAAATGAGTAACATCCATTTGCCAGACCTGTCCGGGCATGAGGCCACGAGGGTTGACTCCCGTATGTGGCTCGGGAAGAAAGGTGACACATGCCTGGCATTCTTTAACAATAGCCCGGGCTTGTTCCCGAGTGATGGAGAACATGTGGCGGAGGCTTTGGGAATTAAGGTGGTGGAGGGCGTGAGCCTCCCTGGCCATAGCAACGGAGTCGCTGGCGGATGGAACGGCCAGCCCTGAAAGCAGGGGGCGCGTGGCTGAGTCCACCTGGGCATTAAGTGTAGTCAGAGGCCCTGGCAGGGTAGAGTGAGCGCGAATATGACCAACGAAAAAAGGCTGAGAGCGCAAAAGAATAAGCTGTTGGATACGGGAGAAGAGAGGAGAGGCATTAGTAGCAGGCTTAATACGAGGAACCGTCTCGAGGAGTGGAACAGAGGATGCTACATAGGCACTATCAGTATATAGATTAAAGGGAGTATGGGGAAGCAATGTAAAGGCGTGTGCAACAGCTTCCAGCTCAACAAGCTGAGCAGAGGTATGGGGGGGTTGTTTTTGCAGGATAGCTCCGTCCACAGAAAGGGCAGCAACCCCGGTAGAGGAGCCATCAGTAAAAACCAGGGAAGCTTGGGGGAGGGGTCTGGAGCGGGTGACTCTCGGGAAGATGACAGGTTGTCGCTGCAGGAATTGAATTAGTTTATCTGGGGGATAATGATTATCTAATAGGCCGCAAAAAGAAATACAGGAGACCGCCCAATCATCTGAATTTTGAAAAAGCCACCTTATTTGTGTGGCCGAGTAAGGCGTGATAATAGAGTGAGGGTCCCTTCCGAAAAGCCTGGTGGCCGCTTCCCGCCCCTGTCGAATGAGAGACGCAACCAGAGTAGGATAGGTAGGAAGGACCTTAGTGGAGGAGGAGGGGAGATGAAGCCAAAAGAGAGGGGTCCGTTGCCAGAGCAGTCCTGTGGGGGCAAAGAGGGAAGGAAAAATTATGAGCGCGAAAGGCTGGGTAGGGTTAGTAAGGGGAGGGGGAAGAGTGAGCAAGGTAGAGGAGGAAAAGGTTGGCGCCGCGCGGAGGAGGCCATCATCGGAATGATATCGAGCAGCCTCCTCCTCAAGGGTGGCAGCAGCATCCGGATCCAAGGGCTCATCTGGGGCCTGAGAAAGGAAAATGGCGGAATGGCGGGAGGCGCGTGAAGGGGCGAACAGGAGAGGTTGGCGGACCGGACCGGACAGAGGGTGTCCTTTTTGGGGGAAAAACAGAGGCACAAAGTGGTGAACACCCGCGTTCCATAGCGGAAATGGGGTCCTCATAGGTGGGAGGAAGCGACGGATAAAGACGGCGGGGGGAAGGGGAAGGATTGGACGCAGGCGCAGGGGAAAGATTTTTTAAGGGCTCCAAGGATGTAGGAGGAACAGAATCGGGGGGCATGTCAATGAACGTAAGAGAGGAACCCTGCAGAGAGGAACAGGAAGGAACACGAGAAGGAGGGAGAGATTCGCGCAGGCAGAGTTCAGCCACGGAGAGGAGCTGCCTCTGTCCGCTTTCGTTTTCGCTGGACTCAATTATGTCCCGTATAAGGCCCCAATAAGAAAAAATACTGTTCGACACCGCTGTATTACCATCTTTTTTAATAAGTGCATTAAGCTCACGCCCCACCTTCTGCCACTTTTCAGAATGAATAGTAGGTCCATCAATCATGAACCAGGGACAGGTCTGGTCAATAAAAACAAAAAACTCAATCAAATGTTTCTTTTTTACCCTAATACCTCTCTCTCTGAGTACGTCCTTTAAGCCTTTTATGAACTTTGCTTCCTTGGACAGCGAATGGCCCATTCTTGAGATATGCGAACGGATGACTCACCTAATGACGAAGCCGGCCGGGCGAGCTCGGCTGGTCATGAAAACTCCTGTGGACCGGTCCCTTAATCCGTTCGGGGAGAAACCCGCACCTCGAGTCCCTTCGTGGTCGCCAGATGAAATTAATCCATGTAACGATAATTAGTCCACCAACCAGTCCAGCTGGTCAGTTATTGGGGGATCGAGGGGGGTCGCAACCTGTACATAAAGACATGGGCGGGAGAGAGACAGTAGCTCAAGCGAACAATTGCTTGTCAAGAGCTCGTTTATTAAAGGTAAGGGCAGGCTTTTTAAAACCTGCTTTAGTGAGGGCGGGGGTACGCAAGGAGAGTAGTGGAAAAGTACAAAATCTTCTGGGTTGAGCCCCGGGAACATTAGCAAGGGGAGGGGTCTTTCAGGTGAGACAAAGCAGGATGTCTCTGTGAATATCTTAGGATCAGATCGCTGTCTTCTCAGGACTAAGCCGGATGCCTTGCATACCTAATGAGTGGCCCAGCAGGATGTTTGCTGCAAATACTGAATGGGTGGGAGTCGGCCTCAGGCCTTTTGGTCCCTGGCAGTGCCAAGGGGGCCTGTCTCTGTCCATAAGGGTCTCAAGCTCGGGGCAGCAGGATGCACACAGAAGCCAATGGGCACTGAGTGGTGGGGTATTCAATTCTCCCTGTCCAGTCTGTATGGCCATGAGGAGGGTCATTGACCCTTTTCATTGCAGTCCAAGTAAAAAGGCCTAGGTACTGTCCTAAGGACGCATGTCCCCACTAGTGACATGAGAGCTATTCATCCTTTCTGAGACAGCTCTCACTCCATGAATTACGAAAAAGGTGCATTCACAAGTATAAGATGCGATGGCACAGGAGAGACAATGACAGCAGACGCTGACACTAACCACCTTGCCTTCTGGCACCATCTCCCAACACTGCCCGTTAAGAACTGAAGGCTCCAGCCCTTGGATTTTGGGAGGGCCCACTCAAACAACACTTGGGTACCACCTTCCCCCACCCCTCTGAAGTGATCAGTTCTCAGAAGAATTGAGTAGTCACAGGAGGAGGAGATGACGGCTAGTGTCTGTTTCCACTTGACTAGGCTAAGGGATGTCTAGATAGCATGTTAAACATTATTCCTAGTTGCGTCTATGAGGATGTTTCTAGAAGAAACATTTGCGTCAGAGACCATATAAAGAAAACCACCCCGGGCAATATGAATGACAGCATCCAATACATAGAGAACCAGGACAGGACAGAAAAGCCTGTCCCCTCCCGTCTTTAGATGTCAGCACCCTTGGTTCTTAAGATTTAGACTAGGAAATAAACAATTGGCTACAGGTTCTCGGGTTTTATGACTCAAAAGTATATCAGCATTCCTTGATCTCCAGTTTGCAGGTCAAAGATCATGGGAGATCTCAGCTTTTGTAATTGCACGAGCCAATCTCTCATAATAAAATCTCTTCCCTTATGTTTAAGGTTAGCCTGTTGCTTGTCTCTGTCTCAAGAATCCTAAGCACGGATGCTGAGGAAAGGTAGGCAGATGGGTAGAAGCGAAGAGAAGCATGTGAGCCATGTTGCAAAATCCCCAATCACTTGCCTTTCAGCATAAATTCCGTGTAGGATGACTACATTTCTCAGTGTTCCCTGTTTCTGGATGGGGCCTTGTGACAGCCAATGCAGTATCATTTCCTGGCTGAGCGCCCAGGCTGCCTCATGAACTCTTTTATTGTGGTGGTGTTTGAGAGACAGGAGGGTCTTTCTATTATGTAGCTCTGGCTATCCAGGCTGTCCTATGTAGACTAGGCTGGCCTCCGACTCACAGAGCTGCCTCTGCCTCTTCCTCCAATGTGATTAAAAAGTGTGCGCCTCCACGCCTGGATGTCTCATGAACTCTTCAGCTGCTTTTGGTCTTTCGGCTCCTTGAATACAGAGGACCTAGCTGAGGTGACCAAGAAGCCACAAGCTAGGAGTGACTGCTCAACCAGGAACAATCACTGTCTTTGAGTAGGAAAAAGAAAACCATAAAACTATATTGTGACTGGGTTCTTGACTTTATAAAAAGACGGTTAAAGGCAGTGAGAGCTTGTTGGGATAAAAATCCTAAACTATCAGCCACTGTCTTAGTAGTTGATTATAACAGTACCTGGGGTGGGGGTGGGGAGCTGGTACTAGAGCCTGGAGAAAGGACCCATGTTGCCAGAGTCAACTGTTTGGTAGAATCGTTGCTTTGTCAAGAGGGGGAGGAAGGGCACATAGTGCCAGAGCCTCAGGACCAGGCAGGAGCAAGATGAGCAGTGGCCTGGAGAGTGGACACAGGTGTTATTAAGCAGGCTGGCAAGACATCCCAAGGATGTTGTACACTCTGGGAAGAATCAGCCGTTATCAAATTAGAAATACAATAAGTTGAGGCATTCTAAAATAAGACGGTGGTGGGGAGACGAGAAGATAAGAGTATTTTTTTTTCAAGCTCTAAGAAGAAACAAAGTAGCCAGGTGATGGTGGTGCACACCATTAATCCCATCACTTGGGAGGCAGAGGCAGAGGCAGAGGCAGGCTGATCTCCCTGAGTTCGAAGCCAACCTGGTCTACAGAGCGAGTTCCAGGACAGCCAAAGCTGACAGAGAGAAACCCTGTCTCAATGTGCCCCCCCCCAAAGAAAAGGAAAGAAAGACTAAAATGAGATTTTAAAAAATCTTAGAATAACAAAGGCTCACTAACACTTACTAACTAAATAAATGTTCGTGGTGAAAATTTAAATTGTCTTTTTGTTCGCGATGGTCTCCGAGTAGCTGCTGTGACACTGAGAGACAGCAAATGGTGGGCATGAGAAAAGAAAGCCAATGCTGAGCTTTGAAAACAGGAAGAGAAAAGAATGTGTTGTGATTAATACCCGAAGGCAACACAGAGAAATTAGCAATTAAGTGCTTGAAGGAATTACAGTTTGTAATCTAGACTAGCCTCGGCAACAAGGCAACAGAAATGGCATGGTATGTTCAAGACAGAACAGTGGTCAGAGTGATGGTGGCGGTGGGATGGAAAAGCGAGCCTGGGCCACACATTCCTCCAAGCACAGAACGTTTTGGGATTGTCTCTTATCTCTCAGCTGCCAAGGTGCTCGCAGCAAGTTCCAAGAGAACAGGCCATTCCCAGGGAACTGGATGGGTTGCCTCCCCACAGCCTTTGACTCATAAGGTCTCAGGATGTACCTCATCAGTTGAATGACTAATCGAGACTTCAGGCTTAGCCTCTCACAAGATGGATGTCTGAGATTCCCATTTGTGAACAAGATGGATTAACAACAGATCAGGGTTACTTCTACCCTAAACAGACAAAACTTCTTCACAAGTATGTAACACGTCTTTCTTAAAGCATTAGACACTCAGCACTAAGGTGTGACTGAGCTGCACCCCCACCGTGCCCCAGCTGACTGCACAAGGGTGAGCTGGGGAAAACTAAAAGAATCTGTCTAAACTGAGAAGATAGAGCTGAAAGAGTTTGACTTAGCAGAGGAAATCATTAACAAAGAGAAGCTGTAGGAAGAAAAGTCTAGAATACACAGGGGGTCCCTCAGGCATGTAGAGTACAAGAGAAAAGGTCACGCAAGGTAGGGGGAAATATACCCCAAAAAAGACCAAAGGGGGAATAAAATCTCTATAGCTCAAGGAAAGAAAGCACTCCAGCTGTGCCGCCCAGAATGGAAACTTTTGTAGTCAGGCGGATTGCATGTGCCTTACCTCAGTGACCAGAAAAATGTATTGCCAGACTAAATGCTACTCTGGTTTAATATAATCAAATTTGAAAGCAAGTCTTAAAAAGACTTGATGCTGGTGCTGGGCGGGTGGCCCAGCAGTTACGGTGTGCCACGCCACTCTTGCAGAGGACCCGTGTTTACTTTCAGCACGCACACCAGCTATCTTAATGCTATCTTAGTGTTCCCACCTCATAACTCTGGCTCCGGGGGACCCAATGCCCTTTTCTGGCCTCTGTGGGCACCTGCACCATTGTGCACATACCCACATCGAACACAGAGAAATACACACATAATTAAAAATACGTTTTTTTTAAAAAGATCACTCTTCAAGTGATTAAACATGTCTCCTAACAAATTCCATGCATGTTTACAGGAATACTAAAACATGTGGTCCCAGGCAACGCAATACTGGCATATACAAAAAAGATGATCGGATATGAAAAGATGTAGAGAGAGACGATACTCAATGAAGGAAGTTGTTGTCAATAAGACTAAGCCAGAACTTACATAAGCGATAGACTCAGCAGGCCAAGGCCTTCACATGTCACTTCGTTACCTCTTGGGGGAAGATACAGGGACGCATGACTGACACACTAAAGAAGTGTAAGAGCTTGACTGAACTTAGACATGGAAACGCCCACATCTGAGGTTCATTTTTTGTTGGAAATGATGGGTTGGCTCTCAGAGAGAGAAGATAAGGGAACTGCAGACAATGATAAAAGCCACCTGGAAACACAAAGGAAAAATGCTCCAGACACATGCACACACATACACACACACACACACACACACACACACACACACACAC
Organism: Acomys minous; assembly: GCF_964271855.1. Taxonomy (NCBI): domain Eukaryota; kingdom Metazoa; phylum Chordata; class Mammalia; order Rodentia; family Muridae; genus Acomys; species Acomys minous. Next base: position 20,117,187 of record NC_140495.1, on the reverse strand, counting down.
ATGCACACATACACACACACACATACACACACACAAACACACACACACATACACACACACATGCACACATACACACACATACACATACACACACACACACACACACACACACACACACACACACACACACATACACACAGAGCCACCCATGCAGAGAAATTACAATGAGCTCTGAGGCAACATCGAACACCACAATGAATACGTCACTGGAGTTCCCAAAGAGGAGATATTGGACAAAAATAACTCTATAAAATAGTGACTGTGGAGTCATGCTAAGTACTTTATGCTAAAAAAAAAAAAAAAAAAAGACATGACAAGGAAGTCTGAACCACAGCCTGAGGGAAGAAAGACAGCAGATGGCTTTTTTTTTGTTGGAATCAACACAGGCCAGACCAACATTTTAAAAACAGAGTTAAGAGTGTTTCTTACCCAGTAAAAATGTCTTTCAGTAATGGTGCAATGACCTTCTCAGGTACAGAAGTCCCAGAAGTCAATGCCAAGTGCAGACTCACACTGCAAGAAACATCAAAGAAGCCCTTGGAACAGGCAGGGGTGGGAATTTGCACAAGGGAGTGAAGAGGGCGGGGAACCACCACGTCCTGAACAAAAAAAGGGCAGCTTTGGGGCTCACTAATCCCTTTAAGAAGAGCTTGTTTCATTAAAAAAAAAAGGCATCAGCATTTTTAATTGTGAAAAATGATGCCTTTCCTATTCAGACCTGTGTGCAATTAGTTTGATCATATTTGTGTCCCTTTTCTCTCCTCCTCCTCCTCCTGTTATCTTTCTCTTCCTTGATAGCTTACCTCCTATGAATAAAAATAGCCAATAAATACTTTAAAAAGTTCCCAGCATCCTTAGCAACATTTCTCTTTTTAACATAACATTTTAAATTTACTTTTTGAATCTCTTATACATGTGTGCACATGTACACTTTGATCTTATTTGCTACCACTTCCTCTTTCCAACTTTCCCAAGGACCCACCAACCTGTCTCCAAAATTCATGCCTTTTAAAAAAATATTGTTATTTTTTTGAATGACTAGCCCTTTGGGTTGAATTAGTGCTGACCATATGCACATGAATGTTGGGCCATCCTCCATCAGGGAATGGGCGCCCTCCAGGGACAGCATTCTCAGAGAAAAGCAACTCTCCTTCCCTAAGCAGCCATGAAATACCAATATCTGCTCAGCTGGGGGCAAGGCCTCAGGAGCCCTCCTTCGTCCATGCTGGGATTTTGAGTGGCTTGGTCCTGTGCAGGACTTGTGCTGGCAACCATTGCTGTGAGCTGAAGTCACATCGACCTTTCATAGCTTTCTTCTCACTCTTCCTTGATATTTCCTGAGATTCAAATTGGACACGGGGTTGATGTGAATGGCCTGGCTAGGACTGAGCAGTCACAATCGCTAAGTCTTGGCACTTTACCCAGTCATGGATCCCTGCGTTAACCACCGCCCGCTGACCAAGGCTGAGAGCATCACAAATAAACGGAGATGTTAAGAACACAGTCTGACAACAGGGCGACTTTGCAGAACACCACCAGTGGATTCCCTCCCTAGGGCCTTCGATTGCCACACTCACAGGCTTCTGACCAGGTTTGAATTGCCACACATGAGTTCCCTTCTGTGGCTAAGGTCTCAAGTCCACCCAGAAGAGTGTTGGTTACCTCAATAACCTTCGTACCACTATTGCACCTGTGACCACATCTTGCCTCATAGTCATCACCACACTGCAAATTCCAGTGACTGTAGGATTCTGTGTCACTCCAGTAAGACCATCTACCATCAAGAAAATGAAACAACAATGACAACAACAACAACAACAACAACAACAACAAACCAGTGCTGGCAAGTGAGGACGTGTGCAAAGAGAAAACCCCTCACGGCTGGTGGGAGGGAAACTTGTGCAGCCACAATAGACAGCAGTGTGTGTTGATCTCTCTAAATAAATAGTAGATAGGTAGATAAGTGAATAAATAAATATTTTGTGTAATTTCATACCGTTTCTGGATGCATATCCAAAAGACTTCATATTCTACCACAGAGAGACTCGCTGCTCTATTCACAATGGCAAGGAAATGGAAAGAGCCTAGTTGTCAATCAACAGGAGAATGGGTAATGAACATGTGAGATATATATCACACACACACACACACACACACACACACACACACACACACATATATGCAATGGAATTTTATTAAGTCATAAAGGAAAAGGAAAGTATGAAAAATTCATGGGAATAGGTGGATCTGGAAGTTATTATATTAGCTGAGGTGGAGACAGAAAGGCAAATACCACATGTTCTCTCTCAGATGCAGACCCGAGCTTCTAACCATTATGCTGTGTGTTCTTATGTGGGAGCGGGAGTAGATATAGGTCATGAGATGCGAAGGGATCATGAGAGGGAAGAAGAGAGCTTAAGGGAGGAAGGCAAGGTGAGCAGCAGAGCCCTTGGGACATGGAAGCCGGAAGGGACCGGCCGAGAGTGGAAGGCGGTGACATCGGGGAGGGAAGCAGGAAAGACGATCAGCCAACACTAAGTGTGCGTGCAAATGACTAAGGAAACCTGTGACTTTGTATGATGATTTAAAAGTTCTTCTTTCTCCTTCCCTGCTAACAGAGAATTGAGTGTGTTGGGGGGGAGGTTGTTTACGTGTGTAGGTGTACATGCACACGTGTGTGGAGGCCAGAGGTCAGCCTCAGGTGTGGTTTCTCAAGATCCACTCACTTTCGACTTTGAGACAGGGTCTCTCACCGGAACCCAGGGTTCACTGATCAGTCTAGGCCGATCAGCCCATAAGCCCCAGTCCTGCCCGTGCTCCTGGGTGCTGGGACTTCAAACACACATCCTTGCATCTGGCTTTTATGTGAGTTCTGGAGACTGAATGCAGGGCCTTAGGCTTCTGCAGCAAGCCCTTTACCAAGTGAGCGATCTCCCCAGGCTCAAAAAGACAGTTTTGTGCTGTGTGTGTGTGTGTGTGTGTGTGTGTGTGTGTGTGTGTGTGTTTGTGTCAATGTGATGTGGTGTGGTATGGTGTGTGTGTGTATGTGTGCGTCTGTGTCAGTGTGTCAGTGTCTCTGTGGTGTGTGTGTGTGTATATGTATGTGGTATGTTTGTGTGTGTCTGTGTCAATGTGATGTAGTGTGGTATGGTGTGTGTGTGAGTGTATGCATATGTGTGTCTGTGTCAGTGTGTCAGTGTGGTGGTGTGTGGGTGTGTGTTGTGTGTGTGTGTGTTGGTGTAATATGGTGTGGTATGGTGTGTGTGTGAGTGTGTGCATATATGTGTCTGTGTCAGTGTGTCAGTGTGGTGGTGTGTGCATTGTGTGTGTCTGTGTTGGTGTGATGTGGTGTGGTATGATGTGTGTGTAATATGTTCGTGTGTGTCTCTGTGTGGTGTGTGTGTGTGTGTGTGTGTGTATGTGTATGTGGTATGTGTGTGTGTGTGTGTGCGCACACACACACGTGTGCAGAACATATGGCTGCAAGGCCCTCATTTTACAAAGTCATTTTAAAGTAGACCTGGCCAATCTCATCTGCGTGCTGTAACCTGCAATGTGTTACTCACACATTGACAATGGAGGAGATAAGACCCATTTTACTGATATCAAAGAAGGCTGAAGGGGGGAAAAAAGGAAAAACAGGAAAGAAAGGTCAGACAAGGTGTCAGCCATTTGTCAGGTGAGGCTGCTTATTTGTTTGTTTGGGAGGGACTTGTCTTTTGAAAAAAAATTCTGATTAAAAGTTTATTTACATGTATTTATTCTGTGTGTACATGTATGGCACAGCGGGCATGCGGAGGTCAGAGAAAAACTGCATATGTCTACGGCAGATGTAAGACCTGACATCGATAGAGCATGCGCATAAGAAGCAGCACACACACAGGCCTGTGGGATGGCTTAGAGGGTAAGGTGCTTATCGCCAGTGCCCTGAAGTTCAATCCCTGGGACCCACACGATGGAAGGAGCAGACTGATTCCTTCAAGTTGCCCTCTGACCTCCCTATGCATGCCGTAGTGCATACACAGGTTCATACAAAGTCTACCAGCACCACTCTGCCCTCGGTCATCTGCCGTAAAAGAGAAAAATTAAGAAAATTAAAAAGGATTTTTTTTTTTACTATAAAATCCCCCTTGAGAAATGGTACTGGGCAGTCATCTGGTAAAGGCTGCTGCCTGCAGTTATCCTGTCTTACAGAGAGAAATAGTGAACCAGCTGTCTACAGTTGACCTGTGCAGAGAGTTTGTTCTATCCTTTCCATCCGGCATCCTCAACATGCTTGGCCAACTGACCACACAAAGGAATTTCCCATTACAAACGTAGCCGCGCGGACTCTTCGTGGCTTTGAGTAGTTTAAGCCCAAATGTGCTGCTGGCTTAGAAGCAATGCGAGAAAGGCCGCACATGTAGACACCTCCGTGTGATCGCTCAGCCTCATGAAGATTCCGGCCCTCTGCTCAGTCTTCAGTGTTGGTTTGGGAGCAGACCGTCCTCCCTCCATCTTTGGAGTAACCCATACATGACTCTCAGGGGACACGCAGCAGCTAGGTGACCCCGTGATCTCCCCACCTCTGCTTCCTTCTGCCTCCCAGGAATGTGGTCTGTTGGAAAGCATACCTCAGGGTCACCAGTCCCTGCCCTTATGGATCAGCGAGCCGTTCCTTGGTGTTTATAGAGCACTCTGACGTTGGGACGATGGTGGAAGCAAAGAGGAAGTCTCTGTTGCTATCTTGCGACTTCTGAAGAATGGCTGACATTCCTGGAGAAAATGAGCAGAGTCGGGAGCCTGTGGCCCTGCCTTCTAGGCTCCCCAGGTGCTCCGGGCCGCACCCCCTCCCCTGCCTCTTCCCCCTCCCCCGCCTCTTCCCCCTCCCCCAAGCCCTGCCAATGGGCAGCTAGCTACAGGGAGAGACAGACATCCTTCTCCAGGAGCTGGCTACAGAATGCCAGGAAGAGGAAAGCTGGAGGCAGAAGCCAGGATTGCTCACCACATCCAGCGAGAGAAGGGGTCAGCTGGGTGAAGCTCCTCTGTCACTTAATGTCATAGGGACCAGAGGCGGTGGGGTGGGGTGGAGGGTGGAGGGCAGGAGGGGGGTGGGAGGGGGGCGGGGTTTGTATGGCTTATAGGCTTGATCTCAAGCCTGCAGTTAGCTGGCCAGTGCCCCCTTCCTCAGTGGCTTCAGAGACGGGTGCATTGTATATACTCACATTTGTATGTACCGTTTATTTGGTGCACATAAACTAGCACTGGGATGGCACAGTGATTGAGCATAGATGCTGTGCAAGGATAGCATGCAAACTCGTGGTGAGCTCTGTTCAAAAAAAAATTAACTATTTTACGCGTAGAGGTTTTCCCCGTGTGTGTGTGTGTGTGTGTGTGTGTGTGTGTGTGTGTGTGCATCATATGCCTGGCCATGGAGGTCAGAAGAGGGGGCACTGGATCCTCTGAAACTGGCGTTACAGATGGTGGTGAGCATCGTGGGCACCGGGTTCTCTAGAAGAGCAGCCAGGGAGAACCTGGGTTCTGTGGAAGAGCAGCTAGTGCTCTTAACTGTTTGAGTTATACCTCCAGGCTACGTGTTCAATAGTTTTAACAAAGTGGTTGGCACCTGAGGAATGGCAAGGAAGGTTGACCATTGGCCTCCATATGTATGTACACACATGTACACCGACAAGCATCCACATACAAACACACACATGTACACACACACACACACACACACACCATGCAAAGAATGGCTTTAGTGCCTACTCAGCACCCAGCCTTATGAGCACTCTGATCATCACTATCCTCTTCCTCCATCCATTTGTATATAAAGACAATATTTGACAAGCAAGAGGCTCCGCACCAAACACAAGGAATTTATTGAGATAGTTTACAGACTGTATAGTAAATAAACCCATCTTAAGTGTACAGTTTTATAGATGCCTAAAATAGGTACTGGATATGCCTGGATAAACAGTCCCTACCAACATAGAATGTTGTCGTCATCCCCAGAAAATTCTTTAGGGCCCCATGTAACATCTTTCATCAACCCCAACCCAGCTTTGTCATTAAGGGTTTGTTTTGTCTTTCTAGAGAGTCCTATAAATGAGCAAGTGTAGTCTGTGCCCTTTTGTGTCTGGCCTCTGCAGCTCAGCACAATGTGGTAGAGAATTGACAGCTGGTGGCTTGATTACTGTAGTGGTCCATGGTAGACCTATACTGTACTTTATCCTTTCGTCTACAGAGAAATAGTTGGTTAGTTGCACTTAGGAGGGTATTACAAGCACAGTTCTTTCTTCTCTCTCTCTCTCTCTCTATCTATATCTATCTATCTATCTATCTATCTATCTATCTATCTATCTATCTATATATTTGTGTGTATTTGTATGAAGGTGTGTCAGATTCTCTGGAATTGCAGTTATAGACTGTGACCTGCCACGTAGGTGCTGGGAATTGAACCCGCATCCTCTGGAAGAGCAGACAGTGCTCTTAACCGCTGAGCCATCTCTCTAACCTCACAAGCACAGTTCTTAAGAATAATTGTGTGAAAGACTTTTGCTGGGTTGATGCCTTAATTTTTCTCAGTGTTTAGAGGTAGGTAGAATTGTTGGGTTAACTCTGCCAGTGTATCTTTAACTGTATAAGAAACTTCTAGACTCTGTCATGTCTTCACGCTGTGATGATGTAACCTTCCGTATCATCAGGGTTTTGTTTTGTGTTTTGTTTTGTTTTGTTTTTTGTTTTTTCAACACAGGATTTCTCTGTGTAGCCTTGGTTGTCCTGGACTCACTTTGTAGACCAGGCTGACCTCAAACTCACAGTGATCCGCCTGCCTCTGCTTCCCAAGTGCTGGGATTAAAGGTGTGTACCACCACACCTGGCCTGGTTTTAAACGTTAACTTTCCACTGGTTACAGTGGAAACTTGCAGGGGTTTTAACCCATCTTTCTTTGACTAGAATGGGGTTGATATTACACATGCCTATTGGTCACTTGTACTTTTTTAAAAGTATCTGTCTAAGCCAGGCAGTAGTGATGCACACTTTTAATCTCAGAAGCAGGCAGATCTCTGTGACTTCGAGGCCAGTCTGGTCTACAGAGTGAGTTCCAGGACAGCCAAGGCTACACAGAGAAACCCTGAGTCAAAAACCAAACCAAACCAAACCAAACCAAACCAAACCAAACCAAACCAAAAAAAAAAAAAAAAACCAAAACAAAACAAAAACCCCAAACCCATGCCAAACCAAAAAAGTATCTGTCTAATTTTTTTGCTCTTTGTCTTAAAATTGAAGTGTGTTTCTTTTATATATCAGATATAAGTCTTTTGTCTACTTTATATAGAGGATAAACTTTTTTTGAAACATAGGTTCTTTGTGTAGCCCTGGCTGTCCTTAAATTTGCTATGTACACCAAGCTGGCCTCAAATTCACAGAGATCCACCTGCTCCAGCCTCCCAGTTGCTGGGATTACAGACATGAGTTACCACTGCCCAGTTCAGAACAAACAACATTTTAATTTTTTTCCTAATATGTAGCTTGACCTTTTATTTTCTCAATAGTGCATTTTTCTTTTTTTCCTTCTCTTTCTTTCTTTCTTTCTTTCTTTCTTTCTTTCTTTCTTTCTTTCTTTCTTTCTTTCTTAAAGTAACATTAACGCAGAATCCATCCCTCTTGGGTTCCAAGTTCTTCAGTGATTCCATTTTCTCTGTCTAGGCCGAGGGGCCTCAGCTGCACTCACCTCTGCAAGGAGTAAACTCTGTGTGTGTGTGTGTGTGTGTGTGTGTGTGTGTGTGTGTGTGTGTGTGTGTGTGTGGTGGTGGTGGTGGTGGTAGCTCAGCCATGTACACTGAGGAAGTTGTTGGGAGCAGACAGATACAGGTAGCCACCCTCCCCTAGTATGGGATTCCCCTGCCCTCCAGGAAATGTGTTCTTATGCAGCTAAACTCCATATCCTCCTTGAGGTGACAGGACCTTGTCACTGCAGACAGGCCAGTCTCAAAGGATCACTGGTCAGAGACCAGGCAAGTGAATGAGGGACGGGGACTCCCTCCCCCCTCCCCAAGCAACCAAGATGACAGCCATCTTTAAATGGTCCTGGAGTGGCACGGCCTTCTTGGCATGAAGAAGACAGGGTGTCAGCTAGTGCGATCTGGAATACAAGGTCAAGCCTGGTGTTGCCGTATCTCCATACTACATTTGGAGTTCTGGAGATCACAGGCAGACCCCTTGTACTAAATGTCAGGCCCACAGTGATGAAGACAACTCTGCTGTCATGGTGCTGGTCATCCAGTGGGGAGACAGAAAGGAAATTTACCGTAGATAGGGCACAGCAGGGCCTAGGAGAAAATTACTCACCAGGTTTTAGGTTATAGCAAGCAATTGGGAAAACCTTCCCTGGGAAGTGATAAACCAATTTCTGAGGGGGAAAAAAAAAACCCATGATCTGCTACTTTAGTAGTTCCATTAAGGGTGAGGATTTCCTGCAGTTCTGATAAGCGAGGCTCTGTCATCCACATCTCACCACACCTGTGCCAGTGTTGCTTGGCTGTCCTGAGTGAGTCAGAGCCTTGACTCAAGCAAGCCTAGAGCTTATCCCCAGCTCAGTGGAACAAAAGGTGTCCTGGGGAGAGCTGGGCATGCACTGTGTGCCCAGTGTACTAATTTGGGGTACACCATTGCAACACTCTCTGTACGGTTGGCATCATCACCTTCAATTTAGGGGTTTCCCTTCGTGCATGGCTGCACGGCTAGGATGAAGCCAAGCTTAGATTTGCACACCGTCTGTCAGCCTCCAAATTGGGGAGAGCCCTTCTTCCTTCTTGCTCTTGACCATCTCAAGCCAATGAGAGTGACATTTGTGATGGAATCCTCACAGTCTTGGGGCTCTAGGTGTGACAAAAGCCCAGGCTGTGATTCAGTAGCTTCCATAGCCCGCCCTTGAGCTCACTACCCCCAACCCCCATCAGACATCCTCAGTCTCTGGGCATGAGGGCTGAGTGGGACATGCTTACTGTGAGCAAGACTGAGGGGATGAGCCCAGAGGGAAGCAGAGCTCTGAGTGCTTATGACAGGGCAACAGACTGAATCACATCCTCTGCAGCTCCCTGGTGCAGGTCCGGGTCAGGCCCACCTTAGAGCCACTAACAGGCTCTAAAGCTTCTCCAACAGAGAAGAATAATTTCTTAACCAATTTCTTAAACTGCATGGCAGCCAGCGCCACTAAGCTCAGACCGCAGGAAAACAGGAGGCCCAGAGCTATAAAGTTATCTGATCTGGAGTCGGACTGACCTGGCAGCCCAGTCTCATACCCCTGTGCTCCCATCCATACTTTTTTCCCCTTTTCTCTGATGCTGCCAGGGGCCGGAGGCATGAACTCAGCAGCTCTCCCAGAACTAACAGCTCTGACCTGGGACTGTTTTCCCAAACTGTGGAATTCTGCCGCTTACCAGGTTGCCCATTAGCAGGAAGGATGTCATAATGTATGGCCCATGGTGGTAAAATTTAAATGAGGTCACCACAGATGTCATGTCCCAGCTCCTTCCTCATGTCACTTTTCCACATTGCACATCAGGAGGAGTTGGGGTGGGGTGGGGTGGGGTGGGACAACCAGAACTCAGGGGGCATTCTCCATCCTAGTTACCCGCTGCAATCCCCAGAGAACGTCTGTAACTCCGTGCCTGGGCTTCACCCCAGAGATCAAGGGTGAGACAGAAATCTTGGCAGGTTAAAGAGTCTCTCCTGTACTAGGTGACTGTGGCCTGCCACCCAGGTTAAGGGTCTCTAGTTCTACAATATAGCCTCTGCTGTCCCTACTCGTCCCCAGGCTGGAGCACAAGGACAGGGGCTGGGGGGCTCTGCAGAGTGGACCACTGATGTCTGCTTTTGCTGACTTGGTCACTCAGAGCACTGGAGCGCCTCTGGGAGCTTTGCCCTTCAGATGTGTGAATGGAACTTGAGTGCATTCTTGCAAGGCCAGTCCCAGGCTCCAGATGGCCTCTCCCTCTAGGAATGAGGAATTTCGGGACTTTGGATCTCTGTCATTGGAAATCTGACTCTCCTTCCTTCTGAGGTTGGCCGAAGCCTTATAATTTTGTAGGCGGTGGAGCCAAAGACCAAATATGCAGGGCACTTCCTGGAAGACTCCCAAGGCTCCAGTATCACATCAGCCTTTCTTCCTCTGTTGACTCAACCTCTGCCATCCATGCCGGTGAGGCAGGCCTGATACTGAAGTTGGTCCCAGGAGCTAAGAGTCACAGGTGACACACTTGGGAATGACAGGCAGCTGAGTGGCTTGACAGCTGTGTACAGGTGCAGTGTTTATAGAGGAGGCCAGCAGGGGACACAGTGTGCGCCTTTGCCATTTGGATAGAAGTGCTCTTGGTTTTTTTTGTTTTGTTTTGTTTTGTTTTTTGGTTTCCATGTTCATGGGTTCAAATCCAAGGCTTATGCCTTGGCTGGGCTCCATCATGGGAGACCAGGAGTCTAGGAGGTCAGAGAAGCACTGGGAAGTCATTTTGGACTCTGAATGCCTCTGGGTGAGATATGCCCAGGGTAGGCAGACCCAGAGGAATTCTTCCTAGAGGCCTGGTGTTCCTGGCATGCCTGTCCATCCTGCCTGAGCTGCCTCAACAGCAAAGAAACAGTTGAGAATCAGGGAAGGAGGATGTTCTAGGGACTTGGGCCAGTGCTCTGCCACCCCTTTACGTTCCCAGAGCCTCATCTGGGGATGGCTTCCTGTTGGAGGGCTCCTCCTCTCTGGCAACAGACTAGCAGGTCACAGGTAAGGAGCCAGAGGCTTCATTTCCGTTCTTCTTACCTGGAGTGACCTCTGAATAAACTGACAGCACGGTCTCAGCCACTCTGTGGTATGGCTAGCAGGAAGGTTGCTATTGTAGATATGAGAGAAAGACCAGCCACAGGCATCTGGAAGAATCTAGAGCAGAGAGAGAAAGAAGTAGACTGAACATGGCCAGCACACTGCACAAGGCCAGGGATTGTCTGTGAGAGAGGGGAGAAGGGCAGGGGATGGAGAATAGAGAAAACAGGGCACAGCACAGAGAGAGGAGGGGGGGAGGCAGAGGAGGGGAAGGAAAGTGGGGAGGAAGGAAGCAGGAGGGCGGTGGGGGAAGGGGAACGTTGTGAAAATAACAGAGTAAAAGGAGAATGAGTAGCCTTGGGAAGCAGAGGCAGGCAGATCTCTGTGAGTTCGAGGACAGGCTGGTCTAAAAAAAGTGAGTCCAGGACAGCTAAGGCTAGAGTAGCTGAGAGGAGGAGGAGCCCATGAGCTGGAGGGAGTTTGGGGTAAGGGAGGAGGTTAAAAAATAAATAAATAAATAATAATAATTAAAAAAAGCTAGGATGCCAGCTTTAACTTTGAAAGGCAAAACAGATCCCTATGATACTGAGTGAGACCGGGGACCAGTGTGTGCTTTGATGCTACTCGGCACCATAGGTGGCCATATGGCCCTTCTGCCACAGGTAAAGAAGTGGACTCCTTTTGGTAGAAGGGAAACAATTTTACAAGTTCCTGAGGAATGCTGGCTTTTATCTAACTACCAGGAAGCCTCCTCTAGGCCAGGTTGAGCCCTGTCTGGATATTTGGACTGCCTTTGAAGGGTGGGGAATTAGAGTCCCCTTGGATCTAACAGTCTCGTTGGGCAGCCTGTCAGCTCTCCTGGGTAGGGGTGTGAATCCTGAGGGAGGAATTTACAACCCTGTTACCAGGAAGAGTTAGAAACTTTGAAATTCTGACAGTGGCTTCTTGGCGGGTGGGGGACATGGAGAGCTCTCTCTGGCCTGGAGACCTCAAGGAAGGAGTGTGAGGGGAAGATTTCATGGGAAGAGAGTATCAGACATCCCAGCCCTTTGGAGCAGGAGAGCATCAATTAAAAACTGTCCCCTTTCTGCATCATGTCACATGCTTATGGCTGCAAGCCCAAGGAGGGAGCCGTAGGGGACAGAGAAGGGAGGACCAGAAGTGGGCACAGGAAGAGGAGGCTGCCCCGGCATGCCTTCCCATCAGATGGGTTCTAGTCTGCAGTTCATTGGCATTCAAAACCTCTGATGTCTTTTGCTGGGTTGACAGTAATTGTAGTTTTACTCTCTCTTTATGCTAATAATTTCCAGAAAGTAAATTTAAAACAGACCATCTACTTAGATATAGCCAGGGGACAAAAATGTTCTCACATGTCATTTAGGAAGCCTTTGCAAAGTGGGCTTTCCTTTTCAGATGGGCAGATGCTTTAATTCTGCTTAATACATCATCACCACTTACTTGAATTTCTTTAGAGGTCTTATTAGAGAAGCCCAGGAACAGTTATTTTGCCCCAAAACCACTACTTTCTACCATGTAAAACTCCTAACGTTGATGGCGAAGTCAGTCTCCAGTGCACTATGAGCAGGTTTAGTGATTATTCCCATCTGACGAGCCTCGGCTCATCTCCAGCTCCCAGACCCAGTCCCTCCCTCGCCTCTGGTCATCGGACGGCTGTACGACCAGCTCCAGACTTGAAGGCTTTCATCGGTGAATACTTAGTGTCTCTAAGAAATAGAGCTCTCTCTTCAAAACCAGATGCATAAGCTAATGCAACACTCAAGAGTTAACTGTGGCTCCTGAATATCATCAGATTAAACTCCCCAGCTCCCTCCTTAAGGACATGTGTGGGCGTGCAGGTGTGTGTAACCCAAAAGCCAGAGGAGAGTATCGGGAGTCCTGCTGTACTGTTCTCAGCCACATCCCCTTGAGATAAGCTCCGTCTTGGAACTCAGGACTTCACTGATGGTCATTAAGCCCCAGTGATCCTCCTGTCTCTGCCCACAGCCAGCTGAGGTTACTGGTGAGTGGGTGGCCACACCCAGTGTTCTTATGTGGGTTCCAGGATCTGAACTCAGGTAGGTCCCCACGCTTGCACAGTAGGTGCTCTTACCTGTTGAACCATTTATCTAGGTTCTACTGATGGCTTCTCACAGATGATTTGTTGAAACAAAGTTTACGCATTGATTGTGTTTGGTTAACACAACCATTTTTTTCTTTGTAATATATTTGCTGAAAAAAAAAAAAACCCAAACAAGTCATGTGTCTTCCAGGGTCTTCCATGTCCTGATCCTAGTTGATTGTATCTTCCTGGTGTCTTCCGTGTGCTTCTCTGGTCTCTCTTCGTGACAACAGTTGTTAGATCTGGAAGTTTCATCAGACCCATGGTAAGTTTTTTGTAAGACTGCATTGATAGTAGGTTTAGTTTTTATGAAATGTGTCTGTTTTCTGTTTTTGTGAGGCATTCCTCAAAACGTTTTCCATAATCTCCTGGCTAATGGTTTTAATCAACATCCATGGGCCCACAAGATGGCTCCGTGGCTAAGGGTGCTTGCTGTACCAAACTTGACAACCTGGGTTTGATCTTTGAAGCCCACATGGTCTGACTCCTGAAAGTTGTCCTCTGACTGCCATATGTGTACTGTTACACACGCAGATGCCCACACAATAAACAAAAGAAACAAATGTAAAAAAAAAACATGTTTAGACGTCCACAAACGCCTTAGTCTATCATTACATTATGACACACAAAACAGTGCTTCTCAAAGACTGCCGAGCACTTCTGAATTTATGACCTAAGATCCTTCCCGAAGCAACTGCTAGCTCTGGTTACCCCTGAAACACGGTGAGTGTAGGACGTTTGGATGCATGTTTGCCTGACCTTGTGTCCTGATGCCTGACAAAGGCAATGAGCGAGACAGGTGTTAACCTCTGTTTATTTTGCTGAAAGCCACTAGGCTTAACCTGTCACCTTTGTGGGCACCAGCTGAAGACCTGGAAGTTCCAAGTTAGAGGCGGTGGCCTTTATCACTAATGGCGCAGCATAATCCCTCTGAAACTGTGAGTCAAAATAAACTCTCCCTCTTCTTTGTTGATTCCATCAGGTACTGTGGCCAGAATCACCAGAAAAGTAACTAATGCGCATACTATACACACAATGTGCGCCTTCCACTCTGGTTGGTACCTTATAGCTCTTTCTTACTCTTTCTTAGCTCTGTGTTGTCTGGTCATGATGGGTGGAGCATCCTCCTGTGGTTCAGTTGCATGCGTCCAAGTTTCTGCTGTTACAAGCAGCATCTTAACGAGTGGTTTGATGATAACTCAGTTTGTGTCATTTGCTGGTAAGCCTGTGACTAGATTCTTAGAAGTCCAGTGAAAGAATGAACAAGGCAGACTCTAAGAACATCCCCAAGGTCACTTGGTCCTGTGAGGTCTCGGAACCTTTCATTGTCTTGCTAGCCAGGCACAGTGTGGCACATGCCTGTAATCCCAGCACTCTGGGAGGCAGAGGCAGAGGTGGATCTTTGTGAGTTCAAGACCAGCCTGGTCTGTAAAGTGAGATCAGGACAGCTAAGGCTACACAGAAAAACCCTGTCTGGGGAAAAAAAAAAGGAAGGAAAGGAGGGAAAGAAAGAAAGAAGGAAACAAAGAAACAAAGAAAGAAAAATCTTGCTTACAGCTAGGTGGTGAACACTGTCTGGGGCGGTGCCATTCATTTCCTGTCATCACCTTTTATAATAAGCTTTTTATTTTTTAAGTTAGTTTACAGTTCTAACTTCTGCTCCCCTTTCCCACATCAGCGTGATAAATGAGATCTTTGGCTTTTGAGTTTTTGAGTTTTTTAATTGTATGAGTCATAAATAAATCTGGTACAAAAAAAAAAAAAAAGAGGAGCAAAGGCTGGTGTAATTTTGTTAGCTATCATCATCAAATTCCCTTAGAGTGTGTGTGCTGGCTAGTTTTATGTCAGCTTGACACAGCTACAGTCATCAGTAGGAGAGCCTCAGTTGAGAACATATCGCCATAAAATAGGGTTGTGGGCAAGTTTCTGGGAGCATTTTCCTAATTAGTGACTGACAGGAGAGGGCCCAGCTCAGTGTGGATTAGTGTTGGCCCTGGGCTGGTGGTCCTGGGTTCTATAAGAAAGCAGGCTGAGCAAGCCATGAGGAGCATGGCAGTAAGCAGCACCCCTCCATGGCCTCTGCATCGCTCCTGCCTCTGGATTCCTGCCCTGCGTGAGTTCCTGCTCTGACTTCCTTCAATGATGGACTACAATCTAGAAAGATAAATCAAACAAGCCCTTTCCTCTCCAACTTGCTTTTTCGGCATAGTGTTTCATCCCAGCAACAGACCCCGTAAGACAGGCAGGGGAACCCTGCCACTTTCTATCACTGAACACATTATCAAGAGTGACCTGGCATCTTTCTTAATATTTCCAGAGTGTCTGAAACTATACACTTGCAGCAATTTAGACTTGTTGTAAAATTTTGGGAGAGTACAAAGGCTGACCTCAAATTGCTGTGTGGCCAGAGTTGGCCTTGAGCTATTGATCCACTTGTTTCTACCTCCTAAACGCTAGACTTCCAAGTACTCACCTCTGCACCAGGAAAAGGAATCCATCTTAACCATGTGACCAAAGATAACAAGTACCGACAGGATGTGAGCAAAGGGGCCTCTGCACAGTGCTGGTAGGCATGCAAATTTTTATAGCCATTATGGTAAGCAGTAAGATAGGCCCTCAAAAGCGTTAAAAAATAAACTAGCATATGGTCCCATAATCTCTCTATTAAATACACAGCCAGAGGAGATGGAGTCAGTGTGTTTAAAGAGATGCCCACATCCCCATGCTAATTGTAGCACTGTTCACAAGAGCCAATAAATAATAAATAAATAAATAAATAAATAAATAAATATGGCAGCCATCAACTGATGAGTGGATAGAGTATACAGTGTTCATGCACCATGAACACTGTTCAGCCAAGAAAAAGAAAGAACTATGCCATTTGTCACAAATGGACCTGCAGACCATCATGTTATATGAAATCACATGGGCACACGAAGGCAGGTGTTCCGTGCTGTCTGTCTTACATAGAATCTATGAAAGTTGCTTTTGTGGAAACTGAGGAGAGAGAGAGAGAGGAGAGAGGAATTGGAGCCTTGCTGACCAGTGGGTCCTCAGTGACAGAGGACTGCCATGTTCTCATGTGCTATGACACAACCATAGCACAGTGGTATCTAGGTAATGCATTGTTTATTTACACCCATTAGAAGGGATTTTGACTATTTTCACCATAGCAAATGGTAGGACTAAGGGTGTGGCTTGGTGATGGACTGTTTGCCTAGTATTCCTGAAGACCTAGCCTCAATCCTCAGTCAAACATAAGTAAATAAATAGAAATGACAAATGCTTGTGATTAAAGACATATATTAGGTCTCATTCAAAGATTTTACAAGCCTGGGGCTAAAGGATGTTTGCTTAGCACATATGAGAGCCTGGAATTTGATCCTCAATGTGTGTGTGTGTGTGTGTGTGTGTGTGTGTGTGTGTGTGTGTTGGGTTGAAACCTCATATAGTTCCCCTGTATAATTTCATTCTTATTGACTAAAAGGTAAACATTTAAAAAGCACAAGTGGTATAAGAAACTAAATACTTGTATCAGTCCTGGGCAAAGTGCAAGGCTTTGTTGACATATAGACCTGAGTCCTCATTCTTGCCTCCTTATCTGTTGGTCAGGTGACCCTGGAGAAAGCACTAGTGGGAAAGTCTGGGAGACCACTGTCTGGGAGAGACAAGGACCACTGGACTTCCTCACACCAAGCACGCACAACCATTCCTTTGTCTTCAAGGGTCTGAGTGCAGGAGGCAGTGGCGCTCGCTCTAAACAACAAGGCAGTAAGTAACTTGCCCTTAGTTTCCCCCTGAGCTTCTCTGATTTTACTCTGAAAGTCCCTGCCCTGGGAGCCCCCTCAGCCGCTACAAATGGCTTCCCTACTGAAGCAACAGACCTGGGTTGAGGGGTTCCTGAGACCCTTCGACAGAGTCGGAGACAGAGTTGACCTCCCCCTTGCCAAAAGTTCACATAGCACAGTAAGAATTTTGAAATGTTGGTTTCTTTAAAAACACAGAAATATTATAAGAATATGTTTTTGTTTTTAAACCTCAGGTGTGGGGACACGAGGCTGCTCCGCAGCAGCAGACTGTGGTTTGTCCCATGCTCTAGCAGAGGTGTGACTTTGCCAGCGGCAGATAGTTTCTGAGATGGTGTGATATTGGGAATTCTGGAGACTTCAGAGGGTGTATAAAAGCTAGAGCTCTGATGGGGGAGTGGTTGGTGGGGTTTTTGGTTGGCTGTTGGTTGCCGTTGGTCACAGTTTTGTTAAATGCAGTTGTGTATGAAGAAGAAACAAGAAGAAATTGGATATCCTGACAGCAAAGACCAAACTTGCCCCAAGGAGCTCGGCGCCTTAATCAGCAGGAAGTAGTCTAATGATAATGTCATCCTCTTTCTGGGGTTCTCTTTCCTTTCCTTTCTCATGTCTAGTGTTAGAAGGTTGGAAAAGAAGAAGAGGGGGGAAAAAGAGAAAAAGAAAAGAAAAAGAGAAAAAGAAGAGGAAAGCAGAACCTATACAGTAACAACACTGGTCACACGCAATTGTTCTCAACCTTCCTAATGCTATGACTCTTTAACACAGCTCCTCAGCTTGCGGTGACCGCCAACTATAAATTATTTTTTTGTTCCTACTTCATAACTGTAATTTTGTTAGTTACGAATCATAATGTAAATATCTATGTTTTCCAGTGATCTTAGGCGACCCCTGTGAAAGGGTCTTTCGACAACCCACCCTCACCCCCACCTACCCACAGACTGAATAACACTGACATCACAGAACAGAACAAACATAGTTTTTATTGTGCTAAGGGAACTGGAATTATCTTGAAGCTAAAGTGAAAGCCCCACCTTGAGGAAACTACAGTGCCTGGTCCCTTTCTCCCACCTGTGGCTGGGAGCAGTCTTAGAAATGGTCTGTGTGGGGTCAAGGTGGACAGTTGTCTGTAAAGTGTTTCCTTTGCAAGCACCACAAGGATTTGAGCTCAAGGCCCCCAAACCCATATACTTTATTGGTCATAATGCTGAGGCGTGTGTTAGTCTTTAGGCATTCTGAATTGTGGCTTTCAATATCATGTCAAGCAATCCCCTGGCGCTGAATTTTCCCATCCTTATTCATCGGGGCTTATTCATGCTTTCAGAATGGCCAAGTGAGAGCCCTGGTATTTGGCGGCCTGGGCTTCAGGCCTCATGGCAGGAGTTTCCTTGCCATACTTGTGTCATTGATAGGGTTTCTCCACTCCAATTAACTTCATCATTTTCATGAAAGCACAATGTCCTTCCACGGAAGATAGAGTGTTCCCAAGATTGCCAAGAAGTAGGCTACTCAGCCAGGAAGTTATGAGTTGTACTGGGACCTCCCTATGTCCCCCAATATCTTGGGCCTATCCCCCCGGACCCCCCGCCCCAGCTCTCTGCTTTTTACTAGAAACCGAGGAACAGGCTCAGGCGTGGCTCCTCAGACCCAGGGGATTTATAACTTGAGTCATGTGTTCTAAATCCTGTGAATTGCCTCTGAAGTGTAACTTCACATTCAAAATAGTAGAGCCATTCTCCAAAGCCTGGGGTTTCTTCCCTGTGCATGGGAAAGGAGCACAGTCTCCCATGGCCTATTACACACTCTTTGCTCCCTTTCATCTGACTGTCTACTTTCATACTTCTTCTCCCCCCCCCCCCCAATTTTAGGTCCATTTGTTCTGTCAACTGTAGGGGATGTGGAATCCTATTAGGCAGGTGGCTTGTTATCCTTCCTGAAGCCTAACAGAGGCAGTTTCCTTCAGAAATGAGGCCGTTCCACTGTAGACAACCCAAGGTGGTTGTAAGATGCCCACTCCTGGCATGTCTTCTACTACTCAGACAGCCTAGTGTGGCAGCAGACCCAGGGCTGCTCAATGACCCGTTCTCTCCAGAGACCTTATTCTCCAAAACAGCAAGCCACCAACAGGGCTGAGCAATGTTTGCACTTGAGCCCACTCAATACAGCTCCCAGAGGGGCTCAGAAGCAGCCTGGCTCTGCACTCTCTGGCTTTCCAGTGGCCACCATGTCCCTTCCGATCTTAAGGCTCTGCACAAAGTCCTCCAGAGTCTGGGGTGTGCTGGGTATTTGAGAGTGAAGAAAACCTCTAAGTAGCTATGACTAAGGACTTGCCCACAAAACAGTCTGGTTCCTTAGAGCCTGAAAATTGAAAAGGGATTTGTGTGTGTGTGTGTGTGTGTGTGTGTGTGTGTGTGTGTGTGTGTGTGTGTGTGTGTGTTTTGAGAGGGGGGGGTTGGGACAGGTCTTCTTCATGTAGGCCTGGCTGTCCTGGACTCACTTTGTAGACCAGGATGGCCTTGAACTCACGGAGATCTGCCAGCCTCTGCCTCCCCAGTGCTGGAATTATTTTAAAGAAAAAAAAATATCAATTGCTTATTTTGTTTAAGCTGTGTACAGCCTGATACAAAATTCAAGATACATAATAAAACACAGTAAAATTTCATCTGTGTTCTGCTCCCATCCCCCTCACCCTAATCTTAGTTTCCTGCAGGTCCTGACTCACCTCCATTCTGAGAATGAGCAGTGAGTTAATGGCTGGAAGGCATGGGCGCCTCACGCACCTTCCTCACTCTGCCCTTGCGGCCACAGCTGAGCACTTCTCCATGACTCAGATGGAAACAGATAGGTAAGTGTTTTTGTTGGAAGGAACAGGGACCCACTCCTGGAAAAGATCTGTCTGGAGGTGGAAGGTGATCTTGGGCACTGATTGGCACGACTGGATGCAGCCTCTGAATTTCCCCATGGGTCTTTAAGCACTGTAGCCCTTTCTGTTGGGAGATACAATGCCTGAGACAAAGTAAAAGCCATGCAGTTGCCTCATGGCAGGACGTCTTTGTGGTGTGTGCATGACGCTGGCACCTGTTATCTCCATGTGGAGTGAATGGGGTGAGGAAAGCACATCGTTTCCATCCACAAAGGCCTGGCGCACAGTAGGTGTTCCAGGGATTTCTTGTTGCCCATGCCCATCACACAAATACTGCAGCCTGCCCCGACTGCGCGATTGTCTTCCACCCTGCCAGCCCTTGCTCGGGAAGCAGTTTTGTTGGGGTTTTGGTGCTTTTTGTTTCTTCTGTTGCTCCTGTTCTCCTTTTATGGCTGCTTGCCCTCACTAGGAGGATCTTAAGCTCCTTCCATGGACTGCTGGGTATGAGGGCAACGCCTGTGAATGGTGTAATATCCAGCCCTTGAAAAGACTGTGTTCTGGAGAGGAGGTGAGTTATAAGCAAAGAAGCAATCGTCAGATAGCCATGTATCGGCAAAGCAGTCCCACCAATGGCATAGCAGACCAGAACGCAGGGTGGGAGTTTCTGCCAGCCATTTCATCAGGAGGGCCTGGGGAGGCCTCTCTGAGCAAGGACAGGGAAGGAAGTGGGGAATGGGGCAGGCGATGTCTGGGAGCTGATGGTGCAACAACAGTGGCTGGTATTTGTGGGGGGCAGGGGAGTCAAGAGGCTGGAAGTAGGGAAAAGCATCTTGGAGTGCCTGGAGATGCAGGAGCAATAGGACAGGCGGATGATATGAGGGTGTTGCAGGTAGCGTGGAAGTGGGGGGGGGTGCTGAAATGACTTTGGGTTTTACTCTGAGAGATGAGAATGGCCTGAGAAGGAGGTGGGGTTGGAGCATCCCAGGACAGTGACAGCATCAGACTTACAGGCAAAGCCATTTGGTCTGCAGCTGTGTAGGGAAAGGCTGCAGCAACTGGGGTGGGGGGTGGGGGGTGGTGGCAGAAGCAGAGGAAATGATGGGGAAGAGACCACAGCAGTGACCCAGGCTAGGGAGGACAGTGCCTTGCCTAGAGTGACTCTGATGTAATGAGAGATAATATGAAACGGGCAAGATCCAAAGGAGGCGCCAGCTGGGAGTGATGATGGTTAAGAGCAAGTGAGGCATCAGTGGGACCTCTGGCTTTGCCCTGAGTACCAGAAAGTGCAGAGGTGTGGAGAGCAGGGAGGGGGGAATGATCCTCCCAGAGTGGGCAGGTACTCAGGTGTCAAGAACAAACATTTCAATCATTCTCAACCTGACCTCTGTGTGGCCACAGACAAACCGGGCATCGTGGCTTTAAGTGCCGCCACCCCGACATGCACAGCCCCCCCCGACAGTGGTTAGAGATATACTCCTCAAGAAGAAAGCTCCAGGCCTCAACCTTTCTAGGGGTCACCCGGCTGCTCAACAGGGTCTCCTGAGAGGGGAGGACCCTCTAGGGGCTCTTTTGACTCAAACAGCCTGGCAGGTCGTCTTCTGTCCTTGCCCTATTTTTTTTTTTTTAACGACCTGTCAGACTTAGATCAAATTTCACAAAAATTGAGCCAGAAGCCAGCTTATAGAGTCTACTAGGAGATATATCAGTTAAGCATTGACTTTCGCTGTAAACATATGGCCTTGTCTCAATGGTAAGGCACAGGAATTCAGAACCACTCTCAGCGTGGTTGTGGAAAATGGGCACACCTTCATGATAGGAAAGCACAGTGTCCTTCAGAACACTGGAGCCTGCTGAAATCTAGGCAGCTCTCTCAGTCCTGGCTGACCTGAGAAGGTGTTCCTTCTCCCCTCCCTCATGGTCTTTACACAGCCCATCTTTCAGTGAGATGATGGAAAGGGGCTGTTCTTCATATTCCTGAATCTGGTTACCTAGCAACAGCAGCTACCCAGTTATGTGGGGAGTTGGGAGGGAGGTTGTTGCTGTTCTCCTTTCAGAAGCCCCATCACAGCTCTGGACTGTGAAGACAAGAACTCTCTGATGAGAACACAAGTACAGCTGCTTAGACCAATTCTTTGAAATGTGTGTGTGTGTGTGTGTGTGTGTGTAGCATGTGTTTGAGTGCCCATGCATGCACATGCATGCACATACATGTGGAGGTCTGAAGTTGAGGCAGAGAAGTGGTTCTCAAGCTTCCTAATGCTGCAACCCTCATGTAGTGGGGACTCTCAACCATAACTGCTATTTCATAACTGTAATTTTGCCACTATTATGGATTAATAATTTAAATCTCTGATATACAGGATATCTGATATGCAACTGCTGTGGGGGTTATGACCCACACGTTGAGAACCACTGATGGAGGGAATCGATCTTGATAGCTCTTCTGCCTTTTATTGAGACAAGGTCTTTCAGTCAAACCCAGACCTCATCGATGTGGCTAGTCTTGTTTGTCAACTTGTTCTGGGCAGAGCCTGTCTTAGCCTTCCAGAGCTGGGATTACATGCGGGCCTCAAACCCACAAGCATTTATGTGCATTCTAAGCTCTAATCCTTATGCTTGTATGACAGGCTCTTTAACCGTGGAGCCATTCCCCCCGCCAGCCCCTCTTCTCATCTGCAGGCTGTTGGACTGTAACAGTGGCAGAGTCCGGTGTTTATGGAGGGCTTTCTGCAGCAACTAATCCCCTTGACTGACCAATGATGTCAAGCATTGCTGTTATCCTATGGCTAAGGAAAACCATGTTTGGGGGCATCAGCAATGTGTCTGAGGTCACAAGATCTGGGAGGAAAGGGACCAGTGTGGAAATCATGTGATCCAGTACAAGAGCCTTCATGGCGACTTGGTTGGGGCAGGATGAGGAAGGCATCAATCATCCTGTCACCAAAACAAATTCCCTTCTACACACCCTCACAAGATCTCTCTGGGATTCAGGGCTGAGTGGGACATAGTCCCTGTCCTCAGGGAGTTTGTCATCAAGCAATGTAAAGGCCATGAGGTAAGTGTGCCATGATGACCAGGGTCACCGACGCCACTTGTTAATGAAGTTCCTTGGATAAGTCACGAGGAGTCGCTTTGCTGATGTACTTGCCTTCTGGGGTTTAGATCACATAAATTTTTTTTTCCTACAGTTGTTAATGATGAACTTCAGTGGGAGTAAGCTGGGAGGTTACCAGTGCCCTGTGTAAGGCCTGGCCTCACCCATCTAAGGGCCTGCTGAGGCTGGGGTAGACATTTCACTTAGGGGAGAGACTTTTGTACCATCGCTGGGCGACAAATCTGCTAAGGTGGGTAAGACGAGTCACTCAGAGGAGTCTCTGGAAGGCACAGGGGTATCACTTATTCACGCCCTGTTCCGGTGCCCTGGCATGGCACCGTGGGAGCCTTTTCTTCTTACCTTTGGATACTGTGAGTGCGTGTATCTGAGCACAGCACATGGAACAGGGATCCTCAAGTTTGGAGTGGACACCCACAGTATGTTGGGGGCTGAAGGAGCTTTGAGGAGCCCCAGGCAGGCTCCTGGGGGTGTGCAGGATGGCTCTGTCTCTCCCAAGGGAGCTGGAAGGCAAGTGTGCTTGTGTGTTGTGCTGTCAGAAGGCTCTTTGGAAGAAGTCTGTCTTCCTCTTCTCCTTGAGTATGACATGCCTGGTGGGGCCAAGGACAGAGGACAACTGAGGCAGTAGGGCTGCTAGGATGGTCTGACTCACCAACCTGCCCTCTGAAGGAGCTAAAGAGAGTTTCAAAGCCCTGACTGGAAGACAGGGAATAAATGGGATAAGGGACTCACATTTACTTGAAGACTATTTTAATGAGCACCACCTTTGCCCTATAAGGGCCCACCTCTAGCAGTTTGAGAAGCCTACTTCCTCCTTCTGTGTGCAAGGTATACCCCAAGAGAGATGTATCTCCCCTGCTCCCTTACAGAGTGCAGATTGGAGCATCTTCAGTGGCTACCTGCCCATCTGGTCATATACCTTTCTATCTGGATTTTTTTTCAATTTTTTTTTTAAAGCCATCTCACCTAGGGCCAGCAAGATGAGTAAAGGTGGCTGCTGCCAGGTCTGACAGCCTAAGTTCAAAGCCTGGGACCCACATGGTAGCAGGATAAAACAGACTTTTTAACTTCCACATGTGGTGCATGTGTATGTGGGTGCACATGCACCCATGGGTGCACACATAGACAAACACATACAAATCAATACATGTAAAAAAAAAACAAAAAAACAAAAAAGAATCTCGCTTCGGAGCCTAAGTGAACAGTGATTTATTAACGTAGTTTTATTTAAGGCCTGTCAGAGAGCAATAAGGTAGTTTATTAAATCAACATAAACGCTTGAAACCCAGGGTGATGGAAAGCAGGCAGTCTCGAGCCAGACTGGGCTTGAGGGGCCTTCCCGTGTATTGATTCTCTCGACCTCAGCACTATCAAAGTGGATGCCAGATGATCCTAAATCACAGCGCTGTCCTGGGCCTTGAAAGACATTTACAGGAACACTGTCCCTGTGCCAGATACCAGGAGTGGCAGCCCCTTTGCTTAAACCAAAAATATCTCTAGACATTTCACATGTCCTTTGGGTAACAGGATCAGCCTTGTCAAGGACCACTGCCGTGTATTTTGAGTAAATAAATAAATGTTAATAGGGCGGAGCATTTGCAACTGGCGTGTGTGTATGTGTGTGTGTGTGTGTGTGTGTGTGTGTGTGTGTGTGTGTGTGTGTAATCAATATTCCCAACACTCTTAGGATTCCCATTAACTACATAGACTACATAGTCTAAGGTGGCTACAAAACCCCAGTACAGGTTATTAAGTTGGTAGTTTCCAATATACTAAAATTTGTATGTAACACATTTGAGTGGGTGTGTTGTTTTCATTATAATATTTGAGGAATAGGAAAATTTCCATGTTAGAAACATTCAAACCACATGTTGGCACATCGCCTAAAGCCCTTTGAGAGTCAGCTTGGAGCCGACAGTGCTGGTTTGGATCTGAGCACGGTCACAGGTTAGGTTGGGAGGGCAGCCCATCCATCGCCCTGGGGGAACCTTTGGCTGTGACAAACACAGGCTTGAGGAAGAGGAGGCTGTGTGTTCGGGGCCTGGGACCTACTCAGGAGAGGATTGAAGCAAGGAGCTAAAGATTTATTTAGGGCGCGAGCTCAAGAGAGAAACAGAGCCCCTGGCCCCGTGTAACACTAAGAAGGAGCCCGTGATCCCGGTGACGCAGGGCCAGGAGGTTAAACCCAGAATAATCGTAATGAAAACAAGCTGCTTGCACCATTGATGTTTCCAGAAATTCCTGGGAGCTAGTCCAAGGCGGAGAACCCCAACCGGAAGTGCTGCTGGTTGGAACCGAGAGGGGTAGCGGTGGGAAGCAGGACCCGGAGCATCTTCCTCTGTTTCCAAGAACAGGGGCAGGGTGGGAAGGGAGGTGGCCGCCCCCACGGACTCCTCGGGCAGCAGAAGGGGGGAGGGGTCCGCAATCTGCAGCCGCCACAGCTGGATTTAATGTTCTTGGAAGCAGCCCTTTGCTGGAATCAATTTGTTCTCCCTTCGCTGAAATTTCAGGGCTTGCTCCTCAGGAAATCTGTCTACAGTGAGGTAGGACAGCTGACCACAGGCCACCTACCACCACATCCGTGGGTAGCCCAGGGCGAAGGTCTGACAGGGCAGCCAGCTGTCTTCCTGTATCTTCTCAGCTTCAAGGGTGGTTCTCAGCAGGAGCCTGGCCTGGGGCTAATGAGGCACTGGGAGGCCAGGCTTGCTCTTAATGGGAGACACCGGTCTGCTCCTCCATACCAGGGCCACACTTAGG
This sequence comes from Acomys minous, assembly GCF_964271855.1. Lineage (NCBI taxonomy): Eukaryota > Metazoa > Chordata > Mammalia > Rodentia > Muridae > Acomys > Acomys minous. The sequence continues at coordinate 20,091,738 of NC_140495.1, read as the reverse complement.
GAAAATCCCTTTCTTGTCCTACAACTGGCCCACTGCCATGTGTCAGATATTAGTTTTAATAATCTATTTTAATTTTATGTGCATTGGTGTTTTATATGCATGTTTGTCCGCAAGAAGGTGTCGCATTTTGGGCTTACAGACCGTTGTGAGCTGCCATGTGGGTGCTAGGAATTGAACCCTCCTCCTCTGGTAGAACACTCAATGCTCTTGGCCGCTGAGCCATCTCTTTAGACACAGTGGGCCAGAATTTTGTGCCAAGAAAGACCCTGGAAATGATATGGTCAGAGGGGACTTTAGCAAGATGACATTTCTAGTCACCTGCCCAGGCTTCCTGCTGGCCAGCTTTGTGCTCTAAAACCTACCACGTTCTTCCCAATGGGAAAGGTTCAGAGCTTCTCTGCTTGGTCAGCCTGAGGTCTCCTGAGGAGCAGTGGGTGTGGATCTGTGTGCACCGGGACTGTGTTGTGTGCCCCAGTGTGTGCAAGCCTGCACCCCAGGATGGGGGGGGGGGCTGCCATCTGCTAGTACATATGTAGTGTTAGGTCCTGGGACTAGGGCTTAGACACGGACTGGGCTCTGGGATGAGTACTGAGATTCAGGAAGTCTACGGTGGCCCTGGAGGGACTTTGGCTGAGGCTGATAGTCAATTGAAGTCAGGCTGGTCGGATAAGTCATCCCCAAAGGGACAGTTTAGGAAGGACATTTAGAATGAGACTGGATGAAGGACTAGGGAGGACTCCCAAGGGAAAAAGAGCGTGTCCCGGGAAGCTGGAAAACAAGAGCATGGTTGGGAAACACCCAATAGTCCCTGCTGTCTGCGGGGTGGGGTCTACATGAGGCACAAACAGCCATCTGGCCGACATCTGTTGGATACCCACTGTAGGTCTGGTGCTGTGGTAGGTGCTGGAGGCCAAGCCGGAGAGACAGTTGAGAGTCCGGCATGAGTTCCTGTTGTCTGGTTTCCCCCACACAGAGTCCCTGGTCTGTGGGTTCTTAAAAAAAAAAAAAAAGACACATGGTCTAAACCCTGGAGAACCTCCTGATCACAGGAGAGACTCCACGGGTTCATTTCAAAACGGCGCGCAAAGGGATAGGAGAGCTGCCGAGGAAACTGTACTTATTTCCTATTCCAATCTTAATCCCCGTACGCCAGCTTCCCAGGGCCTCCTAGGAAGATCCTCAAAGGATTGCATCCTAACCGGAAGCCTGGGTCTTGGTGTGCTCCGAGAGTTTGGCGTTCTTATTTCCTTGGGTGAACAAGGCCTAGAGTGCTAACTCCCCACACTGTGGCTAACTAACTCCAGGTCCCAGGCAAAGAGAACGCCAGCTTCCCAGCTCCCTTGCTGGCCCCTTGGGTAGACCTCAGTATCTCCCTAGGATAATAGGGGATATTTTGAAAACACTTTCCCCTGCCTGTCACCTCAAAGGCCTTGATAGATCAGGTTCCGTCTTATAGGCAAAGTCATGGAAGCTGGGGTGGTCCAGGAGCATACACCGCCACTCCTTCCCGCCTTTGGGTGGCAACTCCCCCCCACCTTCAATACCGATCACATGTGCTGTGCTCCTGTGCCAATGACTGGCTCAGTTTCCAAAAGCGACCGCGAGGTTTCCTGAAATGTGCTTTAGAGTGGCCGGCTTCAAGGGCTCCTGGCAGGGACCTGCCCAGGAAGCGATGAGCCGGCACTTCCCTGGCTATGTGCTTGTGGCTGACTCTGGCTTCAGGGGCCCTTCCCCTCCTCATTAGGGAAGGATGCTGAGGAGGGTGGAGTAGGCTCTGGGGCGAGCCAAAACCGTTCTGGGAACCATCTTAAGGGAAGAGGATGCTCTTGCGTGGCCCTGCCCTCCTCCAGGCCTTACCCACCCTCAGCTTCAGGAGCATTGGGTGCTGGAAAGAATGGACCTTGGTCCCTGAACCATGCAGAATGAAGCGGTCAGCACATTCCAGGGCCTGGCCTTTCCTCTTTGGTCAAATACGCATAGCAGATGGAAGGCCTGGGCCTCCTCCTATCCCTGGACTGACCAGGGCGTTGGCAGGTCTCTCTTTGATGGACAGAGGTCACAGAAGCTGCTTGGTGGGAACTGGACGTTCCCTTCCTCCACCCCCACGTATGATGATGCTGGGCTCAGGACCACTGCCTGCTCCCAGGGCCTGGCACACGGGGCAAGTTCTCATTCTAAGACTTACAGATTCTAGTCCTGTAGCTCTTACAGACATGCCAAGGTGTTCTGACCTCCCATCAGGGCACAAGAGTCTTCACAGGTCCTCACACCTCTGTTCTTGGCCTTGTTCTCTGTTAGGAACACTCTTTCTTGCACCCTCTTCTCACTGGCTCTTCCTCATCCCTCAGCCCAAGCCCTTCCTCACTTCCCCACTAGTCTATTTATGCCCGGGAGGGTTGGTCCTTTGTTCTCATGCCCTGGATCTCTGGTCTTCCCATCTGTATAGTCTTTATAGGGCTCCGGACTCATGGCTAGTTCCAGTCAGTTCCTTTTCCTAGACAAGCACAGAGTGAAGGTGATGGCTCCCACACTAGCCCTGGGCATTCAGCCCAGACTGTCTCCACCCTTATCTGAGAGGATGGAGACTCTGTCCTTCCAGTTACTCAGGCCAAAATCCTAGAGTCATCCTGACCCTCCCCTTTCTCTCACAATCCACACCCAAATCCATTAACCAGCCCTATCAACTCTGCTGTTAAAAAAAAAAATGAGTAGAAAGCCGGGCGTGGTGGCGCATGCCTTTAATCCCAGCACTTGGGAGGCAGAGGCAGATGGATCGCTGTGAGTTCGAGGCCAGCCTGATCTACAAAGCGAGTCCAGGACAGCCAAGATAACATAGACCCTGTTTCGAAAAAACAAACAAACAAACAAAAAACAAAAAACCAAACCAAAACAAAAACTCATGGGAAGAGGGGACAGATCTGTGGTACCTGGAGAGTGGGGTGAGGGTTGGGGACAGAAAGGCTTGGGGACACTTTGAACACCTCAGTCATGGAGATGGTTTCAAGGCTGTATATGAACACGTAAACTTGTTAATGTATACGTTATGTGTCGCTCAGTGTCTGCCAATAAAGTTGTTCATGGTTTAAATTGGAGGTTTTCCATGACCTCTGTGATGCTTTGGATAGGTCCTTTTCTCTTAGCTTGCTGTACTGACTGGGTTTGTGTCAACTTGACAAAAGCTGGAGCCATCAGAGAGGAAGGAGCCTCAGTTAAGGACATGCCTCCGTGAGATCCAGCTGTTACACATTTTCTCAATTACTGATCAGTGGGGGAGGGCCCAGCCCACTGTGGGTGGTGCCATCCTTGGGCTGGTGGTCCTGGGTTCTATAAAAAAAAGCAAGCTGAGCAAGGTACAGGGAACAAGCCAGTAAGCAGCGTTCCTCCATGGCCTCTGCACCAACTTCTGCTCCCAGGTTCCTGTCCCATTTGAGGCCCTATCTTGGCTTGCTTTGGTACTGAGCAGCCATGTAGAAGTGTACACTGAACTTTCCTCCCCAACTTGCTTTGGTCACGGTGGCCTGTTGCAGCAATAGAAACCCTAACTAAGACAGTGGCCCACACATAGAGTGGGATCGCCATGGAATTTTCCAGCAGGGCCATCTGCATTCACCAAGCTTTATCATGCCGTTCTGAGAGGCTGCAGTGGGTGGGCCACGTCTGTGTGACTCAGGTTTATCCCAGGACTCCTCCGACCCCAACTCCTCCCCCTTGGTCAACTCATCAGCCCTTCCTGTAAAAGTAGCTCAGACCCAGCTGTGGGATTAGCTGGGGAGTGGGGGCATACCAGGGTGTGCAGTCAAATCATACAGGGAAAATAAGGACACCTCCGTGGGTCCCTGACACAGGGAGCCCTCTTTAGTACACCCCCCCCACCCCCAAACCTCTGGAGAATGGAGAGAGGCTCAGAGACGGTCATCGATACCCACATTTGACAGATGGAAAACAGGCCTACAGAGATTATTTTGCAATGCAGACTGTTAGATTATTTTGATTTATTTATTTATTTATTTAATTTATTCAGATTACAACTAAATTGTTATCCCATCACTTGTATCCTCCAGTTCCTCCCTCCTTTCTTCTTCCACCCTATTCCCCTCCCCTAGGTCTAAGACCGAGGGGGACCCAGACTGCTAGATTCTTGATTATTTTTTTCCTGAAACAGGATATCACAAAGTTGTTCAAGGCCTTGAACGTGCACCCCCTCCTGCCTCAGCTTCCTGAGTAGCCAAAACGTTAGGCCTGCATTACCAGGCCCAGATCAGGTTGCTAGATTATTTTTTTTAAAGATTTATTTATTATTTATATGGCCACATGTGTGCTTGCCCACCACAAGAAGGCACCAAATCTCATTACAGGTGGTTGCTGGGAATTGAACTCGGGACCTTTAGAAGAGCAGATGATGCTCTTAACCTCTGAGCCATCTCTCCAGCCCAGGTAACAAGATTATTCTTGATCCCAAGTCCCTGACCTTTGTTTCTTTCTTTCTTTTTTTCCCATAGCATCTTCCCTTTCTAACGTATAACATAATTTACCTTTTTATTCCAGGTAGTCTTTGTCCCCACTGGGAGAAGGTAAGATCCACATGGCCAGAGGTGGGGGTCAGTTCTGCAAAGCGAAGAATTCTGAACACTTCGAATAGCATCTTTCACAGGCCTGGCTGGGAACCAGTCCTTAAATAAATGCCTTAGCTAAAGGTCACTGCAGTGCAGAAGAATGAGGGCTTCCAGACTATTCTATTGAGCTCAGTAGTTCTCTCCAGCTCTGCCCACTTTATCACATCTCTTTAAGCTTCTGTTTTCTGACCTACAAAATATGGTTTCCCAGAGTCATTGCAGGCGGGCAGGCAAGGTGCCTAGCAGGGGCCAGCTGTGGGGAGAAGGGCCTTTATTTAGCAAATAAATGTCGCAAAGTGAAAGTAGGACAGTCAGGGAACTAGCAGGTTTGGTTTGGGCGTGAAGCCCTCAGTCGGAGGATTTTCTTCTCTCTTTGTAGGAGAATGTTCTGGTCTGAGACCCAGGGAGTTGAAACTGTCCTGCAGTGGGAGAGTGTACATTAGTCACTCTCACCTGCCGGCAGCAGAGCTTGGGGGTCAGGTCAGCTAGTTCTGTGAGGACCTTTGTTTTCCTCTCTGTGAAATGGGACAAGAATATTTTCTCCCTTGACTTCTGGATGTATCAGAGGGTAGAAATGCTTCTGACAACGCTTTATGAGCAGTGCTAGGGTTATGCAGGGGGGTAGGGGTTCCAGCTGACAGCAGGCCCACAAAGCTGCCTTCCAGCTTTGGACAAGGTACTTAATGCTTGGGCGAGTCACATGGGCTCAGTCGTGTTCCCTGAAATTCATGTGTTCGAGTCCCACCTCCTCGAGGCACTCGGGAGAAATGTTTCCGTATTTGGAGACAGGGTCCTCAAAGAGGCAGAGAAGTTCCAACTAGGTCATTAGGGTGGGGTGAAATCCAACCCGAATGCTCGCTCTCTTGACATAGACCCCCCCCCATGCGGAAAAGCTATTATCGAGGCAGGGCCAGTGACTATTAATAAACCAAAGAGCAAGAGAGAGCTCCCCCACCCAGCCTCTGAAACCTGCTCTGTCAGCACCCTTGCCTACCAGCACTCCTGAGGTGGAAGCTGTCCAGCCTATGGTACTTTGTCACAGCAGCTGCAGGAAACCAGATGCTGACACTACTCACCCCTCTCCTACGCAGACCTCTTTCCTCCACATAGCTCCGAACATCCCGTCTCCAGGACCCACTCTCCACCTGGATTCCAGAGCTGGGCTGTTGTATGCCTATTTCTGAGAGACCTGCTAGCTCAAGACTTTTCCCTGGGACCCTGGGGGCACTTTCTCTGAGCTAGAGCCTAGGGACATGGCTTTTTTGAGGAAGGGCTTCTAAGAGGATCTTCATCAATTTTTTAGAGATGGAATGTGGCCTTGGCTCACCTTTTTCCTCATTCAATGAGTCAGATGAGTGCAGTGCAGACAGGGCAGACAGGCACCCAGGTCCTGCCCCCAAATCCATCTTCCTTCCAGCTGCCCACGGTCCTGTGTGGATGCATGGGGCTGTTAGGGTTGGGGGCTATGTCTGCAGGCAGGGAAGCATTCTGAGCCAGACTCTTGGGTCACACCCACGGGAGAGGGCAGGGTGCCAGGCAGCTGCCAGCCCTGTGCTGGCTTCTCTACTCAGTAGCCATCACTTCTGGGGCAGCTCATCTGGACACCTTGTGTTCTGATCTGGGCTTTGACTCAGTCATGAAATGTCACAGTGTCCTCTTACCAGGCTTACCCCATCCCCCACCCTGTCCATAAGACCTCATTCAACCACTGTAGACAACAACACTGGCCAAAGGCCCCAGGAATGAGCTCCATATACCACTATTGTGAACATTAATGAAATCCTTTTGGAAGAGTGTCCAAGTCGAAGGGTGGGGCAGAAACAGTATGCAACAGTATGGTGGAAGGGGGAAAAATAGAAAGAAAACAAGGCCACCCACATGCGCTTTGGTCCATTGTCATGTGGCTGTCACTCTGCAGCCCATGGTCTGCAGCCATCTCCTCATTTGACTCACTCTTGACTTAAGAAAGAGGAGATGCCAGGACTGAGCCTGTCAACTCTACAGTTGCTCCTCTGTGACACAACCAGGGCTCTGTGGGAAGACAGAATAAAGTCCCAACATTACTTACTACCTTGCTTCCAGATGCTTCCTAGGTCTGAAAACCCTAAGGTCAGCCTGAGTGCAGGGGCCTATAGGGGAGCAAGCCCAACAGAACTGGGTGGTGTCCAAATAGCTACTGCCATTGGGTAGTGTGCAGAGCCCCCTGGGAGTTCTGGGCGTCGGAGGAACAGGGCTTGGCATCGCTGCTCCAGTTCTGAGATGGACATCCAGTTTGATCAATGTTCTGTGATGTTTTTTAAGACCTTCCATCCTTCTATGGTATATCCCGTCGGCCCTACATGCGGATGTTTTCTCCTAGAAGCGGAGCAATGCTCAGATGTCAAAGTCTGTGGCCTTGATTCCACTTGGACAAAAGGTCAGACTGAAATGGGCATTTCCTGGCAGTTCCAAGAATGGATTAGCAGCCTGTTTGCTGGTCTCGTGGCTGGAGTATGGATGGCTCCCAGGAAGAGAGGTGATGGAGGTGTTGGCCTCGGTCCCCAAATATCTAAGAACTCTCTGGAGGTCCTCAATGCGGATGGCTGGAAATGTCAAAGAGAAAGCAGTCACATGACGTCTGGACCTGCCTGTTTGTTTTTGTTTTGTTTTGTTTGTTTGGTTTGGTTTGGTTTGGTTTTGGTGTGTTTTTTTTGTGGACGCCATGACACCCAAGTTCATTGGGATCCATCGCCAGGGACTTTTTCTCAAGTTGCCTCAAGAGACAAAGGAGGGCAGAGGACCAAGCAGGCATGCATGTGTCTAGGGAATTTCCTGGCTGTCATCACACACTAGCGCCTTATTTCCTACATTCACAGCTTGGTCTACTTGGCACTCAGAGTCCCATCCTGGAAATCCTAAAATTCTCACTGAGTTTGTAAGAAGTTTGCTTGTGCTGACTAGATGGAATTGTACAGAGTCAGGAAGCCGCACTGAATAAAGAGTTTCAGATAGTGGGCCTGAGCAAGGCTGAGGTCCCACTGGAGGCAGCGGCCGGCTGGTGAGACAGGGGCTCAGTCCCATGGGCTCACCTGGGCAGATGTTGTACTCTCTTTGCTTCAGGGTGGCTCCATGCTATCTGGATTCTGACTGACCCAGATGGTCCCGCCTCCAGGAGTTTCTAGTCAAGGACTCTCTTAGTTATTTTCTATTGCTGTGAAATACACCATTAACTAAGGCAACTTATAAGAGTATGTGTTTTGACTGGGCTTGTGGTTTCAGAGGGTTGCAGTTTCTGGTGGTAGAGCAGAGGCAAGGTGCTAGGAACAGCTGTGAGCTCACATCTAGATCTGAGAGCAGGAAGCAAAAAGAACAGGCTGGGGATGGCACGAAACTTTGGAAACCCCCAAACCCCATCCCTAGTGACACAACTCTTCTGACAAGGCCACACCTCCTAATCCTTCCCAAACAGTTCTGCCAATTGGGTACCAAATACTCAAACATATGAGCCTATGGGGGAGGCCATTATCATTCATACAGAATAGAAAACAAAGTGTGTGTGTGTGTGTGTGTGTGTGTGTGTGTGTGTGTGTGTGTGTATGTGTGTGTGTGTTGCAGATCGAGGGGTGAAAGAGATGCAGAGGTACAAGGAAGTTGTGTCCCAAGAGTGGCAGATCTATGAAGACTGAAGTCCTAGGTGCTGGCATAGGGGAGCAATGAGGTGGGGATTCACCTAGGCAGAGACATTCTCCTGGGCTCTGATAGGTTAGGCTTGAATTCCAGCCCTGAAGATACTTGTCAAGAGACTTGGGGGGGGGGTGTGGAGGAGTCACAAAGCTCTCTTAAGTTTCAAAACGCTCCCAATAGGGCTGATGAGTATAGCCTCAACTGTGAGAGTGTGAAAGATGATGCCCATAGAGTCTCTGGTGTCCTGTCTGAAACCCAGGCAGAGAAAGCGCTTGACAAGCAAAAGCTACCATCATTGTCAACCTGGCCTTAGGCTCAACTTCTAACCCCCACGTCACGGCTACTAAGCATTGCTGATGTCCTGCCCATCTATCTGTGTATGTATCCATTCGTCCATCCATCCATCCATCCATCCATTTGTCTCTCCACCCCATCTTTCTTTTACAATAAACAGCTTTCATGTGAAGTAACTTGCATGTCTGTGTTACTTGTGACTTGGTATAGCCTCTTCAGGATGAACATAAAAAGAACCTTCTCGGTGCATTGAGTCCAGGTTGAGACACCATTTAACACGTGTGGCCCTTGAAGGACCTGGCCTTCAAAAAGTCTTCCATCCAGTACAAACAGGATAGAATATCATTTTGAGAGCAATGCCCTGGTGACCAGGATAGGGGCGTTTTGAGAAAAGCTTGGAGGGACACATCTAGGGTCTTCAGACTTTCTGGGTGGGGGGAGGGGGAGGCTTCCAGAAGCACACTCAGTGGTTTGGTGTCAGGTCAGAGGCCATGTACCTAGTGTGTGGGTGTGGGTATGTGAGAGACAGGAGTTGGTGGATCTGTAATGTGCATGTCCTGTAGCCACATTACAGATGGAACAGGATGATTGGGTTCATGGGTGTCTTCTGGAGGGGAGGAGGGTTAGGTAGTTAGACACCTGAGAAGGGATGTGTGTGCAGTTAGGGAGTTGTAGGTGAGGGTGTCTCTTGTGTGGATACACACCTGAGGACGGGCACATGTACATAGGTATGTGACTCTGACCACAGAGTGTGTTCCCAGTGTGTGTACGATTTCTGTGCATGGCTGTTGGGAGGATCAGCTCTATTTTGCCTTTAAGAGCTCAGTTCACCATAACCCAGGATTGTATGGATCAGGCTACCCAGCCACTGGCTACAGGGCTATAGTAAGAGATTTTACAGGTTTATTGTACGCAGGAACCAGACCCATTCAGAAACCTGTATCAAAGTCCAGAAAGGGGGAATCCCAAAGACTCTTCTGGGTTTTCATCTCAAGGGGCACAAAATGACCTCTGACTCTTCCACCTGGCCAACTTCCTGGTCCCTTCCCCCCCAGTGAGGGAAGAGAGGCCAGGTTCCTGGTCCCACCCCACAACAAGGGAGGAGAGAAGGTTTCACTTTTCTTCTTGTCATTTTCAATTTCAGACTCCCTTGCTGAAACACTGAGAAAGAGAAGGCTGCACCAGCTTCATGAAGGCCAAGGGCCTCCGTAAGCAACGCTGGGTGGAGATGCCTTAGCGTTGGGAATTGGCCTTGTGACCAGCCTGATCTAGCTGACCTGGCAAGAGAGGCTATGACTTCACTGAGCACATCTCACTAGCTCTCTGTGCTGATAAGAAAGCAGCTTCCGAGAAGAGGTGTGTATCCATCCAGGATAACACAGTATGGGCGGTACGGTCCAGGGCCAGGCAGCTGTCAGGCTGAGCACTGAGAAAAGGACAGTGGCTGCTGGTTGGCCAACAGTGGGTAAAGGAAGCTGCTTAGACTCTAGACTCACACCTTAGCAACTGTCTATGTCAGACATCACGCTCCCAGAAACCCTGGCTACCCAGAGATTCCTTCCTGTGTTCTCATGCCTGGCCAGGTGCTAGGCAGGTCCTGGCCACTCTCACAGAGCATCTTAGCAGACAGGTTCCATCTACTCTCCCTTAAATCCACCTTGTGGCATAGGCTACGAAAAGCAGAGCCAGCCTCCCCAGCTGTACACAACTAACCTCACTGGAGTCTGAGGCTGCCCCTATTCTCTCTGTGCCCCTCCCCCCAGGATCTACATCAGATCACAACATCAAAACACACACACACACACACACACACACACACACACACACACACACACACACACCATAGGTGTTTCATATCCTAAGATGTCTCCCCTCCCAAGCTGCCACCCACTTCTCACAGGTCCACCTAAGCTGTTCCTTCCTCTCTGTAGCCTTTGCCTGAAGTTCGCTCTCCTCCCCTTCACCCTCCATTAAGCGCACCCTTTGCTGACAGCTGCATCTCTGAGAAAATAAGACTAGGCTTAACTCAGGAGAAATTAAGTGCAAAGCAAGACCCATGTCTCCTGCCATCAAGCATTTGACATTGCGGCCTCAAAGTTGGGAATAATTTTATATATAGCATCTAAGACATAGTTCATCAACGTCCATCTTCCCATCCAATTCTCTGTTAACTTTTCTCCTACAGAAATACTTCATGTGCCTGAGACAAATTATCAGAACCATGACATCTCACCCTTGGAATTAATTAAATGCACCTGTTCCCCAGAGGTAGCTTAAGAATAGCTTTACTGTCTCCTGACTATCCAAAGATGCTTGAACCAGAGTGGATGTTTATAATTAGTATCTTGGAGGTGGCTCAAAACAGCCCTTAGCCAATTAATAAAGGGTTTGTCATGTTTAATATTTTGTTGTTAGGGAATTTTGAGTTTTAGATCAATGGATAAGTTTTTAGTATAATAATGTCCCCAGTATGGAATAACTTTAATGGTCTGCTGTACATATTCATAAAGTATGTGGTTTATCTGAAATTCAAATGACCTGGCATCCAGTGTCTTATCCAGTAACTCTAAGCTGGGCTGGCTCCTACATCCCCTCTCTGTGCTATCAAGCCTCATAGGCCCAGCAAGGGAACCTGTTGCCATAGCAACTACTAGGCTTGTCCATGATTTTCACTAAGGACAGAGCCAGGCTCTTCCCAGCAGTCACACCCTCTCCAGGGTTCTAGAAAATAAGCTTGGCCAATACTCTGGATGCCTGGTCCTGAGGTCACTTTGGTGTCTTGTGTGGCAATTTCAAGCTGGGTAGTGCCTTGAGTTCACACTCCAATAGTTCCTTCTGTTTTTCTTTCTCTTCTCCCCACGAACATGTTTTCCAGAAGGAAGAAGGCAAGGCCCATAAAGAGAGTGATGAAACCAATGACGTTGCATCTGAGCAAAGGCGACCCCTGTGAACACATGGGGCATAGCTTCCACACAGGCACACAGCGCAGTTCAGGTTGACGCTCAGCGGTGGGTTAAATTACCCAGATTCATTCTGCCTTCATTTTCAGTCATGCTTCTAGTCCTACTAATGGCATCAATGAAGACTTGTAGCCAGATCAATACTCATGGCAAGTGTGCAGTATCTGAGCGCTTAGGTTGACGCTCTTCATCTACCTGTTAAAACATGACATTTTAGGCTGATTTGTTTTCCCATGTAATTGTGAAATGCTTTGGCGCGTGCATTGCTTCCAAATTCCACATCTGTGGCAAGTTCGGCTTTGTTTCCCTATACACACAGCGTCTCCAAGACATGTTGACAGCTGGGGTGGACCTGTGAGGGGCTCAGGGCTGGTACAGAGCATTGCTGAGAGCTGTCTTTTCCTCAGCTTTGAGAAGCTCTGCAGCCAGATCGCCTTCAACAGCAAGGCTTTGTTGAAACCACAGACAGAGTCAATGCTGACGCCGGTTGGGAACTTTCTGTTTCTTTTCAACCTGGTTTCCCTTGAGCTAGGTCCACTCTTAAGAGAGATTATGGGAGAAGGAGCAGTTTTAGTCCTGCTTCCTTGGGCCAGCAAAGGGCCCAGGTGGGAAGGCAATGGACAGACGCTACCTTGGGGGGGTTGGTGTGTGCACATCGTATTCACTGTCCTGAGTGTCTCTGAGGCAACCTGGGCTGTAACTTTGGACCACACAGTCCAACTCTAACATCTTTCTCTGCTGGCTGGACTTGACGGACAATAGTCAACAGCTACAGCTTTATATGGGAAGTCTTCCATGGGCAGAAGGTTTCTCAAAGCTGCTCATTCCATAAGCCGGGCGTGGTGGCACACACCTTCGATCCCAGCACTCAGGAGGTAGAGGCAGGCAGATCTCTGTGAGTTCGAGGACAGCCTGGTCTACAAAGCGAGTGCAGGACAGCCAAATTTACACAGAGAAACCTGGTCTCAGGAAAAAAAAAAAACAAACAAAGCTGCTCATTCCATTGATCACTTAACATGAGTTTAGGTTGACAAACATTGGTGTTTCTGTAGAGGATGGTGAGTTAAGGAAAACAAGAGAAGTGTGCGCCCCGCCCCAACCCCAGCATACTCGTGTCTTCCATCGTAGCGTGCTGCAGAGCCAACTGTGGACCACATTTCTCTTGTCATATCTCTTAGCTGTTTTAAGGAAGATGACCTCATCTCCCACTCGATGGGATGAGAAGGAGATCTGGCTGCCGTGTCTGCCAGCCCATTGCTTGACAGGGTGGATTTGACTGATCCAGCAGGCTAGGTGAGTGTGGCTCTCCCCGCTCACTGCTCCATGTACGCCCATCCCGAAGCTCTGTGCCTGGCTGAGGAATGACCTTCTCTGAATAGAGGAAGACTGGTCTCTGGTCAAGGATATGCGTGTAGCTGTACCCTCCCTGCTAGAACCTCCAAACAAACTCTCGAGAAAGAGCTCATGTTGGACTTCTGTGGTCCCCTTTCTGTCCTGCCCAGAAAGCCTAAAGAACAAAGTCAACCAAGCATGAGAAGAGACAGGGCTCTGAGTGGCTCTTCCCCACCCTTGCTCCTAGGCAAGGCAGCTTGATTAGTATGTACTGATGGCCAGATCAGCCCCTTAAGACACATGTGCATCTCTTTTCATTGACTCCTTCAGTCCCTCGTATCTCTGAAGCCTGGGGGATAAAGGGCTCCACTTTTTGGCTGAGGAATTCACAGTGAAAAGTGGGAATGCCAGCTGCGCACGATGGTGCACACCTGTAATCCCAGCACTCGGGGAGGCAGAGGTAGGTGGAGCTCCATGAGTTCGAGGCCAGCCTGGTCTACAAAGTGAGTCCAGGACAGCCAGGGCTACACAGAGAAACCCTGTCTTGAAAAGAAAGAAAGAAAGAAAGAAAGAAAGAAAGAAAGAAAGAAAGAAAGAAAGAAAGAAAAAAAAAGTAGGAATGTCCTTACAGTGGATAGAGCACAGCCAGACCCTCACCGCTTCCTGAGCCTCAGGGTAAAGAGAAGGCTGGGCAACACTGAATGTCTGCATGTCACTGGGGCCCATCAGAGGCATACATGGAAAAGATTGGTTCCATTCCGAATGGTCCTGAGGCCCATGGTGAAGGAATTTTAATTCGTGTAACGCTGAGTGACACCGTCTACTGACTCCAAGTGACCCATCCTTTGTTCCACGGCAGCCAGGCTGCAGGATAAATGAGAATTTGTTTTATGTCCAGTGTGGTCCCTTATGAAAGAGAAAGATGAAAGGAAGCAGGGAAAATAAAAACCCCCACTGAGACAAGAACAGCCAGGGTCACCTTGGACCTGCTGAAATGGACAGGCTACCCAGGAAGGAGAATGCTCATTCATTTGCCCTGCAGACAGCCAGGGATGATGACCCAGGCCCTGCTGCCCAGACATTAAAGTACGGCTGTTTTGAATGATTAAATCAAATCTGGATCTTTGGAAGGAAGCTAGGACCATTTTATTATAGTATTTTATTATAGTATTTACCAAAGAAAATAGCAAATACTTTTAGGTTTTCTCTGGGGAAACCTGATCTCTGCCCCCACACTTCACAAAATGTGAGTCCCTGTGCCATCTTTCGGCCCTCTGGGAATCAGCGGCCTTCTTCCCGTGCAGATAAGATCAGCCCCAGGCTGTGGAAAACAGGGCAGGCACTTGGCACAGCTCTTGAGGTGAAGCCATGTGCAGAGGAGGGCAAAAAGAAAAGAGCCTGGTGACTCTGAGGCCGTGCCCCTGGGGAGTTCTGCTCACCTCAGTTCTGAGGCTGGCCATGGGTCGCTAGCTACATCAGCAAACACCCTTATCCATTTCCTCTCATGGGCTGGCAACTTTCAGGGTGGATGTCTTTCTAGGCCTCAGCACTGAGTCTGGGGGCTGGCCAGAGGGGACTCGGGTGCTAGGGACAAGTGAGAACCTGAGCCAAGTGCAATTTATAACATTGTGGGCCTCTGGGTAAGTGTGGTTTTGTGTCCTCTTAAACACGCACACAAGAATGAGGCCTAGAAAAAAAAAATGCAACATGAGGAGCCAGTGAAATAGCTCAGCAGGTAAGGGCATCTGCTGCCAAGTCTAACAGCTTGAGTTCGGTCCCCGGGACCCACTTGATGGAAAGGAAGGACCAACAAGTTGTACCATCAGACACACACACACACACACACACACACACACACACACACACACACACACACACACAGAGTTTAAAAAATGAACCGTGTGAGGACTGCAACCCTGGGCGTGGGGACAGGCAGAACGCCCTTCCGATGGCTGTCATCACCACGCATCTATGGGCACATGACTCATGCCCATTCTCTGTTCTCGAGTCACAGCAAGAGTGACCAAGGGTAAGCTGGGAAATGAGCCATGAGTCCAGTCACTGAAGCAAGTCAACGCCAAGGGACTTGTCTTCATCAGGGAAGCAAATATAGAAGGTGAACTGTTCCTGTGGCCTCGGCAGGGAATAGTCCTCTTATGCAGGATCCTGCAGTGCCCACTGACAGTATTCACAATAGCATGCTTTCCTCTAAAATAAGGGTTCTGCGATGTGCTAGTTGAGCCCACAGCAATGTCTGCTAACTCATTGGAGATGTAGTTTCGGACCCCCCCACCTCAGACCTTCTGAGTCAGGGGCTCCAGGCAGAGCCCCGAGACTCCTCAGGGAGCTCCTGGTGTACACTCGAGTGTAGAACCTCCTGCTCTCTCTGTACTGCCTCCCTTCATGGCTTCCAGAGCCAGCGTGCCAGGCCGCACAAGCACTACTGCTTAGGCAGGTCCCAGACGCAGCGAGGGACTAAAGATGGGATGCCTCCTCACCTCCAGGGTGGGGCCCAGCTGCTGCTCTCTGGACTCTGCTTCTAATTTTCACTGCGGTGCCATGGTGTGTGGAAGGCAGAGGGGCAGAGATGACCAGAGCCTGGGTGAGCTAGAGACCTGATGGGCCATCTTCCCTGGAATTCATGACTCCTTTTCTCAGGAACTTCTAAGGAAAGCTCGGGAAGAGGGAAGGTGGCAGATTCTCACCATACAGTCAAAGTTAGGTCTGAGAAGGGGGACAAATCTCATATTATCATCTAATTAATTTTAGGTCATCCTTATGTATATAAGGAGAGAGAAGCAATTGGGCTGGGCTGGGAACTTGCAAAGCTGTCTCCTGTCTTTCATCATCAAGAGTCTGGCTCCACCCACCCACACCCACACCCACCCACGCCCTGCTCCCCCTTGCCTTGTGGTGACATTTCTATATAAAAAAAGGGACAATACAGGTGGTAAACTTTAAACCCCTACCCAGATCTAGCCAATGGTCAGAACAGTCTCCACAATTGAGTGGAGAGTGGGATATGACTTTCTCACGTACTCTGGTGCCTCACATTTGACCATGTCCCCTGGAGGGGGAGATCTGGTGGCACTCAGAGGAAGGACAGCAGGTTACCGAGAAGAGACTTGATACCCTATGAGCATATACAGGGGGAGGTAATCCCCCTCAGGAACAGTCATAGGGGAGGGGAATAAGGGGAAAATGGGAGGGAGGGAAGAATGGGAAGATACAAGGGATGGGATAACCATTGAAATGTAACAAGAATAAATTTAAAAAAAAAAAAAAAGGAGCATCAAAGACCTGCAGAGAAGCCCGTGGATGTTCACATGGAGGGGGCTAAGAATGGACTTGCAGTTATGTGGGAGGGGGCGGGGTGGGACTTCCACGGACTGAGTTTGAAAAGCATCTGAAACACGTGCCCTGCGGGGGGTGGGGGGGGGCCCCGGGACGCAGGAGTGTCTCACAGGCCATGTGCAGAGTACATCATAATTTCTACCGATAGCCTGTTTCAGTGTCATAATGGCCCGTCTCTGCTTCTAGATGCAATTAGAGGCAACATGGAGTCTAAAGGTATGTGTGTGCGGGGGTCAGGGGTCAGAATGGGCTACTTCCTCTGAGTCCTAATGCTCTGGAGGAGTGTCACAGTCTGGGAGGGTCGCGTGCGCTCCTGACGGTTGTGGATCCCTGAAATGGTAGACAGGAGCTAGCTCTATAGTATACATATACATGCAGGGTCAGGATAAAGTCTAATTCCTAAATTAGGCATGGGCAGCTAACACTGACAATAAAATGGACTGATTATAGCAATAGATTGTGATAAAAGTCGCATGAGTATTCCACACGTCAGAAGGGGATCATTGGGCCGGGATGATGCCGATCAAAAGCAACGTAAGAGGGAAAAGGTTTTGGTTTGGTTTTGCCCATATTTCACGCTTGCGGTGTAGCGTGAGAGGGGAATTACAGCGCTCGGAGCTTGAGGCAGCGTCTGCAGTCAGGAAACAGCGGTGAATGCTGGTGTTCAGCTCGCGTTCTCTTTTTCATGCAGTCAAGGCCCCCAGCCCACAGACGGGCACTTCCTGTGTGTGGCTCATCCCATCCCAATGAATCCAAGCACTGCATTTCCTCCCCGGCATGCCCAGAGGCTAACCTCGTCTAGACAATCCCTCCCAGGTGTGTCTGGAGTGTTGCCTCCTGGGCAGTTCTAGGTCCTGTCTAGGCAGCAATAGATATTGACCGTCATAGGGTATAAGGCTGGACAGTTGTCTGGGACTCACTTAGCAGCAGGTGGCAGCTGAGCTCATGGAATGAGATAGGTTATGCGATTTGTCAGACACTTCTCATGTACAGGTAATCCGACATTATGTTGTGTTATAAAGTTTATGAGAAGCAGAGACGAGCCATTATGACACTGAAACGGGCTACGGGTAGAAGTTATGATGTACTCTGCACGTGGCCTGTGAGATGTTCCTGAGTCCCCCGCGGGGCACGTGCACTTCCGTTTGTCTGTTCTGAGCCTGCTAGGATGGACTGCCGTTCTGGAGTCCCTCCCTGTCTCCTGCGCAATCAAGAATCATGTTATGTGCATAGCTGGTGCTCAGCAAATATTTGTGAAAGGAACAAATAAACATGTCGCCCAGGAATGTTCTAGAAGAGAGGTAATGTCACAGTGTGGCCAGTGGCTTGGACTTTGGAATAGGCCAGATCGCAGCTTGAGTTCCAACCCTGCCTCCCGCTGGCCCAGTGAGGCAGATCCTGGAGTTAGCCTCTTCCATGTGTCCCCTGCATAAAGGACACAAGGCCCCGGGGCTTCTCAGTGGCTTGGTGGTAGGAAGTAAACTACAGAGTAGCTCTGGGGAGCTAACAGGAGTGGCGGAGCTCCTGGCCATTTACCACTTGCTCTCAGAGGGTGGGCACATCCAGGGCAGGGGATAAATGTGAGTGTTGACAGTCCCAGCAGCTGGAGCCCTATCAACTTGAAAGGTAACTCTGTGACTTCTCATTGTGTTCAGTAGTAACAGAGAGGAGCTGGGAGTTCCCCCAAAAACCACAAAGGGGAGATCAAGGCAGGACAGGACCCAGCGTGTCCTCCTTGCTCCGACCTGCATGTGGGATTCCTAGTGATGGATTTCCATTCCAAAACTGGGTGCACAGAAAACTGTTGCTTGTTCAGGTGGCTCCTCCTCCTCCTCCTCCTCCTCTTCCATTTTCTCCTTCAAATCATCCTTATCTTCTTCCAGTTCTTCTTTTTAACAAAGCCTATTATGTTTGTTTCATTATAAAGCAGTACTTCTAAAATTCAAAAGATACAGAAAAATGAAATTATACAGGAACACATGTCCACTTAATACAACGATAATATTTATTAATATTTCATTGTATGTTCTTTTAGTATTACATCGTATGTACCAGCATGTATGTGGTATGCATACACATGCACTCATGTGTACATGGCTATGTGAAAACCAGAGGTCAATGTTGGGTGTCTTCTTCCATCATTCTCCACTGGAGTTTTTGAGATAGTTTCTCTTGGTGGACCTGGAGCTCATCAATTTAGTTAGGCTGCCTGGCCAATGAGCTCCAGGGATCTGCCTATCTCTTCCTCACTAATGCTGGGATTATGAGCACGCACACACACAGAGCAGCAGCATCTACCTGTAACTGCATTTAAAAATCACAAATAACTATTGTGTATAGAATATATAATCTTTAATTTTTAAAATCAGTTTTCAATTCAGTGTGTGTGTGTGTGTGTGTGTGTGTGTGTGTGTGTGTGTGTGTAGTTATGAAGACAAGTTGGGGAGCAGCTTGTTCTCGCCTTCTATCATGTGGTTCCCAGTGACTGCACTCAGGTCCTCAAACTTGGTGGCAACACCTTTACACAGTGAGCCATCTTGCCCACCCAAATTAACCTTTTTATTTGATGTCATGATATAGATGTTTTCTTTATTATTTTTTTTATTATTTTTTTTCTTTATTATTTTAACTTTTTAAGCAGCTTAAGTGCTGCAGATAGCCCATGGATCTGTGTGTCTCTGTATGCTTTGGAGCCACTCTTCCCCAGGGGCTTAGAAGTCTTGCCTCTGCCCTGGCAACCACTCTGCCATGAGGGCTTGAACACATCAGGGTCTAGTGGCTCTGCAATGTGAGGCTAAGAGGGGCAGAGTCTGCACACAGAAGACCTGAGAGCCAGGTCACACTGACCTCTCCGGGGGACCAGCCAGCCCCTGGCCTCTCTAGCCTCCCTTTCACGTCTTTGAAATGAGATCAACAACCTCTCTCACAGGGCAGCTGCCAGGCACATGAGCAACCAGCTCAGGCCAAGTCTTGGGTCATTAGATTCACCAGCACCTTCGGAAGCCGGCAACAGGAAATCCAGCCCAACAAAACTTAAACCATAAAGAAGAGCATTTATTAGCTCACAGAATCACAAAGTCCAGATGCAGTGACCCATGAGGGACACGGAGCCTGAAGGATACGGCCACAGGCCTCAGTGATGGCTGTCCCACCCGCCTACAGTTCTGGTCACCCAATCCTAGGGAACATTCTTTCTAGTCCTTCTGAGACTTCAAACTGATGACAGTACCCGTCCCCCCCACACACACACTGTTGGCAGCCCCAAGAGAAAGCATATATTGGCCTGATTGTTCTAGCAGAGGCCCAAGTGGCTAGGCCTGGCCCACATCCTCCTTCCTCAGTGGGCACTCACCTATACCTCCTAACCTGTGAGTGGTTGAGGGTGGTGGTCCCCAAGAAAGGTCAGGGAATGCTTTCATCAAAAGAGAGAAAAGTTTGAGGGGCAGATAGCAGCCATGTACTTCATAGAGCACCAATCCCACCGTGACTAGAAAGTTCTCGGAGCAGGAAGTCCAGCAGCCCGTGTGGGTTTGATGGTCACAATCCTTTGTGATGTGGACAGAGTCTTCCTGGTCACTTGTTTCTCCTGCCAGCTGTGCCCTAACACAGTAAGCATTTTCTTTCAAAAGCCCATGCAAAGAACCACACCCTTGGGCACTCAGACCTCATGACCACGAACATGGGAGGAGGCTGGCCTTTGGTGACTTCATCAGGTGACTCACCTCACCTTCACAGACATGGTCCAAGGTGTATTACAGTCCCAGGCCCCGTGGAAAGAGCAGGGTGGGTGGCAGAGCAGGTGGTGGGTGGGGCCGGGACCTGGGACAGGAAGAGGTTGGAACAGCAAAACCCGTCACAGCTCTGAGAAGAGGCTGGAAACTCCTGTCCAGTCCCAGCACCCGGGGCCCTGTCTGTGTTCAGCGGGGAACAAAGATGGGTAGCAAGTATGTCTCCTGTCAACCCTGGTGCTTGAGGGGCCGGAGAGGCGGGTGCACATTGGATCCACCCAGCTGCGTGCCCTACCAGTGGCATCCTGTGTTTGCTTTTGGTCCCTGGCCTGAAGGCTGACAAGCCACCTGGTAGGAAGTCTAATCCAAGCAAGGCAGTGAGGATGTATCGAATGGCAAGGCAGGGCTCTGCTCCCTTTCAGAGGTCAGAAGATCAGGGCTTGGTACTACAGGGCTCAGAACGTGGCAAGGGGTGGGGGACAAGGAGCCTGAGGCCCTTCTGGGAATTGAGGACACCACAGATCTAGACAAATAAGGAGGAAAGACACTGTGGGAGCCAAGGAAAGACTGAAGAATAAAGGTGTAAGGAGAGAGGGGCCCAGACCTAGATCCAGGGTATAGGGTACATGGCACAGGCCAGACACCTGCTGCAGAGAGGCCTGGTGTTGATCTACCTGTTTATGGGAAATCCGTGACGCGGCCAGGATCCCCAGGTCTCCTCATGAGGACTCTGGGGGCTTGATTCTGCCGTGGATGGAATGCAAAGACATAAGAACATGAGGAGAAAGCAGGAGCACTGATAGAACTGTGAGGAAACCTGTCAAAGCAGCGTCTGTGTCTCTGTGTCTCTGTGTGTGCTTGTCTGTGTGTATGTCTATGTGTGTGTGTCTGTGTGTTTTTGTGTGTGTCTGTGTGTGTTTGTGTGTGTCTGTGTGTATCTGTGTGTGTTTGTGTGTGTCTGTGCCTGTCTGTCTGTCTTGTGTATAGACAGGCCCTAGGCTCCCTGGAGGAGGAATGGAATTTGAGGCTGGTGTGGAGACTCCCATGCTCTCCACAGGAACTCGGAGAGAGATTATGCCAGCTCTGCAGAGGACCTGGCCTTCAGCCCTAAGACAAAGTGCTTGAGAAAAAAAAGAAAATACAATAAGCACACTGAAGACATTTCTATCATTCAACCCCAGTAGTTGGTTGAATAACTCCTGTGTGCCAGCACAGCCGTTCATGAGACTGGAAAGAAAAGCCTCTATCATGTATACATATGGTAAAAACTTGAGTGTGCAAGAGCCCCCAGGTGCTTGGGCTCTGTACCTGCTGCTGTGATTCTTTCTCATCTTCACCACTTACTAGCTCTGCGACTGACCAAGTTATTGAACTTCTCTGTGCCTTAGTTTTTCTTGAAAAAAAAAAGTTATTGTTCATTATGTGTATGTGTGTTTGTTTGTGTATGTGTATGTTTATGTGTGCATGTGCATGTGAGTGTAGTTGCCCATGGAGGCCAGAAGAGGGTGCCAGATCTCCCAGAGCTTTAGTTACAGGCAGTTGTGAGCCATCTAACATGGGTGCTAGGAACTGAACTCCAGCCCTCTGCAAAAAGCTGTGCTCATACCTAATCACTAAACCATCTCTCTAGTCCTCTTGCTTCAAATGTAAACCAGAACTAATAAAAGCATTGTCTTTCACTGGATTGTTTAGAGGATTAAATGAATTGGCATCGTTGAACACTGACTGTTGGAATTATGTGTTAATAGTGTAGGATATCTCTCCATGAGTTGCCCTCAGAATAATTTCAGCTATTGCTATTGTCTGTGATTGCCTACCAGAACTAGATAATAAGACCATATTACTGAAAATACTGTATATTCAGTTGCAGGACATAGAGAAATCAATCTGAAACTGAACTGGGAGTGTCAACCCTGCCAGCTAGTCCTCATAGTGCTAAAAGGTACTGTAAGTGCTGTGCAGGCAGCTGGAAGAGGAAAGCCATTAATGGTCTTATCTGTGAACCTTGAGAGCTACTCCACCAACCAACAGTGGCATGACTGTGGTGGTAACCAACCACTTTCTTATTGGCACATAGGCCTGTTCCACAGGAGGAATTCGAACCAGATACTGTAAATCTGGTCAGAAGCCCATGGCTGGGGAAGCCATAGGCGCCTGAGGGGAACCTTGCTACTGTTGTTTTGCTAGATGGACATGGTATCAAACTGCCTTCTAAATACTGATGTTTCTACCATAAACCAGTGCCATTCTCAGCCTCAGTCAGAGAAGTGTCTGTTTGCAGTGAGTGGTGAGTAATGTAGAGACTCAAATGGGCAAAGTGCTGAAAATAAGTGACCGTTGATTGCCAAGCACTAAGCAGGACCTCTACATCACTCTGTCCAAAGCTCTAAGAACATCGCAGAAAGGAGGGAGGAAAGGATGTAAGAGCCGAGGGTGAGAGGGAGTCCCGTGAAATGCTGCCTTCTGCACAAGACATGGCTTTTGCATCATGAACTCAAAGCAGCAGTGGCTACCTCCCAGTACCTCCCAGATGGCTACTGGGCCCATCCACATTCCACTAATGGACAAGGAAGGGGCTCATAGGCCCCACCCCTCCCCGAGGAACCATAGGCAATTAATAGTTGCTGAGGCAGAGGGCGTCATATTCCTCAGTGGTCTAGCCACTGGTAGGTTGTCCTTGCTCAAGTAAATAACTCCCCACCCATGCTCATGCAGGCAACCCTAATTAAATGCAGTAGGTCACAGAAAACCAAAACGAAATAGCCACACCAGAAAGAAAGATGTGAAAGTAGGAAGGGCTTGGTGGGAGCAAGAAAGGGAGGGGCTTGGTGGGAACAAAAAGGGTTTAGAGAATGGGAAGGGAATAAGAGAAGCTAATGGGAGATGGGGAGATATGTCCAAAGTGTGTGTGTGTGTGTGTGTGTGTGTGTGTGTGTGTGTGTGTGTGTGTAAGAATAAATAAAAAGTGGTTAGGATAATAAAACATATACACCCAAAATACAAAATAGTCATAGGATGCCCTGCAAAGAGAGAAGGTTGTGCACGGGTGATGGAGAGCTAGAATCCTTGGAGTAGGAGAGGTCCTCCAAACTAGGGAGAGACATTCAACAGAGAACCCAGGAGCCCTATCCTTGTAGGAGTGTGCCACCAGGGAGCCAGGCAGCCAGAGTGAATCCATGATCACACTCGGGCACAACAAGTGCCCAAGAGTAGTTCATCAGCTATGGCTGGGATGAGTCGTGTAGCCCATGGATTGACACACCCACCAAGTCCATAGCCAGTCATCAGTGGGAACAGTCTGTGTCTCCAGGGACTGACTGTGAGCAACGACCAGGGCTTTTAGGAATTAGGAAGTCATTTCTCATTTGCTGGGATCTTTGGGTGTCACTTCAATTTAATTAGTGTGTGTGTGTGTGTGTGTGTGTGTGTGTGTGTGTGTGTGTGTGTGTGTGTGTACATGTCTATGTGGAAGCCAGAGGTTAACCTCAGGTTTTCCCTCAAGTGTACCCTACCTTATATTTTGAGACAGGGTCTCTCATGGAACTTGAAGCTTCCTACCCACTTGGCTGGACTGTCTAACCAGCAAGCCTCAGGATTCTCTTGTCTCTGCCTTCCAACGTTGGGGCTACAGGTGCATGCTGCTGTGGGAAGCCTTTTAAAAATAGATTTTGATTAATTCTTTAAGAAATTCATAGCTGAATATGATGCATGTGTCCAGCTTTCCTTCCTACATGGTTGCTTGGGTTTGAACCCAGGTCCTCATGCTTGTATGGTGAGCACTCACCCACTGAGCCACCTGCCAGGCCAGCAAATAACATCTTTCATTCTGACCAAGTGGAAGGTACAAGGGGAATTGACAAAGAACCTTTGCTCTCAAGGAACCCACAGCTGAGTTGGAGGAAAAGACGCTAACATCAGCGCCACCAGGTGCCAGAGCAATGGCCCGAGTTGTCTGCTGTCTCATACACTTTATAACAGCCCCACGGGGTTCCTTAAAGATTCAGAAAGTTACTGAGGTAGCAGAGCTGGTATGAAGTCAGAGTCTTGCTTGTGCCTTTAGTCATCATGCATATTGTCCCAGCTGTGACCTGTGATTTTTTTTTTAAGTCAGCAACACTGGGCCCCCAGAATCTGGCCTTTGACCGTAACACCCATTAAAAACACTCTTGCTCGGGTCCTCGGTGCAGGACCTGGCCAGCCCAGTAGCTGCCCCTCAGGTCATTCATACACTATCCACAGCATGGACAGGCTCTCGTCTTCCTCTTTGAACACGATCTCTGGTCTCTCCCCTCCCTTCTCTCCCCTGCCGTACTCCCTCCTCTCTGGTTTCATCCCTCGGTCTATTACAGATGTTTCTGCCATCTTTTCTGCACACCCCTTCTCCACACCCCTCTCACTGGGAGACTTCATCTCTTCTGGAGGGTTAATATCACCTCTACCTTCTCTTGACTTCTGTGCCTATCCTGGACCCTGAGTCTGCATAGCCACTTACCAAAGATATTATTTTAAACCAACAAAATTAAAATATAATTATATTATTTTTCCCTCTTCCTTTTACTCCCATTCAACTCATCCCACACCCTTCTCTGCTTCCTCTTTTTGTTGTCACACACACACACACACACACACACACACACACAAACATACACGCTCACACATACACACCCCAAAATATATGAA
This sequence comes from Acomys minous, assembly GCF_964271855.1. NCBI lineage: Eukaryota > Metazoa > Chordata > Mammalia > Rodentia > Muridae > Acomys > Acomys minous. The sequence goes on along the minus strand of NC_140495.1, from coordinate 20,067,114 downwards.
TCCAACCTACTCAATCCATTTGGTGTCACTTGTATGTACATAATTTCAGGGCTGACCACTTGGTACTGCATAGCCAGGTATGCGGCTCACCCTTGGGGAAGGTGGTTGCTCCCAGTCTCAGCATTCTTTAGTTGCCTATAGGTCCTTGCCTGTGGGTGGTGCCCTGTGAGATTTCCTCTATCTGTGTTAGCATGTCTGCTGCTGTTGTCCGTGTTCAGGTCTTGTTTAGGCGGCCATATTGTTGAGTGTCAAGATTCCCTGGTCCTCTGGCTCTTAGAATTAAGCTCTCCACCACATCTTCCAAATGTCACAGATGGATCCACTGGGGCTTAATACCCACACACACACCCCCCCAACCATCACTTATTCTCTGTGCTTTGACCGGCTGTGGTTTTCTGTAATGGTGTCCATCTGCTGCAAAGATAAGTTTATTTGGCGAACGTTGAGAGAGCTACACATATCTGTGGGCATAAGGATAAACATTTAGAGTCCAGCTGCCCATCTTTGGAAGTATGTAATTCAAGATGAGTGAACTCAAAGTGAATCCACAGGACACCACTGACTCCCCCCCCTCTCCCCCCACCTCCACCCCCCGCCCCTTTTCTCTCTTTTCACTCATCTGGCTGCCATAGAGGCTCATGGGAAATGCAAATCAGCTCAGAGCCTCTGCTACTCGGCTTCAATGGCTGTTCCTGCACTCTGGGAATAACGTCTCCATTCTTAGCATGCCACTCAATTTTCCAGTCTCCCCTCAGCCTCAGGTAGTCCTGCTGTCCCTGTCTTTGTACCCTAGCCAGAATGACACCAGGGAGCAGATGTACCCTCTTTCCCTCTATCCCTCTTCCTCACCCTCATGCTTAGGGCTGTGCTCAACAGTCCTATCTTCAGACAGGCTCTCCTGCTGTCCTGAGTGAATTGGAGCCCCTCCCCTACACAGCTCCCGTGCGCAGATGCTCTGTGACACATAGAGGCCTACTCTCCACTCTTTCTATGGAGACAGAATGGCTTGGCGGTCTGAGCCTGCCGCCATGCATTGGGGTTGGGCTCTTGTGTTATTTAGCACTAGAAAATGCTTCCTGAAATCAAGGAATGGAAAGTCCATCCTGGTGATGGTCTTTTAAGGACATGGATGAGTCTACATGGAGACACTGAGTGTTGACGATACGACATCATTTCTCTGATTTCTCCTAACCTGAATCCCGATTTTACAACTCCCTCTTGCCCCCCTCTCCCAACCCCAGGAAGAGGAAGCACCTGGGTGAAGCTTATTTTTTAGTGTCCACTGCAGGAGGGGGTTACGTTGCGGTCCAGCCAGCAAGACGTAAGGCAAAGTCTGTGTGCATGCGACGAAGGTTGCTTCTCTGCAGTGAGCCTGGCCCCTTCCTGCTTTCCATCTTCCACTTCTTTCTTGAAACAAAGAGAGGAGGCTGGAGGAGGAGCAGCCAGCTTGTGACGATGGGCTCGCTCTAGTCATGGGAGCCACATACTAAGGAACTCTGAGGGAGTTGAGTCATGACTCTCTGACGACATACCGGCAAACCTCATACGACAGACTGTCGGATTTAAAGGGAGTCCATCTCTCCAGTCCTGGTGGTTAGACAAAAGCCAGCTCCTTGTTCTGCTTATAGCCCTGCTGTTTCAGCCATGCTTTGTGTTTTTGCTTCCCCTCCCCATCTCACTCCTGTTATCTTCCTCTCTCAGCACCCCTACCCCTAGGTTTCTGCTCTGCTCCTGCTTCTCTCATGACTGGGTCTACTTAGCTGACCATGTTCAATCTACTACTTTCTCTGCTCTGAACTTTGCCAGGTGCCTCTGGCTGCTCTTTCCCTTACATCTAAAACAAAACAAAACAAAACAAACAAACAAACAAACAAACAAAAAACCCTTCCCCTCAACCACACCACAGGGCATCCATGACATCAGTTCATACACAGACAAATAGGTCTCGTTGAAGTCACTGTAGTTGGACTCGACCACACTTGGCCGAACTTTACTGATAACGTTCTGAATAAACATTTCCTTTGGAGGTGACACACTGGCCCTGATGCCAGGCAGAAGGCAAAGTTAAAGGAGCAGGACAACACAGACACAGGAGAGGTGGCTTCTCCCTGGGGGAGTCTGCTGGAAGAGCACGGGAAAGCCAGATGTTGAGGAAGAAAATTCTGTTCACAGAGGCCACAGTGTGAAGTGACAGGTCACGGCAGCATGCACTTACAGTCGCCGGCCTGGGGAGCAGAGACAGGTGGATCCCAGTGCCTTGCTGGCCAGCCCCAGGTGAACACTAGGCCAGTGAGTCCCGTTTCAAAAGCAAGATGGATGACATCTGAGAAACATCCAGGCCTGTCCTCCGGCCTCCACCCATCCCTCTGGTCTCTTTCTAATTGACCCCACTAGCATCCTCCCCTGCGAAGTCCAGAGCATCAGAGCATCTAGCCCTTAGATCTAATGCTGGTGGTCCAGCAGAGCATCGGCCACCTCCCTCCATGGGTGTGGCCATCTCTGTGTTTTTACTTTACCAGGGACAGAACGGTGATCAATCTTGCTGTGGGCCTGGAAAGCCTGTCTGCACATACCTCTCTGCAGGTGACAAAGCAACCAGAAATTGTCCATTGTCCAACAGCCTCTGCATATTGTTGTGTCCTGAGTCCTTGGCCTGCGGGTGCATAGGGAGCCGTCCCCAGATCCCCAGGCCAGACAGGAATTGGAAAGGCATCTGGCCTTCGGTAGATACAAGGCAGTGTGCCCCATCCTTCACCCAGGCTGGATCTTTTGGCTTTTCCTGGAAAAGGCTCACCTTCTTTCTCTCTCTAAGATCCAAGTCCAGGAGAGGAAAAATCTTGCTCACTCTATCTAGCCTTGCAGAGGTCAGCGCAGGGGCATTCCTGTTCGACCAGCGCTTCCCTTCGTCCCAACCCCCCTCAGTACTCCTGGCCAGACCCGCTGACACTCGACAACGCCTGCAGTTTACCTTGGCTCGGTTCCAGTGAGTTCGAGCCCAGCCCTGGGGCGGCCCCCACCTCTCCACCTTGTTACGCCTTCCCACCCTCCTCTGCAGCGCAAAGAGCAGTTTAAATATAAATCAGTCCTCAGCACAAACAGAGCTTGGACGGCGAGTCTCAAAGCCATCACCGGAACCGAAGGCTCAGGTTTGCGGAGCGAGTACAGACTCGCAGAGGCAGAGTCTGGCTCTGGACAGTCCCAAGAGCCACGGAGACTCCTCTCTCCTTTCCACCACCTGGAGACCCCGCTCCCCTCAGGTCCCTTCTAGCTCCCCAACTCTTCCTTAGTGCTGCACCTACACTCTATTCCCCCAAGTTCCAGGTCTCTCCATTGGCCTGCAGCCTCCTGTCTCCTCCATCCGCGGTCGCGCCTTCTCCCCCCCCCCCCCCCCCCCCGCACTCTACTTCCTAGGCAGCCAGGGCTCACCCAGGTCGAGTCCCAGAGCCTCTGGGCTTCCGCAGCAGCCCAAGACACCTGCCTGGGGAGGCGGCAGCGGCTGGGCGGAGGCTTGCAGCACCTCTGACACCCGAGGAAGAGAGGGAGGAGGGAGAGCGCGTTTCATCATCAGCCACCACTTATAAAAACTTTTAGGCGCTCACTCTCTGGCTCAGTCCGCGCGCCGCGCTCCCCATCGCCCAGCTACCGCTACAGCAGCCCGAAGCCTCCGAGTCCTGTAGAATCTGACCCCCTGTCTGTCGCTACTGCCTCGGCCCGGCCAGGGGACGTTGCCTCTGTTACAATGGGGCTCCTGCCCAAGCCCGGAGCTCGCCAGGGTAGCGGCAGCTCCTCGGTCCCAGCCACACGCTGCTCCCGCTCGATCTTCCGCAACATTAAGGTAAGTAGAGTTCGGGGGAAGGGCAAGAGGGCAACGCAAGCTAGGCCGTTGACGAGGCCAGTCTGGGAGCTCTGGGTGAACCAGGCTCCCTTCTTGTGAGGGTTGCCACATCCTAGGGGCCTGGCCTGGCTTGTGAGAGGGTCTCTTCCTCCCCTCCCCCTCTCTGTGTCCTGGCCATAAGAACCTGAAGAATAGAGGGAGCTGTCCTGTTCTTTCATAGGGAAAGAACACCTCCAGGGAATTTCTTTTGGGTCTCTGCTGTGTGTATGCTCTTCTTTAATGAGTGGATGCAGAGGAGCTTGGCCCGCTCCTTGTAGGCAACATGTTGTAGGCATCCTGAGATGCCGCAAGTCAGAGCGCAAGCAGGTTGTCCCAGGTGGATAGCAGAAGCCTGTGGTCCTTGGCTGGGTTTTCATCTTTGCAGTAGTAGTATTGATACCTGGCCACCGAGCTCCCAGCCGTTTTGAGAATTGCCCAACTCTCCTGGTCTCGAAATGGCCTCAAGAAAACAGCGCGCCACTCTAGGTCTATTAAATGTCAGCACTTGGGAGGCAGAGGCAGGCGGATGGCTCTAAGTTCGAGGCCAGCCTGGTCTACAAAGTTAGTCCAGGACAGCCAAGGCTACACAGAGAAACCTTGTCTAGAAAAACCAAGAAATAAATAAATAAATAAATAAATAAATAAATAAATAAATAAATGTCAAGGAGGTGCCTGTGGCCTGAGCATTATGGGAAATTAGGGAAGAAAAACGAGGTGTTGGAAACTCTTAGGATGAGAACGCCTTCTTTGAGAAGGGTCAGAAGTGAGGTCCTCTTTCCCATATCTTTCCCAGCATTTGGGGGGAGAGGTTCCTGAAGGAGGTAGCGCCTTGGAAGGGCTAGGCGACCCTGTGGACAGTAGGAAGCAACAGTCAGGCAAGAGTTTGGGGGTAAGAGATTATTTCCCACGTTCCGATCTTAGATGCAACAAATGCCACATGGGAGGACTGGGGCACTGTAGGCAGGCTAAGTGGGTCTAACAGAGAGAGACTCGGAGGTCAGAGTGGATGCCACTTCTATGGTTTACCTTGGGCTGTTACCAGTGGAACTGGAGTTCCCGGGGGGATCCCTGCTCCACCACAGCCACCCCCCCCTCACCACCACAGCCCCCCCCATCACCACAGCCCCCCCTCACCACCACAGCCCCCCCCCATCACCACAGCCCCCCCTCACCACCACAGCCCCCGCTCATCACCACAGCCCCCCCTCACCACCACAGCCCCCGCTCATCACCACAGCCCCCCCTCACCACCACAGCCCCCCCATCACCACCACAGCCCCCGCTCATCACCACAGCCCCCCCATCACCACAGCCCCCCATCACCACAGCCCCCCATCACCACAGCCCCCCATCACCACAGCCCCCCCATCACCACAGCCCCCCCTCACCACCACAGCCCCCCCATCACCACAGCCCCCCATCACCACCACAGCCTAAAGAGGTTGTATCGATTTCCTATTGGAATATTACTAACACAGAAAGTTGGAGGTAATTGAAGACAGTCCTCAGATCTCCCCGTTAGTAAGACCCGGGTGAGAATACCACGTATTGTTTTGACTTTACCAGTTCAGAGGGACCTGGAGAATTGTGGCGATTTTTTTTTTTTAACTTAGGAATTAGAAGGAAAGGGCGTTGTGCAAGGGATGGGTGGTCACAAAGGAATGGGGCTGTGACAGATGGGAAGGAGGGAGGACTTTCTCATTTTCCCCAAGAATGGGAGGAGAGGTGGCTGTCCCCAAGATTCCCGACAGTGAGGGGGACAAGAATGAGCCACCTCTAATCTCTAAAAACAAGTGGATGGCAGCCATGTCTTTAAAAGTATATAAAAGTAAGATTTAAAAAGCCCTGTTCATAGCCGGGCATGGTGGCGCACGCCTTTAATCCCAGCACTCGGGAGGCAGAGGCAGGCGGATCGCTGTGAGTTCGAGGCCAGCCTGGTCTACAAAGTGAGTCCAAGATGGCCAAGGCTACACAGAGAAACCCTGTCTCGAAAAACCAAAAAATAAAAAAATAAATAAAAAGCCCTGTTCATATGCCTGAGATTTATGCCTGAGACTGGGACCCAGGCCAGCTGGCCTCTAAAGGGAGTTTAAGAGCTCTTATCAGTCAAAAGTGTTCCTTGATTCTGTGTAAACAGCTCCTTGGTTGGTGGGTGATAAGCATCAGATGGCAGGAAGTTTGCAGAGACCCCCACCTTGGCTTTGCTCTGACCCAAAGCCAGGTTTACCCAGGAGACCCCAGGAACACCTAGAGTGGAGAATCCTAGCTAAATGTTTCCTTCCTGATAAAGCTATGCCTGGGGCTTTTCTCCTCTTCATGACAGGCTGGATGATTACCTTATAGGGTCCCAGTAGGGGAAAAGGTGGACCAAGTGACATGGGGGAAGGTGACCAGGGATAGCCAGCCCAAGGACTCGTCATTTTGCTAGGATCTTTGTCACTGGGATGGACTAGCAGATGTTACTGTAAACTCGAGTTCCACATGGTTCAGGGGAGGAGTAAAGCCTGAGGGTACAGATGCGTAGGTCCTCACCTGCTCCAGCCACTCACTTCCTGGGTCATTCAGGATATCTGGCTTATCTCTCATGGGCCTCTGCTGTTCTTTCCAGAGAGTCACGAACAGTTCCCACCCGCACAGCTCAGTAAGACTTACCTGAGGTAAGAGTCGAAAGGGGTCTTCCCAAGGTGAGGGCCAACTGAGATCACTTGTCACTTCCATAAACAAGACTGTTTTCCAGTGTCGTTTAAGGAGCTCTTGTTTCAGAGCTAGCCCAGCTTACACGAAGCCCCGGTTCCATCCTTGGCCCCATATCATGGACCTGCACAGGCTCAAGTCATATGGGGTCCCAGCATGGAGAGGGAGGAGTGGGCCCCCCTCTACCCAAGGGTAGAATCACTGTTCTACCAGGCTCTCTCATGGGCACCACACCTTCTACTCTGGTTCTGTAAGTGCTGACAACATGGCCATGTTCAGGCCTGGAAGACATCCAGGAGTGGGTACAGTGGGTACCCAGACAGACATCCCCAACACCGATCAACTCCTGCCTCTTCAGTCTTCATTAGGCTCAATGGAATTTTTTATTTAATTATTTCCTTATTTATTTATTTAGGCTTTCCAAAACCAGGCTTTCTCTGTGTAGCCTTCATATAGCATGTGTGCCTCTGTGTGTGTGTGTGTGTGTGTGTGTGTGTGTGTGTGTGTGCACGTACATGCATTCACAAGTGCACAGATCTGTGAAGGCCAGAGGACAACCTGTGCTATCAGGCAGTCTCAGGAACACCTTCCATCTCCCTTAAGAAAGAGTCTTAACTGGCCTGAAGCTGCTGATTAGCCTCAGCTGGCTGGCCAGCAACCCCCAAGGGCCCCTCCTGCCTCTATCTAGAACTAGCATCAAAAGCACGCTGGCCTTAGGTAATGACATTATTACTTAGGTGTCAAGGGTGGACCTAGCCACTTCCTGCTTACAAGGCAAGTATTTTATAGGTTGGGCCATCACCTTATCCCTTTAGAAGTGTTTTTGTTTCTGTCTGTTTTGTGGTGCTGAGAGCTGAATACTGAGTCATGTACAAGAAAGCATTCTACCACTGAGTTACCTTCCAAGCCATTTGGAGGGAATTTTCATACCCGCTTCTGTAAGAGACATCTCCTGAGGTCTGCTTTGCAAAAGGATGTTTAGGAGTCCAAGAACCTGCTCAAAGAATCGCTGTTAACTAGCATTGTACAGCCCCAGGACTCCAAGTTTAAAAAAAAAAACAAAAAACAAAAAACCAAAAAATAACAGATTCCCTCAGAGGTCCTGGGGTAGGAGGGTGTTGGCAGAAGGCAGGCTCTGATCCTGACATCTGGCAGCCTCAGGCCGATCCAAAGCTCCCTAAGTGAAACACCCATTTGGAGCTGGCTGGAGGTTATCTTTTACGGGAGGGGTCTGCTGGTGATGGCTGCCAAACGTGAGGAAAAGCCACACCCTGTGAAGTGGAGGGGCACCCCAGGCAAAAGAACTGTGGAAAGAGAGGAGGGGGAAAGGCCAACCTCATGGCTTGGTTTGAGCTGCCTGAGAGCACTACCGGGGGAAAGTACCTTGTTCTTGCCTGAGTCTGTGACTTCGGAGGCCTTTGACCCCTAAACCCTGGGGAGGCATCTCGAGCGTCACTTCTTGGTTTCCAGAATCTAGGGCAGCTTGCCCGCAATCTAATCCACCCTCCCCCCGCCACCCCCCCACCCCCCCAGGAAAACACTCCCAATGGACTCCCTACACCCTCTGCATGCACGGGAGAACAGCAAACGAAGCTGCACCCACTTCCCTCCAGGGGGCGCATTTCTCTAGAGTTCAGAGCCCTGTTCTGTTTTCAGGATTCCATCTTGGCAAGTTTATCAGGCGAAGGTAGGGATCGGGTAAAGAGAACACTGGGGCCCTCTCTGGGATGATGCGCCAAACCTTCCATGGCTTTTCTCTTCCCAACACAGAACAGATGAGAGCAAGTTACTTTCATTTTGCCTGATTGTGACATGACTGTCTCTTTTTCCATGCTAGGAGACCCAGCCTGGGTTGTTGGGATGGGGGGTGGGGTAGGGGGGTGAAACGGGCTTTTTTTCACCTTCTGAAGGCTAAAGGCCTCCGACTCCACCCTCCTCATCCTACCTTCCTGCCTTTGCGTGGCTTTATCCTATGCCATTATTTTAACCACCTCCTGACAGCCTATTTGGCTACGCAATCCCGAGGGGAGGGGTGGGGGAGGGGCACAAGAGGGCAAGGATAGGGAGACTCAGAGGCTAGGGGCATTCCTGGGTCCCCTAGAGAGCCCTGTGTCAGGGTAGAGGGTTGTCTTCTGTCTACAGTTCTCGGACTATCTAGAGATTGTACCCTTGTTTTCTCAGGAATGCTATGAAGAAACTGGGGAGGGTGAGTTTGCCCTTGCTCATGTCCACAGGACCCACACAGGTAGCTGTCACTATGGGACAAGGCTGGGGTGGGGTGGGGTGGGGTGGGGCTCCCTCACAGTGACCCCATGAGAAAGTCACCTGCGTTTTTTAGTACCAGACACAACTTGATTTGTTTAGAGTCTTTTAGAAAATGCTTTTCGGTTCAAAACGATGACAGATTCTTGGCAAAGCTGGTCTCAGAGTGCCGTGTATATCCTTCACCCACTTTCCTCTCTGGGATCCATGTTGCATAACAGCGGTAGTTACAAAGGATATCGAGAGCAGGAAATTGACATAGCTATCTCGCGCACATACAGTACGGTCCTGCACAGTTTTATCACATGCAGATTTGTGCAGGCACCACCCACCCGAGGATGCAGAAGTGTTTCACCACCCACCATGGCAGAAGTCCCTCGCGACAGCCTGTTGAGGGTCTCATCATCTGACCGTTGCCCCCCCCTAACCCCCAGCACTGATCTATATAATATGTTCACCTCTATGAACATATTATATCAAGGATGTTTTATCAGTCGAGTCATGGAACAGGTAACCATTTGAAAAATCAGCTGTTTTCATTGAGAATAATGCATTTGGGGTTCCATTCCACCTAGACTGTTACACGGATCGAGAGTTGGCTTCTTTCTACTGTTGAATACTATGCCAAGGTATCAATGTAGTGTACATTGTTTACACATGTCCATTTACTGAAGGGCGTTTGGCTTATTTCCCATTTGGGACTAGTTCAGATAACCCTGCAAGAGTGATTGTGTACAGGCTTTTGTGTGGACACAGCTCGTAATTTCTCTGGGGTAAATGCCATGCAGTGTTGCTGGGTAGTGTGGTTGTTGAACAATGATGCTTAAAAAAAAAAAAAAAAAAAGAACTCCCCAACTATTTCCTGAAACGGCCATCTCACTTTACACCTGTTTTAGCCACTTGGCAGGCTGTTCAGCATTTGATATTGTCACTCGTTTTTGTAAAAAGTCTAACAGGTGTGCGGGGGCACCTCTCCGTGCCTTAATTTGTGTTTACCTCGTGGCTGGCAAGGTCAAGATTGAAGCTCTTGGCATGTGTTTGTTGGCCGTGTGTGTCGTTTTCCTTTAGTGTTGCGTGGTTTTGAGTGTTCTGCATGAGCCAGCTGCAAGCCCCGTGTTGGCTATTTGGTCTGCAAATTTGTCTTTCAATCTGTAGGTTTGCTTTTAAGGATCACTTAAAATATTTTATAGAGAAAATCCTTAATTTTGATGAATTTCAATTATCGGTCTCCCCATGCTCATGTGTGAGCACATAACTGTCAAAGGACTTCACGTGCAGGTCCTCGGCTCCCACATTGTTTGAGACAGGATTTCTTGTTTATTCCTGTATACAACCCCAGCCTTTGTTTTTCTTTTCCTTTTCCTTTTTTACATATACATTTATGTCATTACACATATATACAATAAACAACACACAGCAAGAAGAACCATGAAACAACCAGGAATTATATAAATGTTACATTCATAGTGTTTTGGCTATTTGTGTTTGGTAACCTTGAAAACATCTTTCCTATTTTGGTGAATCTAAAATTCTGAATGTAAATCATTATCTATCATATCTCATCTCTATCAACTGAAAACATCTATCTAGACCTAAAAACATCTTGACCCTTAAACAACTAAGCTCAGTTGTAAAACTAAACTATCTGGTCTTCAACCCCATCAGAGACTTGAGAAGGACTAAAAATTGATTACCTAAGTAAACAGGAAGTGCAGATTAGCAGCTTCCAAAATGAAGAATGAAAGAGACAGTTTGCTGCCTGAACAGTCACCCAAAACTCTCTATAAACTTGGAGCATCATCTTCAGCCTTCTGGCCCAGTATATTTGACAGACATATTTGTGAGGCAGGAATTATTGAGGATTTACTTACCCTGTCTTGGCAGAGTTTGGCCGTTGATTCTGCCTGCATCCAAGCTTGCCCATTTTTAGGCAGAAATCTGTTTATGGCCAAAACAAGGACATCTTGCCCAGTGGCTTGTTTGATGCTTATCATCTTCTTTGAGGTAGGCTGGGTGTTGCCAGGAGTTAACCTGTCTTATTGTCAAATAATCTTTAAAATAATTAAAAAACATCTTTAAATGCCCTATTCTGTAGGTCTCTAAGGTTTTTGAAGACCTTATCTAAATATTTTACCTTATCTATCTATAGAATCATATCTATCTGTTAAACCTAGGATGCTTATTCTTGTGATAAGAATAGACTAGGAATTAACATGACAATGATTTGATCAACTAACTTAACTCATACAACGTACTTATCCTAAACAGCCTGCAATAGCACTTTCAAAGTATTGGAAGTAAACCTTGTATTATAATTGAGTTGTATGGGTACAATACCTCATATTAGAGTAGGAATATATATGATGTGTGTGAAGAATAATCTTAAATTTGAATTCTATAGCAATGTGTCAAAATTAAACTTATTTTGTTTTTGTTAGTCTCTTGTAGGCCAGGTTGCCCTCTACTCATTATGTAGCCGAGGCTGACCTGGAACCCCCAATCAGCTTGCTTCTATCTCCAATTCTCTGAGGTAACACATGTGTGCTGCCATGTCTGGCTGACATTTTGCAATTAAATCTATTCCATTTTGAGTTGTTTTGTGTAGATATGAGGATTGGGTCAAGGTCTTGTTTTGTTTGTTTGTTTGTTTTAAACCTCTGGATGCTCTCACACCACATCTTTTCTTTCCTAAATTGTCTCTGCACTCTTGTCAAAAGCCAGTTGGCCATTCTCACATGGGTCTATTGGTTCTTCATTCAGTTTCATTGCTACGTAACTGCAGCTCTTCCCCTACTACAGTTTAATCATTGTCGCTATGGCTTGCTGTCATCCTGTGTAGCCTTGGCTGTCCTGAACTCACAGACCTCTGCCCGCCTCTGCCTCTAGAGTGCTGGGATTAAAGGCGTGAACCACCATGCTAGGCCTTAGGGCAGATTTTCAAGCTTGCGTTTGATAATGAGGATGAGATCTCCTGCACCTGTGTCTCCAGCTTGCCTTCTGGTCTCAGCCGTTAGCATGTCTTTTTCCTCTTGGAATTTTAGATCTATGCTTCTAAATTCTCTATGGAAGCAGGAGACGGCTCAGTCTGTAAGGTATTAGCCATACAAGCATGAGGACCTCAGTTCAGATGCCCGGCACCCATGTAAAATTGTGGGAGCAGTGACACAGGCTGTCAGGGCTGAGGGGGCAGAGGAAGGACAATTCCTGAGGTTCACTGGCCAGCCAGCTCAACTGAATCTATAAGTTCCAGGTTCAGTGAGAGACTCTGTATCAAAATTGAGATGGAGAGAAACTGAGCTTCTACATTACACGCACTTGCACACATGAATATACACGTGGAAAAACACAAAATAAGTAAAAATTCCCTTATAATCCTAATGGCAGCCCTGAAGAGAGATGTCAATACTACACCTCCATCTCACAGCTCAGGAAAAAGAGAACCACCATGGCTGTACATTGAGTAGCTGGCAAAGCAGCAATTCCCACGCAGCATCTCCTTCCGTTGAGGCCCGGCTTCTTCTGGTGAGGCGCGACTTCTTCCGGTGAGGCCCAGCTTCTTCCGGTGAGGCCCGGCTTCTTCCGGTGAGACCCGGCTTCCTCCAGTGAGGCTCTGCTTCTTCTGGTGACCACAGGGGGACTGTGGCTTCTAGATTTTCTCATCCGTGACTGTTAGGCTTGGTCTCAGTGATCTCAGGGTACCTTTCCCAGTCTCAAATCTCACATCATGCTGGCAGTTGCTGACTGAGGTGAGACTAGGAACAGAGCCAGTTGGAGGTGCGCTGTGCTTGGAGAACTGCTATGGAACCAGTGGACGCAGTGAGATCAGGGCATCTTGGTGGCCTGGGTCTGCCTTACTGTTGGAAGTTGATTAAATCTGTTCAGGAGTGGAGAACAAAACCAAGGCAGAAGTTTTGGGCTTCACTGTGGAGGGTGAGGGATTGGCTGATGCTGTGGGGATGGGCAGTCCCCTTCCTGAGCTGGTCTTTCTAGTCCCTTTGCATTCTGGGTAGTGATGCTCATCAATATTTCCAAGCGGTTTAGGGTGAAGCGAGGAGAGGGCACTGAAGGGCTTGTGAGGAACCTTGAGACACTCAATCTGATCAGTATGTGGTACAAACCCCAAGGACTGCCCTCCTCTACCAGAGATGTGGCACACTTTCCCTTTCTAATTCGGAGTTTCTATTGTGGCGACAAAACACCATGACCAAAAAGCAAGTTGGGGAGGAAAGAGTTTATTTGACTTATTCTTCCATATTCCTGTTCATCATCAAAGCAAGTCAGGGCAGAAATTTAAACAGGGCAGGAACCTGGAGGCAAGAGTTGATGCAGAGGCCATGGAGGGGTGCTTCTTACCAACTTACTCCCATGGCTTGCTCAGCCTGCTTTCTTATAGAACCTAGGACCACCATGCCGGGGTAGGTACCACCCACTCTGGTCTGGGCCCCTTCCATCAATCACTAAGTAAGAAAATGCCCCACAGCTGGATCTTATGGAGGCATCTTCTCAATTGAGGTTCCCTCCTTCCAGATAACTCTAGCTAGTGTGTCAAGTTGACCCAGCACACCTAATGGGTATCTGGGTCCTAGAGGAGCCTGGAAGTCTTCTCGAAAGGTTGCTGATGTTCAGAGGACTGTTACACCCAATTTCTCTAGAATATGGGCTAGCCTAGAGCACCAAGAGTCGGGTGTAGGATGCAAAGATCCTCAGAAGGGGTCAACATGGAGCTTAAATTTGTCACATGCGCTACCTGAAAGCCCTGGGTTCTAAATGGAATAAATAGGTTTCCACATCCGGAAAGGACAGGAGGACAATACATCTGGGGGAATGGCCTAAGCTTACTAGCACTAAGAGTTACACTTCTTTGATCCAAATTCTTTCTCCCCTCCCCCGCCCCCATGAAAATCAAGTAAATTTTATCTTTTGTTCTACAACCATCAATTTCTATAAGTTTGTTCTTGTTCCCCAAATCTTGGAGTAACCTCAATAGCCAGGGAGCTGTTTCATGTCTCTCAAATGCAGGATGTCGGATGAAGTCCACTACATTTGGGAAACACCATCCAGATAGAACGCAGGTGAGAGCTACTTTATCTGGTTTGCTCACTCGGCCAGCTTGTCAGGTGCAGAGGGAAGGATTTTAGATAGTTTAAATGGAATGTAGGTCAGAAAATTCCTAAACTGAGCCCCATAGGGCACTACAAAAGAAGAAGCAGTTATAGAATCCGGTGAGACCCCTGGGTTTGGGAAAAGGGGACATAGTGGTAGATCGCTACCAATACCTATCAGTAGAAATGACAACAGGATTTTCCTGGTCTCTTTTGGTTGCCAAACAGATCCTTAGAAGATCTCAACCGACCACTTTCTCAGTCAACTTTAAGCTGTTCCTCACTTGTACCTTGGGGCCCCCTCTTTTTCTTAAACGTCCTGTTTTTCTTTGGCTCATTATGTAGGTGGAGACAATAGCTGGGAGGTGAGCCAGGAGTCTGCAGTTGATTGAGTGTGGGTGAGACCCTTTCTAGCTAGGTACTGCTGTTGTATCTGGCTCTCCAAGAGGCTCCAGAGGTTCTGAGACAAATTGCCTCTAAGTCTTCTGGTTCCCAGGCTGAACAACTGCCCCCACTTGCCCTGGGATGCAAGACTTCCAGTTACAAAGGTGGAAATATTCTAGGGAGATTGAAATAAGTTAGTCGACTTACTGCCTCCCAAGTTCACAAAAAACGAGCTTCTCTCCTCTGAGTACAGGGTACCAGAAGCAGCGGGGGTGGGGGTGGGGGTAGTCACAGATCATGTTCCTGGGTAGAAATGAACCTCGGAGGCTCATGGAAGCTTCCAGAGAGCGGCTGATGATGGACCAGATCTTGGGCTTTTGCAGAGTAGTCAGACTCGTTAGTTTCTCCTGCTTGTAGACGAAAGCCTTTCTCCCAGCCTCCTGCATCCGTTGTGGATCATGGCTAGCCCACGGTACAGACTGTACACATAAGGATGGAATGAGCTCTGGAAAGATGAAGCTTCCTGGTCCGGGGAATTGTCGAATTTCAGAATTGACTGTGATGTACAAACTCCTCAAAGATGCAGAAATCTGCTGATGGTCCTGCCTTTGTCCATGTGGTTTCAAGGATGAGGACGTCACTGTATCACCAGGCAAGGCCTGCAGATGGTAGCATCACAGGCTCATCTGGTCCGAATTGAGTTAAAATCTGTATGCAGGTGCTCACACACCCCGCCCTACATTTCTCTTGCCCTGCAGAAGCCCCTCTATTCTTGGCCACTCACCTCCTAGAAAATCAGGACCTCACTTAACCCATTCTGATCCATGGCTTTTTAAAAAAAAAAAAAATCAAACTCACTTGATATCTAAATGAAAGAATTAATGGAACCCGAGTCACGTGTGCGGCGTCTTAGCATGTGACTCGTCTGCTTAGAAACTTAAAGTCATTGGAGAGTCAATAAGTAGGTTGAAAGATGTGTGTGTGGAATATTTACAAATCTTTTGTGTGCATATGTGGTGTTGAGAATTGAACTACAAATCAATTTTAAAGTTTTAAGAATAAGGGGCTGAAGAGATGGCTCAGAGGTTAAGAGCACTGACTGCTCTTCTGGAGGTCCTGAGTTCAATTCCCAGCAACCGCATGGTGGCTCACAGCCATCTATAATGAGATCTAGTTCCCTCTTCTGGCGTGCAGGTGTACATGCAGGCAGAACACTGTATACATAATAATAAATAATAAATCTTAAAAAAAGAATAAATTAAACATTGGAGAGAAGCTTATTCTCTGATATTAACTAACATGAGGCTTATGGACAGCCTCATGTACAGAAGAGATGTATATTTTTGAAAGAACACACAGAGTAAGACAGATCTCCAAGGAAGTACACCCAGATAACATTGGCTCTCCCTTGGGGGTCAGGGGGTTGGAAGCCTTCCAACATTTCACTTTGTTCTTTGTGGGTTTCTATGTTTTCTATTGTTCAGCAACAAACATGTGCTACATTTATGCTTAGGTGAGACTATCAGCTCCAAACCCTAAAGTCTGTGGTGACATCCACCCTCCATTGTCAGGTGCACCAATGGCAAAAAGCAATGGAGGACAGAGATGCTGGTTTCCAGGGCTCTGAGAAGGGACCAAGGACGCAGCGGGATTGAAGTGAGGGGGATGAGGTTGTCCTGAGTGTGGCTGCTGTTCCCACTGGGTTTTTTACATCCGTTCCCGTATTCGAGGCTCATTGCTTCCCAGAAATGGAAGTCAAGTCAGATAATAATACTTGGAGCCTTGAAGAGTGGCAAGAATGCAGAACATTCTCCTTTCTGGGAAGACAGGTCTATCCAGGAAGCCCGCTCTACTCTTCAGGTGCTCACTCCCAGGGCCTGGCTCAGAGCTTAGGAATCCAGCCCCAAGGGTTGGCTGAACTTCTTAGAGAGATGGGCAGATCTGCTCAGCACCCTACACTGTAGCAAAAGCAGCCCAAGGGTGAGGCAGCAAGGACAGAGGCTGCCACTGGACCTGGTAAGCACTGCCTGTGGGGCTAGTCCTGTGCCTGGGGTTTTACGCCTGGGAGGATGTGGAAACCATCTCTGAGTAGGCTTTCCCACAGACATTGTGGTGAGCCCGGATTGTCTCCGCATTGTCTGCA
Source organism: Acomys minous (assembly GCF_964271855.1). Lineage (NCBI taxonomy): Eukaryota > Metazoa > Chordata > Mammalia > Rodentia > Muridae > Acomys > Acomys minous. Next base: position 20,050,655 of record NC_140495.1, on the reverse strand, counting down.
AGGCGGTACCCTGCAGTTGCTTTAAGCAGCAGTGAACTCTGATCCTCTGAGCCAAGAGTGATGAGGCTCATTTATTCATTTTTTTGCACCTGTGTGCACATGTGTATATGTGTGCATGTGTGTGCGCACATGTTTGCATGTATGTACACATGTATATGTGTGTATATGTGTGCATGTGTATGTGTATAAGTCAGAAGACAACTGGGTTTTGTTGTTGTTTTGTTTTGTTGTTTTTAAAGACAGGATCTCTCACTGGCCTGGAACTCATTAAGTAGACTACCCTGGATGGCCAGAAAGCCCCAAAGCTCTGCCTCCTCAGTGATGGGATTACAAGTGTACACCAACACGCCCATCTTCTTTTCCCCTTTATTTGGGGGATCGACCCAAGGTCCTCACACTTGCATACCAAGCAGTTTACTGCCTGACTATCTCTCCATCTTCAACCTTTAACTATCCAGTGATGAATAAAAGCAGGAGGGCTCTGTCCTCCAGTCAGACAGTGCATAGTTATGCAAATAATAACAAAGTTATAAAATGTGTCATGTAAGTTAGGGAGTGATGAATAAGGCAGATTCTGCTTTACATATCCGGGTCACAGACCATAAGTTTTAACATCATCTTCACTATCCTTATATAGAATGACTGAATGGAAAACACCACTAGGTTTCTATCTCCCCAAAAACTCTGGTTAGATGGCAGAAGACAGACCATCAACACCTCTAGTGAAGTATGGTTTCCACCAACAAGGCAGGCTTATGTAGCATGAAGCCCATCTTACTGCAAATACTTAGAGGTGCTTAGGCTCCACGTACAGAGATGCTTGCAAGAAGGAGAGGGGGATCTTCAGGAGAGAGAAATGGAGGATGTACAGAACACTAGACTCCAACAGTACCAGTCACTGCAATGAGGGGCAAGCGGGAAAGGGGCACAGAGGTAATTAGGGCAGGAAAGAAAGCCTGATGTGAGAGGTGGTGAAAGCCCAAAAAGCTGGGACTGTTGGTGAAAGGGGAACTAATAAAACATAGTCTACCACTATGTGTGGTGGAGCATGCCTTTGGTCCCAGCACTTGGGAGACAGAGGCAGCAGATCTCTGTGCGTTTGAGGCCAGCCTGGTCTATAAGTTGAATCCAGGACAGCCAGGGGCTGTTACACAGAGAAACTCAGTCTCAAATAAACAAACAAAAAACCTCCAACAAAACAACAACAACAACAACAAAAAAAAAATGGTCTACCTCCCTAAGGAGAGCCAAGAACTCAGTGTCTAATGGCATCTCTGGGTGCAAAGCTTCCTCTGATAGACTAACCCTGCCCCCAAGAACATACTGCACTGAGTTGCTGACTAAGCTACAGTAAACTTCATGATTGACAGACTTTATACTCAATAAAAACTAACTCAAATGGATCAGAGACGTAAACATAAGACCTAAAACTATAAAACTAGGAAGTAGGTATAGAGGTCAAACTTTGGGACACAGGAACTGGCCAAAGTTCTTAGACATGATGTCAAAAGTATAGGCGATGTATATTAAAACTGATAAGTTATATGGCACTGAAGTTTTAAAAAATTGTGTGTAAATGACATAGCCAACAGCATCTTAGAAAAGGCAATCTATGAGCTTGAGAGGTGGCTTTGTGGCTAAGAACACTGATTATTCTTCCAGAGGACCTGAGCTCAATTCCCAGCACCTATGTGGCAGCTCACAACTGTCTGCAACCCCAGTTCCAGGGGACCCAGCACCCTCGTATAAACATGCATGCAGACAGAACATAAAAGACAAGTTCTAAAAAAGAAAAGGCAATCTAAGGAATGGGAGAAAACACGTGCAAGTGTATGTGCGGTGAGGATTAACATCTAGGATATATAAAGAACTCCTTCGACCCAGCAACAAAAACCAGTTGAAACTGTAGACTGAATAAACCCTTTCATCTCTGTGCTTTTGGCTCAGAATGAGATGAAACTAAGGCAGCACACACACAAAGGATCCAGAATCAGGGACTCAAAGTGATATTTAAACACCCAGGATCATAGCAGCATTAAGGCAGAAGAAACCCAGTGAACAAACAAGCAAAACAAGGCATCGTGATAGGGCGGGACATTGGCCTTGAAAGGGAAGCCGTTCTCATGCTTGCTATCAAATAGATGGGCCTGGAGGACATTCTGGGTGAGCTATGTCAAGCACAAAATAACGAAGGTGTGGTTTCATTTGCATGAGGTCTTTAACATGGCTCCCTTTATAAACACAGGGTGTAGAATGGCAGTTTCCTGGGGTTGGAGTGATGGAGGGAGAATGGGGAGCTGCTTGCTATCCAGTGGGTATTTGTTTTATCATCACAAGATGGAGTGTCAGAGAGGCGGGTGGTGGGGATGGATGCACGGCATTAAATGCGTAATGCCACGGGAGTTGGTACTGTAAGTGGTCATGATGGTAGATGGGTCGAAATGTGCTTTACCGCAATAGGAAATATATGTGGGTAATCAGCAAAAAGTCACTAGACACGTGTCTTCCAGAGAAGATGAGAATAAATGGGAGAGCGAAAAAAACATGATAATAAAACAATATGTAATCAAAGGATGGAAAGGTGGGAGGGGGCCAAAAGAAACTCAACCCCCCCTTAATTGTAAAGTGGAACATGATATAACTAGATAGAAAAAGAATCACAATCCATGCAAATGGCCTACCCTCGTCATCTCCATGCCAGGCAGTCTCAGGTTAGATGAAAAAAATAAAGTCAAAGCTGGGCGGTAGTGGAGCATGCCTTTAATCCCAGCACTCAGGAGGCAGAGGCAGGTGGATCGCTGTGAGTTCAAGGACAGCCTGGTCTACAAAGTGAGTCCAGGACAGGCAAGGCTACACAGAGAAACTGTCTCGAAAAACAAACAAACAAACAAACAAATAAATAAATAAATATAGAGTCAAGTTGTTTTAGAAGAGAGAGAGACATCCAAAACAATGGGATATGAGGTCATCTACACTCCTTCATAGCCTACCACTTTCTCCATCCTCAAAGATGGTGGCTTAGCATCTTGGAATCTCTCAACTCACCCTCTCCCCTCCTCTGTCATAAAGACTCTTGTGATCAAACCACACCACCATGGATCTTGGATAAGCTCCCAATTTAACATCCTAATCATGCCCTCAAATTTCCTTTTTGCCATGTAAGCTAATATATTCAAAGGTTACACCTATAACCCCAGCATTTGGGAGGTGGAGGCAGGAGGATCAGGAGTTCAAGGCCAGCCTTGGCTACACAGCAAGTTGGGGAGGCAAGCCCATGCAACATCAAACCCTGACTCAGAAACAAACAAACAAACAAATAACAAAACCAAAATTCATGAGAATAAGTATTAAATCAATATGACACAGAAAGGTAGATAATCATGAGACAGAAGAAGATTTCCAGGAGACCAAGACATAAAGCAAAAAGAATGCCAGACTGTGGTCTAGTTGCAATATATAAAAATAAATGGGACTCATATGTAGACTATACAGAGAACAGACCACAGGAAATCCAGTAAAGAAATAGGTGGACTATGGTCTCTCCGAATGTCACTTTGTCCCCATGAAGCTGTCTTCTGGGAAAGAGTCACAGCCAGCAGCCACAGGATGCCCACTGATTTTCATTTAATTGTGTCCTGCCATGCCCCAACTGGCAATGTCTCCTTCAATCATTTGATCCAGCAGGGGCCGATCTTCTAGCTCTTTACAAGTTGGGTGGACACACAAGGCAATCAAGATTTCCTGTATTAGGAAAGAGGACAAATGAAGAGACACCAAAGAAGAGGTGTGGTCCTTGGTTCAGTGGAAAATTCCTTAGGCAGCATGCTAGGCAGATTGTTTGAGCAAAGAACAAAATGAAGATGGTTCACCCACTCTGCACCCTGAAGTCACAGCAGGCTCTAAGAAGCCACCGACACAACCACATCCTTAGAGGAAACCGGAAGTGAAGCTTAGAAAACTTTGCAATTGGCCACAGCTGGCTACAGCTTAGTTATTTGGCCCAGTGTTGCACTGCCTCTCCTCATCAAATGTTGTTTAGCATCTTGCTGGAGAGAAAAGGTCCCTCAAGAATGGGGGCAGTGAGGCACAGGAGAAGGATCTTTACAAATTGGATTCACACCTGTTTCTTATTGTTGCTGTAGCAAATGATTCCAACTGCGGCATTTAAACATTGACTTGCTGTCTCACTATGGGATGTCAGGAGAGCTGTATCCTTGGAGGATGTAGTGGCGGTTTCCTTGCTTTCTCCGGTGTCTAGAGCTACTTACATTCTTCATGTCTCTCCCCTTCCTTCGTCCTCAAAATGGCAGCTTAGCATCTTGAAATCTCTCCCTCCCCGCTCCTCTCTCATAAAGACTCTTGTAATTACATTGCCCACCCTACCTCATGGATCATGGATAAGCTCCCAATTTAAAACCGTAATCGCACCTTCAAATTTCCTTTTTGCATGTAAGCTAATATATTCAAAGGTTCTGAGGATTACAGTTCTACACAAGGGAAGCCATTCATTTGTTCAATTCAGGGTTTACCCAAACTAAAGTCAGTAGAAGGCACTTACACACGTGTTAAGACATAGTGTAAGGACTTGCCTCACACACTCCTAGAACTCATTGGCTTGGGCCAAGGCTGCTGTCCATGATGTGTGTGTGTGTGTGTGTGTGTGTGTGTGTGTGTGTGTGTGTGTGTGTCCAAATGCACACATTTGTCAGTTCTCTTAAAGTTTTGTGACTGATTGCATTAGGCCCACTCAGATTATATAGGATTATCTTCCTTGCTTAAAGTCAAATGATTCTGCATTTTAATTACATCTGCAGACTTTGATAGCAACTCCTGGGTTGTGTAAGATTGAATAGGTAGAGACAAGCCTACCTGTGCTGACACATCCAACTGTTACAATTAGGACCTGGGCAGGACAGAGTATGGCAGCTCCAGGAGTTGGGAATACTATGGGACCATAGGGAGTTTCCCAAAAAGTAGGACCATCCTGAAACTGTTGATGTGATGAATGTGCGCTTGAGTGACCTCCTGTAAGAAGCCTAGGCGGGAGTAAGGCCCACTCTTTCCCACAGTTTGTAAAAGCTATGATGGGAGTCTGCTTCCTTCTATACCAGCTTTGCCAGGCCACGCAATGAACGTATCAACCAGCGTCTAGAGATGCCCCCTTCCTTATGTTGCTTTTTCTTTGCTAAGTCACAGGCCCCTGGGGTGTAGACGTCAATGGGCGGGTGGCGGAAGGTAGGTGAGCTCACGTCTGCTGTTCCTGGACCGGCAGCTGTAGGTGGCAAGTGTTTGCTTAGCATATCCTTTCCCATCTGAAGATGCTCCTTGATGATTTCATTCAGGAATCTTGAGGTCTGTAGGGAGAAATGCCAGCCCAAACGAACCAGGTGCAAATAGAGGAGACACATTCCCCTACACCCCTGCATTTGCCTTCCAGAGTTCTAAGTGAAGAAGGAAATGAATCAGTGCCCCCCAGGGGGGCTCCCCAGCACCAACTGTGCAGCCAGACCCTCATGAGGACTCCCTACACCCCGACAGCCAAAGGGAGTCCAGGAGAGATCCTGTAAGTCTCGTACGTTCTCAATCCACAGAAAGAGTTTACGTTTTAGCAGCTCACAAAATGTGTTTGTCAGAGGTTGAGCTCTGTCATTAGGGGGAAAAAATGTCAGAAAGGAATGACTTAGGCTTGAGAGGACTTCCTTTGACTGGATAGCAGTGACTGTCAAGATGGAGTCTATGGGCCAGTGGCCAAGGAACTCATGAAAGGGATTGGCAGAAAGTAAATGATATTTCAACTCCTGTGGTTGCCAGGTAACTCAAACTTCTGATGTAGGATCTTGTAATAGATGGAGGACATTTGCCTGGCCTCTTAGACTGACCAGTAAAGGCCTCCCAGAACTTTCTGGTGTAGCTCAGATAAAAGCCAAGGGCTGTGATCCAGTGGCCCTGAGGCCTCTCTGAGCCAGGAGACTAGAGTTGGAAGGTACCAGCAGAACCTTCTTAGCCAGGAGGAGCAGCCCGCCTGGAATCCACAGGCTCTCTAGGGGTACCCAGGACACATAGGCTGGATTCCATAGAAACCCCATTTGGGAAAGACCAATTGTCTGGGAGGTTGAGGTCAGGAGATCAAGTTAAATACCCTAAGTAAACAGTGAGTCTGAGATGTGGGCTTTATCTTTTTTGTATCTACCCTTGGCCTTAATCCCAGCTACTGGGTGTTTTATGGTACCTAGAACAGTATTAAGAACACCCGGTGCTCTGGATGACCCATTCCAGAATTGTTCTTTGGGGTCATGGCATGAGTGTGGGCTGGGAAGGAGCACCAGAGCATCATGGGAACCAGGGCACCACACTTAAGTCAGGCAGATGAAGGTCTTCCCTGCCCTCCTCTCTTGACTTCTGCATATGTCCATTTCTTTTCTTCTGTCACAACAGTCTAGGACCTGATGAAGCTTTTCTGAGAGAGGACTTGACATTTCTGTGGTCTGACTGAAGACACTCCGCCCCTTTCCAGGTCTCATTCAGCTTTGTCGCTCTCTCTCTATGCTGGCTTTCTCTTTCCGCTGTTTCTTATCTAAAGAGGTGGCATGCTGGTTAATTTCTTCAGTGTTCCATAATTCCTGGCAAAAAGCATCTGAAGGTTGAGAAAGGGTTTTACTTGCCCCATGGTTGGCTTATACAGACTGGCACGGTAGGGAAGACACAGCAGGAGCATAAGGTGGCTGGTTTCATTGCACCTACAGTCAGGGGCGGAGAGAAAGAGATAACACTCTCTCCCTCCCTCCCTCCCTCCCTCCCTCCCTCCCTCCCTCCCTCTCTCTCTCTCTCTCTCTCTCTCTCTCTCTCTCTTTCTCTCCCTCCCTCCCTCCCTCCCCCCCTCACTCATACACGAGAAGGTTTGAGAGGTGAGAGGTGAGGCTACAGAAGAACATGCCTCTGTCTGGAAAAATCTGGAAGCACATGACAGAGAGTCCAGTGGCTTCTTCACTGCCTTGTTTCACTGACTTGCTTCACTTGAAGGATGCAAAGCCAGAACCCAAGAAACCGAAGAGCCGAGAAAGAGTTGTTGCTTGTCACAGCAGACCGGGAAAGCATAAAGTTGTTTTCAAGCCAAGCCACTCGTGGAATACAGTGTGGCAGTTTCATCTAGGAAAGCAACTTCCCTGTGGGCAGGACGGCCTCTGGGCATGCTCACCTTTCTTCTAAATGGTCTTAGCTATGACCCCTCTAGAGAGCCCGTTCTCGTTCACAATTAATTTCTTCCTGCCATGCGCCCAGAACTTTCCCCAGCTAAGCAGACCTTCTCTGACCTAATCACCTTGCTCTCCTTGTCTCCTGGGCCTGGAGATGGCCCCTCTTTTCCTATCCACTCCCTAAAATGTACTCATCCTCAAACACCTAGTTCCAACTCATTTCTCCAGGAACCTGTTCTCCCCCCTCCTGCAGCGCTGGTCTCAGCATGGCACCATTACTTGTGCTACTTCTCTATTGTCTGACCAATTCTCCCCCAAGAGCCTTTGCTGCAGTCATACACAAGGATCTTATTAACAAACCATTCCCAAAGGGATGCAGCTATGTTTGACCCTCAATCTCTCATGAAGTGTTCTCAGCCCAGGGAGCTAGTCAATAACCACTCGTTTATGGTCCTAAATGTTCTTTTCCAGGAAGAATCAGCAATTATACACCGTCCCTTTCCCCAGAGCCCTGGATTAAGAAAACACAAACCTGTCAAGACTAGTAGACCAAGGCAACTATAAAATGTCCACTGTTGCCAGAGGAGCCACCATCTTGGTTCTTAAAGGGCTTGAGCATTTACCCAGTGGGGCCAAGCTATGCACTAAGCACTCTGCAAATGTATCCTGTTATTCTCTGAACAATCCTGCAGGGCTATTCATAGTCACTGGCATTACCATCACTTTAAGGATATAGAAACTTAAAAATGATGCTGGAACTGGCTTGTCATCTTATAATGTGTAGCACTTGAAAAAGGTGAGAATCAGGTATAGGTTCCAGCTTCCGCCTTGACTTTGATTTTTGTTTTTGTTTTTGTTTTTGTTTTTGAGACAGGGTTTCTCTGTGTAGCCTTGGCTGTCCCAGACTCAATTTTTAGACCAGGCTGGCCTTGAACTCACAGCGATTCACCTGGCTCTGCCTCCCGAGTGCTGGGATTAAAGGTGTGCGCCACCACACCCAGCTTCAGCCTTGGCTTTGAAACAAAGCCCTGGCCCCATTGAATTATAGTAGCCTCTGACAGTTGACAAAAGAAAATACTAGGGTGCTTAAAACATCAGGGATTTATTCTCCTTCATGTTCAAAGTCCAGAACAATTTAAAAACAAAACAACAAAAACAAAACAACATAAAAACGGTGTAGGTAGAGTTGGTTTCTTCCGAAGGCTACAGGTATACAATCTACACTCCTGTCCTTCCTTCTAGTGACAGTCAGAAATCCTGGGTATTCCCATGCTTGTAGTCACATTATCCCAGTTTCCGCCTTCACTGTCACGTGTGTCCCTGCCTGTGCATTTTTTGGTTTTGTTTTTTTTTTTACTTAGTTTTCATTCATAATCATAAAGTTAGCTCTGCAATCTAGCTAGACTTGGAAGGGAATGAGGAAAATATGGAACCCAAAGAGCTTCAGTGAGAACAGAGGTTATGGGGTACTGGGAGCAGATGGGGTGGGAGTGCTCTCCTGAGCTACAGAAGGAATGGTCTGGTGGGTAAGATGCCCACAAGTCAGAAGAATTAGAGTTGTCCACAGTCAGAAAAAATGATCTTCTTGCTGGTCTTGCCATTCTTGGGCCCAAAATGCTTCGTGACTTCCACGATGCTCCCGCCTTCTTTCACCTTCCGGAAGACCACATGTTGCCACTGAGCCAGCCGCTCAGGCTTGGCAGGGCAGATTAACAAAATGAGAACCGTTTTCCTTCGGTCCAGCTTTTGCCGTGGACAAGATGCCAGGACCTGCATGCTTCAAATTAAAGTTCTCATCCTCAACGAAACATCTTCTGATGGGCAAAAGCCAGTGGGCTTGAGCCTCCTCTATTTCATTAACCACCATCTTGATTACAGCTTCAAAGAGCCTGTTTCCAAATAATCCAGGTGGAAGGCATTAGGATGCTAGTGTGTCTTTCCGGAAAGCATAGTTCAACCTGCAGTACCCAGCAAGGAGAGGCTGAAGACAGAGAAGGCCCTTAATGTTTTGTGTGAGTCCTAAAAGGATGGAGCAAGAGCATAGCAAAATGTGCTGGGGGCACTTGTAAGGCTGGAGGGGGAGGGGCTATGGGAAGAATGTAGACTTGTGACACTTGTAACAGGTGCCCATCCTGGCTTCCCTGTCACATTCACCCACATGTGGGCCTTTTGGTCCATGCCTTTGGTACTTAGTTGGTAAAGTCAGACCACCAGTGGCAGGACCATCTCATGATCTACCTACTGAAGGTTAGGTGGCAGAATTGTGCCCACTGCCTAAGGCAGAGAGGCATTTCTTTCCCCTGAGGTGTCTGATGGAATGCAGAGAGATCTGAATGCTGAACGAGAGCTTTTTTTCTCTTCCTATCCTCCTCTTCCTCGCCTCCATGGGAGCAAGGAAAGATGACTGTAGACGCAGGCTGGGTTTCCTATGGGAGCGAGGGGGCAATCTGCTCTGCGACATGTAGCATCTTTCTGTTTTATTTACCTGGAATATCTTATCCTGGCTCAGACTGACCTGCTCTGCCAGGGGACCTACGGAAGCACATGGCAGGCTGGGAGGGGAAATGTAAGGTGACTGTGAAGAGCTGTGTGAGTGTCCCCATGTGAAAAGAGATGTGACTGCTGATTATAGAGAAGGACCCTGTCTGTGAGCACTGAGTGTGGGCAAAGCTCACCTACAGGTGTGCATGTGTGGATTCTGGGATGCATCACCTGGAGGGGGACATTTACTTGGGGGGGCAGCCAGAAGAGATGGTGTTGACCATGAGTGGGGCCAGGGATCTACTCAAAGGAAGGGTAACAAGTGCCTGCACCCCAACACTCTCTCTCTCTCTCTCTCTCTCTCTCTCTCTCTCTCTCTCTCTCTCTCTCTCCTCAAGTCCTCTCTTCCATGTCTCTTTTATATCTGTTTGGGGATCTACTACAGATTGAAACCTTGTTCTCAGACTTCCACTGTGGTTTCCAGCAAGTACGTTGAGGTTTGTCAGAAAGTCTTCTGAGGCCTGTTGTTGCTGTTGCTGTTGAGGATGAATGGGTGGTGGGTAGATACTTGGACTGCCTTAGGCAGGGGTTTCCCTGAATGAAAGTTTTTCCCATCCTGTCAGGACACTGACTCACTTCTGATAGCACTAGCTTGGCTCTTTCCTGGGTACCCCAGGGGCATGCTTAGTACTCTGTTTCTCATGCTCAGAAGAAATTCAACAGCCTGTTGTCTGTCTGCCAAAATAAACCCACGGGAAGGACCAAAAGTCCAAACTGAGTCTCTGGCTTCATGTCTTCACATGGAGAAGGGTTTGTTGGGAGTTCTGGGCTAGATAACGACCCCTGGGATTCTTAAGATAGTAAAAAATCAACCTACAAAGATCAATTACAAAGGAATTCTTTGTCTTCAGAATATTTGGTGTGTGTATGGGGGGGCGGGGATCATATGGATATAGTGAAAGAAAAACACCTGTTTCTACAATGAGTTTACAACCTAATCTGACAATTTTATATGTACTTAATATTAGCATTTGGGTGTCTAGTTAGCTAGTGAGGTCATCCACTGATATTTGTTCTTTGCCTTTATCTCATTTGTTAATATTTATGGAGAGAACTGTAGGCATACTTTTTTTTAAAATCTTTTTTAATGGGGTTCTTATATCTCTACCTTCCTTCCAACTCTTAACTACCCTAATACCTTCCAACCCTCCAACACTAGGTAGGAGAAAAAGAAGGTTAGAGGGAAAAGGGGCATCATATATCTCTTCACTACTTCCTGTTGTTTGAGGCCATAGTTCCTTGGGGTAAATCCAGTCTTCATTGTCAGGATATCCAACAGTCCAGCAGTCCAGCAAACCAGCAACAGCAAATGCAACAGCAGGATGAACCACCCATAGCAGTGGGCAGCAGCAGGGAGAGCAACAGCCTTTTTCTTTCTCAGAGCCTTCCCAAACCCCTGTTTCTCTATCCTGGCTCTGGCATGTATCTCAGAGACCTCAGAATTAAACTATCTGCAGCTGGCAAAGATCATACCTCTCTCAGAGCCTGCATGAGACAAATAATCTGCAGCATTGGAAAATCAGGAGAAGCCCCATATCCCACACCTGTGTTTAAAACAAAAACCATGTCTACATAACATAACTGAGTTTTTAAAGACACGAAAATTTCCACTACATTTCCCCCTTTTAGTCTAAAAAATGGCCTTTTCTCTAATACGAATGAAACGTATTGTTACTTTCTTTCTCCTTTCTTTTCTTTTTTTTCTTGGTGGGGGGGCAGGTGAGACAGGGTTTCTCTGTGTGGCCTTGGTTGTCCTGGAGCTTGATCTGTAGACCAGGCTGGCCCTGAACTCATAGAGATCTGCCTACCTCTAACTCCCGAGTGCTGGGAGATAGCATGCACCACCACCATCCAGCTTTGTTATTCCTTTTTTAATTTTTAAAATTATTTTTATTTATTTTTGTTTTTTGAGACAAGATTTCTCTGTGTAATAGCCCTGGATATCCTGGAACTCTCCTTGTAGACCAGGCTGGCCTCAAACTCATAGAGATCCACCTGTCATTGCTTTCTTAAAAGGAGATTATCGATGAACCAAACACTTTTGGATCAACAGTTTCTCCTATAACCTGATAATTCTCAGCTGCTCTTGTCTGGAACAGTTCATACTTTTTGCTATTGAGCCTCAAGCAAGGACTGCAAAGTTGCTTCCTTATGGGCAAGAGGTTACCTTGTATGTCCCTTTTGGACCTGCATTTACTAGTCCTATGACACCTTTTACCATAATGTCTACATACCCCAGGAAGCTTAGGCGCTCTTACCGAGAACCTAGTGATGCCAGAAATGGCTCATTTACTTTACTGGAAGAAAGTACCATATTTCTCAGAGTTAACACACTGGCCATTTTGAGCCGCCATTTTGAGCTCTGAGGCTTTTAGTGGCTTGGTCACAATTTCTTTTCAAATGACCAAATTTACCACCAATGAAAAAGTGAGCATTTCGATTTCTAAGGCTTTTGATGGCTACCGGGAAAGCTAATGGTGGGTGATCTCTTTACCCGAGGCTGCTCCTCTGTCAAGTAGGTTTGCTCAGGATTAACCCTTCGTCTCAAAACAGGCTGTTTCTCTTAAACCCTTTGCTCCTGTACAGCCTTCTGCTCTTCTTTCTGGCTCTCCAGCATGCCCAGGGCCTGTGGGAACTTGGCACCAGAAGTGCGTGGAGCAGCACAGGGTGGCAGTTTCAGAAGGCTCCAGCTTTCAATTACTTGGGCTGAACTGGTGTTTCCCCTCCCTTTTCCAGCAGTGCTATTAGCGTCCCAAGCGCTCCCATCTCTACCTGCAAACTCTCTAGTTTTATAGCCAGCTCTGCAGTCCTTGCAAAAATGAGAGAACTGAGGGGCACTTCTGGATTTTTAGCTATGCTCCGAAACTTTTAAAAAAACAGAACACAGGAAGAAAACAAAGCAAAAACAGAAAATCCCCACTGAGAGCAAAGAGGGAGAGAATCCAGTGGCAGCGGCCACTATAAACTTTTTGTTGACATCCTGAAACAGTAAATCCATTCCTTTGTACCCTGACATCTCTATATCATTAGAAACCAGGTTTTCCTTTATTCTAATCTCTATGTCTGGGCACTTCTAGCACCATTTTTAAAAGATCTATTTTATTTTATTTGAGTTTCTTATATCTCTTTCTCCCTTCTCCACCCCAATTCCTCCCAACACCCCAACACCAGGTAGGAGAGAAAGAAGGTTAGTGGGGAGAAGGGGCATAGTTCTATTTAGATACTTACTACTGTTTAGGGTCACTGGGTTTCTTGGGACAATTCCAATCTTCATCTCAGGATATGGCCAACTTCTACTTGTCAAACTGCATCAACAGCAACCAGGAACATCAGGGGGAAACACCAGCATTCTTCTTTTTCTGAGCCCCACCCCCCACCCCCATCTCTCTCTGGGCTCTGCCATTTGTTTCCCTCCAGAGTCCTCAGAGGGCAAGGATCACACCCCTCTCAAAGCCCCACAAGGCGAATAATCTGCTGCTGTGGACAATCTGGAACAGCCCTATATCTTACACCTGGGTTTAAACAAAAAATGTGTTTACATAGCATAACTGAGCTTTTAAAGACACCAAGACTTCCACTTCCTCATGTTCACCCTACGTCTGTGGTCATTTCCTTCCCATAACGCTGGTGACAGGTGTGTGCTGGGTGCCTAGAACGCTGCAGGGCCCTGAACACTCATAGTGGTTGTAACTGCACTCTGGGCTCACTTCCCTGAAGGAGCAATGGAGACCCGTAGCTCAAGGGACAGCCTCTGACACTAGATTGGTGAGTAGGAGTTCATGAGGAGAGGCTAGGAAGGTGGATCAGTCGGTGAGGTGTTTGCCGTGCGAGCATGAGGCGCTGCATTCAATCCTCAGAGTCCACGGTAGAAAACAAAACCCAAACTGAGCGTGGTGGTGTGGTGTTCTTGGAATCGCAGCGCTGGGTGGAAGAAAGCACAGAGACAGCTGGATCCCAGAGGCTTGCCAGCCAATCGGCTCATCCTGCTTCTCAAGCTCCCAATCAGTAACAGATCCCGTCTCAAAGAAGTGGATGGCGACTGAGGCCTCCATACACAGATGTGTGCATGTACACACACACACACACACACACACACACACACACACACACACACACACAGGATGGGAGTGAAGAATCATCAAAGAAGAAATCAATTGTCACCACCGTCTGTTGCCCCCACATGTCACTTGGTGTGGGCGGCACTCTTTCTATCCAGCCACACAGTCCACCTCTTATCACCAAGCAGTGAATGTAGGTGAGTTGGGACCTGAGAGGTCTGTTGTGGCCACTGTGCTGGGAAGCACAGGGAGAGGGGAATATGCGGATGAGGGTTAGAGCATAGAGGGAATTAAAGGCTGCGAACTGTGCTTGGATTTTCATCCAAGGTCACCACAGGAACCCACAGGCTTGTCACTGTCATGACATATTCACAGCATGCTGCCACCTAGAAGTCTTTTCCTACGAAGTCCAAAGGCAAGCTGACCTGAGCTCCTAGAAGCCAGAGGAGTCACTACCTTGGAGGTCAGGCATGTGGCAACCAAAGGGACCCCAGGGAGCTTAGGGGGGAGCTGGTAACGATCTAGTTTTTATCATGGGTCCTTCGAGTGCAGCCAGCTTGGAAATCTTTACAAACTGTACTCTTAAAACATATGCATTTTCTGTGTGAATGTCATACTCCAGTAAAAGGTTTCTCAAAAGATGCCTCTGGCTGTTGTCTAGAAAAGCAGACCAGGGGTAGAGAATAGGTGTAGAAAATGGGCCAGGGGAGAGCTTTGGAGTTAGGATCTGGGAGAGGACCAAAATGGATGAAGAACGTAACAAGTTTGAGATTTCGCTCGGATGCAGCAAGGGCAAAACCTAGAATCCAAAAGAGACTGTAGGAAGGCATGGATGGTATAGGGCATGATGGAAAATCATCACACGCAGGAGGGACCCAGTTGAGATGATGGCAGCTGAGGAGGGAGGGCCTCAGTAATGAGCCAAGTTCCCACAAGTGGGTGAACGAGAGACCAAAGGAAAGTGTCTATGGAGGCACCGAGGACATCCTGGGTCCCACCAACACCTGGTGGAAAGAGAAATCTCATGGCAAGGTTTTTTACAATTGAGCAGAATAACTGGATAAAGTGACATCACATATTCTAGCTTGGATCGGTGTTGGTATAGTGCTGCACACCTGTGATCCCAACACTTGGGAGGTAGGAGTCTGAGGCCAGCCTTGGCCCTATCTCAGAGAGAGGAGGGAGGGGGGGTGTTGGAGAAAGAAGGAAAAAAGAGAGAGAGAGGGAAACAGGAGAGGAAGAGGTGTCCTATAGAACTTATGCAGTTTGGGGAGAATTCATTGATGTGATGGTCAGGAACTGTCATCTTCTGTGGCACCTTCTTCCTCTGAGCCCTCGGAAGAGTAGACATTGTGGCGGAGCGGAAGGGTGGTATGACTTGGTGTCTGCTGGATGCTGTCATTTGCCAACTGCAAAAATGAGATGCTTTAGCTGGGCATGGTGGTGCATGCCTTTAATCCCAGCACTCAGGAGGCAGAGGCAGGTGGATCGCTGTGAGTGTGAGGCCAGCCTGGTCTACAAAGTGAGTCCAGGACAGCCAAGGCTACACAGAGAAACCCTGTCTTGAAAAAAAACAAAACAAAACAAAACAAATGACATAGTTTGCAAGTTGCCCTAGGCCCTTAGTCACCTTCTCCACAGGGTCACGTGAGATTAACTGGGTTTGTGAGCATGTACTATGTGTTGGCCTGCAGGTTTAAAAGGGAGAACATGCCAACCCTGAAAATAGAGTGATGAAAATAAATAATAAAGACAAGATGATGTGGAGGCCCTGAGTGTCATCCCTCAGAGCTTCCTGGTAGCTATTGCCCACTTATGGGGCCATAGGACCCCCTCCCTTTGAGGTTGGATTCTAAAGTCCTGGGCTCTTGTGAGACTGTGTTTGTATTACAGTTTGCACTTTGTCTGTCTGAAAAACTGGCTGCCCTTTGCTTGAAGGCAGGAAGGGACGGGCTTTATCTTCAAACCCTTCCAGGATGTGAGAAAAAATATTGACATCCCATCTTGTTACCAGAACAAAGATGAGGAAGGATATAAAATAGCCAAGTTTCCATATTCACAGGGTCTGAATGTCCTTTCCCTGCCATAAACGCATTCAAAGCACGTTGGCCAACTGCGGCTTCGTTTCAACCTAACAACTGCGCCGAACACAAGGTGGTACTTGTTCTTTGTTAAGGAGTATTTTACTGTCTTAAAATAAATAGCAAAAATACTTTCAGAATCTCTGGAAAAGAATTCGAGCACCTACTGACATGAACACCAGTGATAATTTTGTTTCAGAGTGTTTATTTGCCCAGGAAAACATTTTTCTAGTTAATATGATAAATCCATACAGTCTCATGTGCCTGCATTTTAATCTCTTCTATAACTCATTTTTTTCCTCTTCCCAAATCTGTGACTTTTAAAGTACAGAACCCAGACCTCATCCTCCGGCAGTCCCTCACAGTTCACTCTTCCATGTCAGCCTGTTGCCACCTTCATGCAGTAGCCTGCCTTACACATTTCCTAGTGTTGAGCATCTCGTACAAAGCCCCCAGCCGCCCCCACCCCCTGGCAGGGGGAAGCAGAACGTGACAGAACAGCCAGCACAGGATGCCTTTTAGGGTCCCTGATGTGGTTTGGGGCTCAGAAGCCCCACTGCTTCTCTCCTTTATACCCAGATTTAAAGTCAGAGTGCAGCATGAAAAGCCACAGGCTTTATTTCCACAATGAAATCCTACATTTTCTTTTACTTCGGAGGACACCCCGGCACCCCCATCGCATCAAAGATCCTTTATAGTAAGAACAGAATCGCAGACACAGCTCCCTAAGTTGCCTGCTTCCCCATGAAGGAACAAGGAGGTGTCTTAAAGCTTCTGTATTCCTTTTTAGAGTGGTCGGACTTTTTGTTTTTTAACTTCCAAGAGCCAACAGGACACTGTCTTATCAAAGCTCTTTCTTAGTTCATAACAACACTACTAATCCCCATGATATCCTGGCTCGTTTTTCCTCCGAAGGATACCAGCTTTGAGTCTGGACTGGCTATTTTAAATCTCTGAGTGTTATCTCATGCAGACATTCTTCCTGCATGGGAATATACTTGATTTCCTGCATCACTTTGTGAAAGAGACACACCCCAGTGGGGGCACTGGACTACGCCCTGCAGGAGATACAGTAGATTTAAGCAGGCTCACTGGCTGTCCCAGGCCTTTCACCCTAGGACACGTCTGATTCTTTGCTTTACTTCCTACTGTCCCTTTGGAAAGATGGTAAGAAGGAGTCACCATCCCTCTTCCAACTCTGAGGGCCTCTCAAGTAGGTCCCAGAGCCACTGACTTAGCCTCGCTCCTTTTTCCCCTTTCTGAAATGTCTGGTGACACTGGGAAACGTCGTCGCCCCTGTTGCAATAGGGTGCCTTGAACCTGGGACCTCACCATTCGGCACTTAACCACTGGTCGACTGCCAGCCCGCAAGGAGGATGAGCTGTGGGCAGGGGAGTGTAAGTGGAAACGCGTGTCCGTGCAGAGTCAGTACAACTCTCAGGCCAAATGCCTGCAGTCAGAGGCACACCTCACTCTGCAAGGTTCAGCCAACTAGATAACAGTGTCATAACTTGAGTGTGCTTGGGGAAAAGGGAGGATCTGTTTGTACTCTTGGGGTTGACAGTTTTGTCTACTGCCCAGTTTATAATAGATGGCCCCTTAATGGTGATCTTGACACCACTGTGGTATGAAAGTACACCCACACCACCACCTTGTCTTCCAATTTCAGTTCAGTGTTCAGTCAACTATATGAGGTAGCCAATACCTTGTAAAATGAAATAGGATTTCTTTTAAATCGCTCTGCCCCATTATACACTGATATAAATGTCTTGTCCTGAAGGTGAGAAAAACATATATGGTATTGTCTATTTATGAAGAGTTTATTCAATAGGTTTCTTGGGACCTTTCTTTATTCGTTGAAAAGGTAGGGGCAGAAGGATGGGCACCGAGCGGGTGAGTGCTTCACGATGGTAGACTGAGCATATGCCCATCTCTCCCCAGCCCCAGCAACCCCACCATGATGAAAATAATGATTAAGGATGATAAAAGCTATCAGAAACCATTACAAAGGGGGAGAAGCTGTGAATGAATGAGAGAAGTCAATCATTTCTGTGGAATAAACAGTGGCTTGGAAGCATTGCAGGGTGGGACAGAGTGGGAGACGCAGGCTCTGAGGTGTCCTCAAGGCTGTTCAGTGGTGGGAGATCTGCGGCCTGCCACAGCCCCCAAGGCAACGGTATGGAATCTGTGGGTGTGATGTGAGGTAGAAAGCTGAATTCTGGGGGTGAGGGTCAGCAGAGAACAGCCCTTTGCCCAGGGAAAACCCACGTGTCCTCTCCTCGCGGAACACACAAGTATCAGCTGAGGGGTGGGGGCGGGCTTTCCAGGAGGCAAGCCTGAGTCCTATGGCTTCCAGTTTGTCTACCGCAAAGTGGGGTTGTCTGATAATAATAAAAG
Organism: Acomys minous; assembly: GCF_964271855.1. NCBI lineage: Eukaryota > Metazoa > Chordata > Mammalia > Rodentia > Muridae > Acomys > Acomys minous. The sequence goes on along the minus strand of NC_140495.1, from coordinate 20,032,385 downwards.
GACTGACAGAACTGTGAAAAGTTGGGCGGAGCAGGGAGAAGGGCAAGTCTAGGTAAGCAGACTCCTCATCCATACTCTGAAATGACAGAGCAAGATGCTCTAGAGCAAACAGCAGGTGGATATGTGTGATTGACAGAAAGACAGAAAACTTGTTCTGTGGACCTGCAAGGAGCTGGCTGGAGCTTACAGGCCACTGGTTTGTTTCTCTGAACTCTCCTGTGCTACCTGAGGTTTTAAAGTATTTGCATATTATCATGATAAGATAAAAGGCAGGGGGTGGGGGAACAAAATGTGTAAAGAAATATAAACAGATTTTAATGTCTTGAGTGGAATCTGGTTGACAGAGGCCAGAAGTCCCTGTGTGCTGGAGCTGTTCAAGCCCAGCAGGGGATTTAGTGTGCTTTGGAACTCTTCTGTCCAAGAACTCCAGACCTCTGAGCAGTAGTATTCCTGCTGGCCTGGCTGTAATCAGCTGCAGCTTAGAAAGAAAAGAGGAAGAGGATGGTCTCTGAGGGTGTGTGTGTGTGTGTGTGTGTGTGTGTGTGTGTGTGTGTGTGTGTGTGTGCATGCGCAGGCACAAAAGCTTGTGTGAATGTGTGTGTACCTCTTCGAGTGTTCATGCATGTGTGTGTGCACACGCACGTATGCATGAGTACTCGTTCGTGTGTGTGTGTGTGTGTGTGTGTGTGTGTAGACCGTAGGTCTGCAGGTCAGCTTCAAGTGCTGTTCCTCAGGATAGCCATGCACTCTGTTGTTATTCTTGAGACAGTATCTTTCTCTAGGACCCGGGTCTCATCCATTGGGCTAGGCTGTCTGGCCAGCACATTCCAGGGAGCCTCCCATCTCTGCCATCACAGTAACTGGGATTCAAGTGCACACCACTACACCCAGCTCTCCTGGGGCTTTCACCCAGCTCTTTTGGGTTCTGTGGATCAATTGGCTGCTATGCAAACCCTTTACAGGCTGAACTATCTCCGGAGTTCTCTCTGAGGTCAAGGAATCTAAAGCAGGCAGCCTGGGCATACCCTAAACCACCCAACGCTCTTGTGGAGTGAGAAGACTATTTCTCCATGTCTGCTTGCTTGTTTGTTGCTTCCTTCCTTCTTTCCTTCCTTCCTTCCTTCCTTCATTCCTTCTTTCCTTCCTCCTTCTGTCCCCCCTCTCTCCCTCCTTCTCTCCCTCTCCTCTCCCTCCTTTGGAAAGGACTGCTTCTTCTAGTCCACCACTAGTAAGTCTTTGGGACACAGACACCTAGGGATGGGAGTGCGGGCAGATCACCAGCTGGTGCTCACTCAGGCCACCCTCGGGCTGCTTAAGGCTTTTTATCCTGCTATTCAGCTCCAGTCTGTCCTGAACCACCTCGGTGAAGTCCCATCCTAGCGCTCATAAGGAACTCAGGAAAATAGAGTTCTACCTCCCAGACATCTGTGTGCACAAAATCAAGAGCTGGGGCAGCCATCAGCCGGGCTATAGCCTTATGGGGACCACATGACAGACCTGCCTGGCAGTTTCACAGCTGTTGCTTCTGTGGTCTGATGTCAGTTACCTCATAGCTCCAATGCCCACAAACATGACAATGAAAACAGAACAAAACTGGGTCTGGGGTGTCCTTTGGCCCTTTCCCATTTATCCTGCGTCACCAGGGTTCCCTCATCTTTAGTGCTTTCTGTACAGTTGTCCTCTGTATGTCACTAGAACTTGGCTTGGGCCCAGGACCCCTGTTTCTCCCATCATGGCTATCCTCTCAGTCTTCCCGAGGCCTCTGGTCTTTAATGACCACTCCTTCTCTGCTTCTTTCTCTTCCATTCTCCCTGCCACACTCTCCATATTTGTTAGGATTGAGCAGTGGGGCTTGAGCAATAGGCCTATGAGCATAACCTTCACATTTGGATGTCTGAGAGCCTCTCTCACATCCAGCCCTGCAAGGAAGTTCTCTAATAGGGTATGTCTTTGCTAACATTCTCTGTGCTATGTGAGATGTATCTATAAAAGTGCTGTGTCAATTACACACACACACACACACACACACACACACACACACACACATTCCCTGTAAACCTAGGTGTTTTGGTTAGCATACACACACAAATCTAAATATTTTCATGGGTTTTGAACCTTTCAGCACAGGTCCCTTGAATAAACAAACATTCTCACAACATTGCCAATGCTCATACTTTAAAACAAAAACAGAAAAACTGTTTGTGGAATGTCCTTCAGTGTGTCGGGATATTATTTTGAAAACCTTCACGCTTGTGACTCTGTCTCCAAAGGAATTTTCCTTTAGTCCATTTTATCGAGGTCTAGTCTGCCTATAATAAAATGCACAGACTTTAAATATAAACTCTACCTGTACAAATATCACTGCCATAAAAATGTGGATGGTTTCAGCCACATCAGAAAGCCCCTTATACATAGCTGCAAATCTTTAACTTTTGCAGTTTGCTTTTGGAATACTCAAGAACCATTCTGAGTGAGCCAGGTAAGCAAGGCGGGCAGCCCAACCATGCTTACAGATGATAGCCACGTAGGACGGGAATTTTACAAATGATGGAGACCGGTCGTCGTGATGACCCTGCAGCACCCCAATGGCTGAATATTCTAGACCCATAGGTTATTGTGTTTTGAAGACCTGATGTTCATTTGCTGGCTCTCAGCCAGGCATCGCTTCAAGCACTGGGGGATTGTTGGTTTTTTAAAAAATCTCTGGCCATCTTTTCTCCTGGAAGCCTAAAGCTTGTTGGGGAAATAGCAATAGACAAGAGCTCATGTGTGCCTGTGCAAGCTATGGGGGCGGGAAATGCCAAGAACATGAAGGAAAGTGGAGCAAAGAGATGGAAGGTGACTGATAGAGTGATAATCCTTGCGATTTGTCTTTGTTTACTTCTTCTCTGTGAAGTATTCGGAGAGTTCTTTCATTTGTTAAATGGAGTCAGGTGGAACACTTAGCTTTTTATCGATAAAGAAGGTAGGTTGGGGTTCTAGGGAGCTGGATTGGGTAAAGAACTTGCCTCCTAAGCAGAAGGGCCGGAGATCGTTCTCTATCACCCAACGTTCCAAAAAAAAAAAAAAAAGCCATGTGTGGTGCTGCGTGCTTGTTAGCCCAGTGCTGGGGAGGCAGACACAGTGCGTGCATCCCTGGTGCTCCCTAGCCTGCAAGCCTCACCTAATCCACCAGCTCCAGGTCCCTGTGAGAGATCCTGTCTCAAAATAAAAACAAGGTGGATGGCTCCTGAGGAACAACTCCTGGGGACTGGCTTCAAGCGTTCGCGCGAGCACACTCGCACACAAACACCACACACACATGCACATGTGCACACGTGTGTGTGCACACCCATACACGCACGCGCGCATGTATGCACACACACGTCGGAGGGGATTGGCCAAAACAAAGCTGAGCAGGTCCTTAATGAAGCCTTTGACACGCTAACATAATTGCACATTTTCCTGGGAATCCCATTGGAGTTGGAGCGTGTGGAGCCAGGAGCCGTCTCTCCAGCAGCCTGTATTAGCACACTCAGCTTCCACTTGTCAGGACACAGATCTGAAAGCCATGGAGACGTTCATTACTAAGGAGGGTGAGGAAGGAGTGAGTTAGGGCAACTTGTGGGCCCAGCATGATGCCAAGAGTTCTAAACACACCCCTTGGATAATCCTTTCCACTAGGATGTTACAGTTCCTGGGTCCTTTTTTAAAAGAACTGTGGCTCAGAGTGACCACGTTGGTAGCCAAAGTTTCCGTATGGGGCCAAGATCTGGGCCTAGACCTGTTTGACCTCTAAACCCAAACCTTTGAAACCAGGATAGTTGCCCTAAGCAAATTAGAGTGAGGCTCTAACCCAGCTACACCACTGTCAATCTACATGTACCCTCAAACCACGCCCTCTTCAAGGGACCACGCCCTCTTCCAGGGACCACGCCCTCTTCCAGGGATGCCTTTCTATTTTTTTTGTACTGGCAGGTGATCATTTCTTCTTCTCCTGCTGGGTATTTGGTAAGTCTGAGCAGATGAGGATAAGGTCTCCTACTTCTGTCCTCATGAAATAGCATGCAGGGCCAGGTGCCTGTGACCCTACGAGTGCCCCTTCCAGAAAGTTCAGTCAAACCCATCCCTCTATGGCTTCCTCTTTTCCTAGCGTTTTTCTCCTGCCATCATAGCCACACATCCCATCTGTCTCCATCAGCTGCATCCCCTGGAATAGGGGGCTCATATTCATACCAGCACCCCCTGTCAAGAGCATCCATGAGGTACCCAGATCAGCCACGGCTGCAGTGGCCAACACTGGTGTGAGCTTGGTGGTGAAGGGGCAGGGACGTGGAAAGGGGCCAGAGGCCCTCACTCTAGCCCAGGGCTGAAGGTGCAGAATTAAAGCACTTACTGGAAATAGCAAAGGCGTATCTTTCAGGAAAGGCTTTGAGGCGGTTTCTCTCCCACCATCCCCATCTTCCTCTCAGGAGACAGCAGAGGAAGTTGGTTGGGGATTACTCACTCCTGCTAACTCCTTACTAACTGCTCTGAAGCAAGGTGAGTCTCCTCGAGACTTAATGCTCAGAAACTAAAGTATGCTAGCTCTGAACCCGCCGTCCTCCCTCCCCGTCCCACACTTCTCTTGGGTCCCTTCTCACCTGTGGCCTTGCCCCCCTTGGCTTCTGGCCTTTCTTCCACCTGGAGCCAAGGACAACTCTAGCTCTGTGGGAGTCTCCGATCTGGTCTCTTCTCACGTATCCTGTGACACTTCCCTGGCCTGACCTAAGTTCAACCCTCGTTTGCTGTCTTTTCCTCACTCCTCTGCTAGATGCTATTCTTGTCACTAGCACGTACCAAGCTTTCAAGGGACCTCTCTGTGCAAAAGTCATCAACAGGACTCTGGGATTTGAGGAAGCAACCTTGAACTTGACATACAACCGAGCCTCACCCTGGGTAAGAGGGCGCTGAAGGACAGAGGTCATGCTCTAGATAAGGACCCATACGGTTCTGGGGAGACTGTGAGCAAAGATACCCTGTTGTGCTCTGAGACCTGAAAGAGGGGACCTTGATGGTGTTTGAGGAGCAAGATGTACCTCAGCAGGGTTTGGAGGTACACTTACCCCCTGTGCTGAGTGACAAAAGCAATCCCAAACCCGGTGCTTCAAATCAATAGTAGTAGTTTGCTCGCTAGCACATATGCTATCTGTACAAGGGTCTTCGGGGTGCGGGGTGGGGGTGGGGAACACTGGCTCATTTCTGTTTTGCTTGGCATCAAAGGCTGGGATCAGAATTATCATCTGAGGGAAAGCTCAGCAGCCTGTCTGTCAGTTGACACTAAACCCACATTTAGGGTATGTTAGCTGAACCCCGGGCATGCAGCCTCCTCAGAAGGCACAGATTCACTGCAGCTCTGTTCTCACCGGAAGCAAGTAGCTATGACTGACCCATACTCAAACAGAGCGAACATATACCCACCCCTCGATGGCATCATTGTCACGCTCTAAGAGGTGTGGGTGGGTAGGAGAGACTGACATGGCTGTCTCTGTGACATATGATCAGCCTCAGCAGGCTGGAGAGAGAGAGGCTATGGTGCAGGCTCTGCAGTGTAGAGGCTGTCATACCAAGGGCGCCAGTGTTTAGCTCTCCAGAATTGAGTGACAATGCAATACTGATTTGGATAGGACCAAGTCCAGAGACTTTTTTTTCCCTCCTGGTGGAGGTGGAGGTGGCGGCAGGGGGCAGGGGGTGTTAGTGGCTAGGCAATGTCTACCCCGCTCTTCATAAGGGACCGGTGACAAACCGAAGCTCAGTTTCACTGAAGTGTACTCCAAGGAACCAATGAGCTTATTGGACTTACTTGCAGAGCGTGGATGAGGGGTCATGGAAAAGAACAGCCTTGCTAGAAGGTCCACACCAACAGCTTCCTCTTTTCCTAGGGAAAGAGGCCTTCCCTAGTCCTCCCCGGCCTAACGAGGAGCATCTGGATGCTCAGGTGAGGGTCTTGTGACCCTCCCACACCTCCTCCTGTGAGGGAACAGCAATTGTTAATAAGTCCAGGGGGCACACCTGAACTCATAAAAATGGTCATATCGGGTCCCAAAGAAACTGAAGACAAATGGCAAACTGTGGTGTCTATTAGTATATGAAAGTGTCTGCCTGGCCTCTAGGCTCACTCAGTACCCGTGGCTCCTCCCAGCTCTTTTCACTACTAGCCCTCTACCTTAAACTTTACTAGCCTAGGGGCTTCCCTTCCCTCCCCTCAACTTCTCTGTTCTATATAAACCTGAAATTTCAACCAGGTGCTCTCTTGGTCCTCAACTCCTTTCTTGGTCTGATGCTGTTCCTCCTCTTCTTCCTCTTCCTCCTCTTCTTTTTCTTCTCTCTCCCTCTCTCCTTTTTCTTTTTTCCCCTTCTTCTTATCATCATCTTCTTCTCTTCCTCTCTCATTGCTTCCTCCCCTTCTCATGGCCTGGTTTCCTCTGAGCTATTCCAGATGCTTCTGGCTGAACTCTTTCTCATATTTACAATAAAGTCCTTCTCCCCAGCCATACCTTGACGTGGTTATGTCCTCACTTTCATTCAGGCAGTAGTTTGGCTTAGACGATAATTCTGCACAGCAGACCTACTTGTATTTGTCTTTGAAAAAGTTGTCTTTGGGATCATAAGATGAAAGATTTCGAGGGGCAGACAACAAACTGCAGAGACATTATTGTAGAGTTCCAGGGTAGAAACAGTAAGAACGTGAGCTAAGGTGTATCTGAAGATGAGGGAGGGATTCATGTATGAGAGACACCAAGAAGAGATTCCAGGGTCTGGTAATAGGTAAGTGTTGGACATGGGTAAGGGGTCATGTAGGAAGAATCCTGGTTTCTTACTTGGGAAACTCAAAGTGCGGTGGTTTGAAAGAGAATGCCCACGCATAGGCTCAGATATTTGAATGCTTCGTCTACAGCTGGTGGAACTGTTTGGGAAGGATTAGGAGGTGTGGCCTTGTTGGGGTGGGTGTGTCACTTAGAGTGGGGTTTTCTGTCTCAAAACTTTCCAGTTCTCCATCTGTTTTCCTCAGGCTTTTGGACCAGATGTAAACTTTCAGCTGCTACTCCAGCGCCATGCCTGACTCCCTGCTGCTCTTCTTCATACCCTAGTGGTCATGGACTCTATTAACCTCTGGAACTAAATTAAATGCCTTCTTTTAGAGTTGCTTTGGTCATTTTGTCTTTTCACCACAATAGAAAAGTAACTAAGACAAGGAGTGAAAGGAAAAAGGGAAAAGTATGTCACACCTGGGGAGTGACTGGTGTGAGGAGTCTGGGGTATACAGGTTGACATGTTCAGTAGACAGTAGAACATTCCTGAGTGTAGAGTTCTGTGGAAAGTTCTTGAAGAGGAAGCAAGCCATGACTGCTGTGGGATTGACAAGAGAATGTACATCCAAGAGTGACTGTCCAGAAGTGGACCTCAAGCAATCGTAGGGAGATTAACCTTCCAGGGATGACCAGAGGAGGGCACTCTGTTGAGGCCTTACATATTAGACTGCATCTTCTTTCCTGAGTCTGGCCTGACCCAGGGAATAGTCCAAGATTAAGTGTGTTTTGTATGTATGAACAATACTCAAGCTGGCTACTCCGTGTATCTTCGCCACCATCACCTTTACCGACACCTTCACTTTACCATCACCATTACCGTAATTTCTACCAATATTTTCACTATCAGCAACACCAATACCATCACCTGTATGCCATCTTCGGTAATAGTTTCTGTCCTAGTTTGCATCAGCTTAACATAGCCTAGAACCATCCCCTGAAAAAGAGTCTCAGTTAGAAGCTGTGAATACAGGTGGCCATCTGTATACACTACACAGAACTCATGCAGTGAGTTCTGGACTCTGTCACAGAAGCCTCATTGGCTTTTCCAGGGCTTTGTTCTAGCAGCTAGGAAATCCCACAGGTTGGAAGGAGGGCCCAGCAGAAAGACTGGCCTCGGTTTTGGAGGGAAATGAAAATGAAGGTGGGGTCTCAGTTGCTCCTCTCAGACACCAGCCCTTCAATTCAGAGGATAGCTTTGGCAGAGTATGAAACATCAGTGTACTCTACCCTTCCCTGGAGGGAAAACTTGACCCAAAGGAAACCTTACAAGCACTGTTTAAGGAATGCGGGACTTGTGGCTTGGTACCTGTTCACGCAACAGCTGAAATCACAGAAGGGAGGGCTCAGTCTTCTTCCACATTCCATGATGTAGATCTATCCATTTTAAGTGTGGAGCTCACATTTACTCAGTATACAAAGGACAAGGCATGTGAGGCCAGGAGGCACACAGTGACAAATAATCTTTGGGCATTTCTCCAAGGCCTTGAGCATCCATCCAGAGGAGATGTCCAGTCACAGGTGTTCATCGTAAGAGGTCAAGATAGCCCCGATAAAAGCTTGGTAGGACGGAATGAGGATATTCATCCAATTAATGGTTGGAGGACTCTGTTGGACCACCTTCCTGAAGACACAGCAGCTGGGCCTTGAAGGATGGAGGACAGGCCAAGAGTAGTGGAGCAGCCACACTGAGGGTTCAACTGGTATCCCTGAGAATGGTCCAGATTGAATAGAGGATGAGTTTTAGCACTCTTAGGGCACAGGAGGAAGACCAAATAGCAGTTCAAGGTATACTGTGATATGATTAGGGAGCAACCCAAGGTGGCAAAGGCCCTGACTGCTTGTGTAAGTTGAGGCCTTGCTTGGGAATGGCAATTCTCCATGGTTTTAGTGGGTTCTTTGTGACAACAGATGTAGCTCATTCGGTAGAATGCTTGCCTGGTATGCACAAAACCTTGCATTCAATCTTCCAGCACAGCATAAAAACAGAGTGTGGTAGCACTGGCCTGTGAGCTCAGCCCAGAGTAGACGCCGAAGGGTCAGAAGTTCAAGGTCATCCTCAGCTTCATCTCGAGTGTGAAGCCAACTTGGAAAACATGAGACAGGGTGGTTGAAGCATCTGGAAACAAAAACATGTTTATATCCACTACACGGGGTCCTCAGGAATAACTACTTGGTAAATCTAGAGATGGCTAGCACTTAGGGATGTTTCCCATGGGGTGGACAGATAGCAGTTCACCCACAAAACCATCCAGTGAAGTAAGCGTTCCCATGGGGAGACAGTTCCAACTGCCCCAGAGGCCCTGAATGGAAGGCTGGGCAGACACTTGGGCCACGGTGCAGAGACCTCACAGGGCTGTCATCTCTTCCCAGGTGTTCGTGCTTTGCCATGGCCTCCTACAGCTCTGCCAGCTGCTCTACAGTGCCTATTTCAAGAGCAGCCTCACCACAATTGAGAAGCGCTTTGGCCTCTCCAGTTCCTCCTCGGGTCTCATTTCCAGCTTGAATGAGGTGAGTGGGAGGCTCTTTTTTTTTATTTATTAATCTAATTAGATTTGCTTATTTTATGTGTGAGTATTCTACTCACATGTATGTATGTATACCATGTGCATGTGTGGTGTCTGAGGAGGCTAAGAGAGGGCATTGGATCTCCTGGAACTGGAGATATGCATGGCTGTGAACCACTATGTACTGTATTTTTCAGGCTATAAGATGCACCTGACCATAAGACACACCCAGTTTTTAGAGCAGCAAAACAAGAAAAACAGTAAAAAGCAGCTATCAGACCATAAGGCGCACCTTAGTTCCCCCCCCCCACACACACATACTTTTGGGGGGGGGTGAGTGTGTCTTATGGTCCAAAAAATATGGCAGGTGCAGGAAATTGGGCCTAGGCCTTCTGCAAAGAGCAACCGGTGCTCTCAAATGCTGAGCCATCTCCCCTTCCCTGGATGGGAGGCTCTTGATCATTCTTTATTGTGTGCACTAGCCTAACCACAGGCTCTGAGAGGAACATAACAGGGAGCCGGCTTTCCATCCTAGTGCAGAACACCACTCCTAAATGTTGGCCTTTGACTTGGTGTTGTCCTTATAGACAATGAGCAGCCAGGACACAAACCCTTGACAGCCGTGCCCCTGTAGCCTGGCCCTGGCTCTTGTATGTACGTTATCACGAGTCGCCTACAGTTCTTGGTGAGTCCAGACACGCCCTCTGGATTGTTCTCACACCATGCCCCAGGCTTACTCTACTAAACAAGTGAGATTTGGCATGGAAGGTAGACCCCCTCTTACATCAGTCAAGAGGATCCAAAACTGTGGCTCCCACACCTAGCCTTGTATCTGCATCGTTGAATGCTTAGAATAAAATTGTGGTCCAGGAACAATTGAGGTTTGTATGTTGCTGGTGGTGGTGATAGAATGTGTGTGTGGGGGAGGGGACAGGGGTGTGTAAAGAGAGCCCAGCCTGGTGCAGGCGTGAGTGAGGCCATCTGAGTGTGTAGTGAGTACAAACCTTCAGACTGAAGCTCCAATCGTAAAGCCTTCCTGGGCCCAGGAGGTATGAAAGGGCACAGGCTGTCTATGGCAATTCAAGGGCAGGGAGGGGCTCAAACAGAGAAGCCTTGGAGAGAGGACTGTTATTGTCCACTCTGACATGATCTCGAGGGATGAACAGGCAAGATGGGTTAGAACCCTAGAGCCCTGCCCTAGGTGTCCACCCCCAGTCCTTAGATCCCTTTGGTTCTGAGACACGGCAGGGCAGAGTATGCTATTAATGGGAGCTTTATGTCAGATTTCAAATGTTTAATACCAGCGAGAAGATGGAGCTATTCTAGGAGGGTGATTGATGGGGCCTGACATCCTCTTCTTGGCTAGAATAACTGAAGTTTTAGGGTCCACCGAAGAAAAGCTTGGGCATAATACCCAACACCCAAGCAGGTCTAGGGACCCACAGAGAAACCAATCTTGGCTTCTGCAGATAAGTGGAGGCCCACATACCCCGGCCTTCCCTCCTGGGTTTGTGTTGGAGCACTCCACTACCTCTCATTCATGCCCTTTCAAGTCAGCCAACAGCGCTGAAATGCCCTGACATTTCAGTCCATTTATGAAAAATAAGAGAGAAGCAAGAAGGAAGGAAATAAAACCCAAGAAGCTCAAGAATAACCTTTCCCTCTCTCTGAGTAGCCATTGCAGATTGTTCAGGAACCTTCGGGCTGGAGGGCTCCAGCTGCTTGTCAGATCCTGTCCTGGATGCCGAGGGGGCAGAGATAAGCAGATGGGCGAAAAACTAAGACAAGCTTGCAAAACTAAATCATTAATAGGCCGGGCGTGGTGGTGCATGCTTTTAATCCCAGCACTCGGAAGGCAGAGGCAGGTAGATCTATGTGAGTTCGAGGCCAGCCTGGTCTACAAAGTGAGTCCAAGACAGCCAAGGCTACACAGAGAAACCCCTGTCTCAAAAAGCTGTGGGAGAGGAAGGGCACCCAGGGCCAAAGTGAAGGACACAAGGAACATACCTTCTAAGGAGTATCAGGAGCACAGTGGTCCTGATGTCCACACTGGACAGGATTTGGAAGTGGTATGGTCTTTGTCCTTTGTTTTGAGGAATTTAGGATGGGTGTGGAGAATAGGTTAAACACAGAAAGTAGTTGGGGCAGAAGCCAGCTCCTCCAGAAGATTGCTCTGATATGGCATACACAATCTGAAGTTGCCCCCCCGCCCCTCCACCTGGTTCAGTCTGCCTCCTGACTTCATGGATGTAGACAGGACACTTACTGTTTGGCTGTCAAGTTCTAGCTTTCAGTTGCTGTGGTAAAGACCATGACCCAAAGCAACATGGAGGACATGTATCTAGCTTACACTTCCATATCAGGCCATCATCGCAGGAAGCCAGGTCAGGAACTGAAGCAGGAGCCAAGGCAGAGACCATGCAGGAAAGCATCTTACTGGCTTCCTCATTCAGCTTGCTCAGTCACTGCAACCCAGGACCACGTGGCCAGGGATGGCATCACCCAAGGAAGGCCCTCCCCCATTAATTGTTAATCAAGAAAGATGTTCCCACAGACTTGCCTACAACTGATGGAGATACTTTCTCAATCGAGGTCTCCTCTTCCCAAATGACTGTACTGTGCCAAGTTGACAAAAATTAACCAGCACAAAGTATAAAATGGGAGTAGTTGCGTGGTGCCTGGGGTCATGCACATTGCTAGGTCATTATTCCGAGTTTCAGTCCTGAGTCCCTGAGTCCATCACCTTGGACCTCGCTCAAATTAGGAGTTTAATTAAGGAATATATGGCACTCCAGGAACCAGCCAGGATTGGAGGAGTCCTTGGCTTTTGTCCCAAAAGACTCTTCTAGAAAGGTCAGGGAAAGAGCTCAGTTGGTGAAGTGTGCAAGCAGGGTGGCCGGAGTTGTTCCATTCCCAGACATGAAAACATCCAGGTGTAATAGTGGCATGTGCTTGTAATCCGTGTTAGGGAGGTAGAGACAGGAGGGTCCCTGGGGTCAACCAGCCTAGACTACTTGGCAAGCTTCAGGCCAGTAATAAATGAGAGAGAGAGAGAGAGAGAGAGAGAGAGAGAGAGAGAGAGAGAGAGAGAGAGAAGAGGGGAAAGGGGAGAGGAGAGGAAAGAAGAGGGAGGGAGAGGAGAGATAGGAATAGCACACACACACACACACACACACACACACACACACACACATTCACCTGTGAGCATGCACATTTGCAGACACATGCACCTACACCCACTCAAGGTTTATGTATAAGATAGATGACCAATGTTTAGATCAGTCCCTTGTGTCTTTAGATAATTTCACTGCACTGGTGCTAAAAGCAGAGGCTGGGATGGGTTTCTGATAACAGGGGAAGCTGATTCTGTGAGTGTACAGCATAAACAAGACTATCTGGGCAAGGCTAATGTGGCTTTTCTAGAAACAGCTCCTTCCCTGTCTATTCTGCCTAGGTGAAATAAGGTTGGTCTCCTCTGGGCTAGGAGAGGGCAGGACCGAGGTCTCCCTTAATCTCTTGTTTCCCTCTACAGATCAGCAATGCCACCCTCATCATCTTTGTCAGCTACTTTGGCAGCCGGGTGAACCGCCCACGGATGATCGGCATAGGGGGTCTCCTCCTGGCAGCAGGCGCCTTTGTCCTCACCCTCCCACACTTCCTGTCGGAGCCCTATCAGTACACCACAACCACTGCTGGTGAGTGTGACCCCAGCTCCTTCCCTGAGGAACTGAGGCAGGGTGATCACGCGCAGAGTTGATGGTAGTGGTCATGCGGTTGGGGTGTCCCCTCCCATTACAGACCATCCTTGGCTTTAGTAGTTCACTTTCTCTCCGGACCACATCTGAAGTGCAGAACCTGTTGAAACACCCACGAGCATGAAGTAGCCTGCCTACCGTGCTCCTGGCTTGTTAAGGATGTAGTGGCTGGCCTCTCCCCATGACTCCTTGTGCTTTGTAGCAGGGTCAGTGCAGACTCCACCTGCCTGGAACCAGAGCCCCCAGAGGCTTAGAGGAAAGAGGACCAAATTACGGAACATGATGGAGTTTGGGGGTTTTCTTGATGTTCCGAGACTGTTTGTTACGCCTGCCAATTTTACTTTAAACTACACAGCATTTGTATAGCACACTCACTGATGCTGGGATACTAATAGGGTGTGGAGAAAAGCCATGAAATGGGGACTCACATGACTTCTCCTGGGAAAACATGAGCAAATGTCAGTTCACTCCACATAAGACACAATGGCAAGGCAAAGAGATGGTTCTACTCAACTCTAGCTTAGTGGACCAATACATTTGTTCAGGTTACTTACAGGAGCATGGTAAGGGATTATAGGAGCGTGGGTGACTCAAAGGCAGCCACATCACCAGAAGCCACATCCCATCATGGGTGAAGACCCACGAAAGCTGTATCCTTGGATCCTCCTGGACAACTGGCAGGCAACTCTACCAGAGAGTCTCCTCTTCCCCAGCAATGATTCCTGCTTTGTATGACCTTGGTGGGAGCTTCGTAAATCTTGTAAATTTTAGCAACTTCTGAGCCTTACAAGTTTCAAGAGCTCATTTAGTCTTTTTTTCTCTAACCTGAAGGGAATGTTTCAGTTGGGAGGAAATGGCTACATAGTAGATCTTCACACTTGAACGTATTCAGATACTGTCTCGTGGTCCAAGTAGCTAAAGGGGAGGGGCTCCTCTCTTTTGATCCTCAGATAACGGCTCTTTCTGTGATCACACTTCTGCTTTTATTGGGATGTCTTGTGGCAGAATGAAATAGACATTTATATGGTTAAACGTGGTATTAACTAGTACTGAAGTATCTAGGAAAAGGTAACCTATCCTTACATTTTACTTTTAAATTATTTTAATTAGCATATATTAGTTAAACATGATAATATGTGTCATTATGACATTTCCATACATGTACATGATTATTTTGATTATATTCACTTTCTTTTGCCCACTCTTGCTAATCTTTCTTCTCTCAACTAGTACCCCCTTCTCTGTGTGTGTGTGTGTGTGTGTGTATGTGTGTGTGTGTGTGTGTGTGTGTATGTGTGTGTGTGTGTGTGTGTTTCATTAGGGTTGATTAAAGGAGTATAAGTGAGGGTTTATTTATAAGAACATGGGCAACTTTACCAGTGGCTTCACCACCAAAGAAAATGTTCGTCTCTCCCCTATCAACACATTAACTAACTATAAACTATTGCTGTTTTAAAGTGTTGGGTTTGAGATCTTATACAAATTCTAGATAGCTCTTTGTTGGCTATGAGCTGTACACATGTTTCCTTGCAGTCTCTAGCTCATCATGCATATCCTTTTAACAGAATATATGCTACTTCCAGAACAAACAAAAAAAAAGGTTTTAATTGGGATGAAATCCAATTTGCCCTTATTTTTTCCCTCTCCTGACTCACTCTTCTGGTTACTGAACTTCAGACCTCTGCTTGATCCCAGGAGAGAGAGAGAGAGATCTACATGTTTTCTCAGGGTGTTTCCATTTTTTTTTTCTTTTTTTTCTTTTGTATTTACATGTAGACCTGTGATCTGTTCTAAGTTAGCCATTTATAAGTGCTCAAGTTTTTCCTTGTGTGTGTGAGCATGATTTTTTTTTCAGCTCAATTTGTTACAAAGCTGTCTTTTTACCATACTATAATTTTGTACCATTGTACTAGAAAACAGTCTTGGGCTAAGAATGTAGCTCAGTGGTAGGGAAATGGCCCAAAATGCCCAAGGCCCTGACTACTAGCGCCAGCACAGAGAAGAAAGTTGGGCCTGTTCATAGGTTCATCTCTGGACTTCCTTCCCCATCCCATTGACCTGGGTGTCACTTTTGCTAGGACTGCAGGCCCCTCCCTCACCAGTGTTTTATTCACCTTTGTTCCTTTTCCCTATTTAAACTTTGAGATCTAGTTGTATATATTCAAAATAAAACAGTCCTTCTGGGATTTTGATTGGGGTTGCATTAAATCCATAGGTCCATTGGCAGGATGTTACGTGTAATCCTTTACCTCTTATGCAATGTGGCTCACTGATGCCCTTGTGTTTAACACTGACTTATGACTGGAAACGCTGATGATTGTCTTTATTCTCCAGGAAAGCACAGTCCCTGGATGCCATAGTGCCCACTGTCCATCAGTGCTGCCCAGTGCTGTAGACACCTGCTTACCCTTCCTACGCTGCTCAGTGCCTGTTACTGTTTACCCACAAGGCTATAGGTTTCTGTGTTTGGGGGCATCTCACCTACTTCGTTGCTTCAATGTTTCCTTCTTCCTAGGATATATCCTCTGTTCTACTTTGATGAGCACTTGGGTGATAAAAAAAAAATCTGTCAGAAAATATCTTAATTTCACCTTTGCTCTTGCGGTAGTTTAGCTGCAAATCTCTATTGAATCAATAGTTATTCCTGCTCAGTCCCTTGAAGACAACACACCTTTGTCTTTTGTCATTTCTTGAGGGGCCTTCTCCATCTGTCTTATTATCAGCCCTTATTTTTAGGCAGACTGGTTTTATTCTCTCTAGTTGCACTTGAAGTTTTTCTTTTTTTGTTTATTTGTTTGTTTGTTTGTTTTTTGCTACCATAATATGTTTGAATGTGGGCTAATCTGTATCTGTTTGGGAGTTCAGATATGTTTTGTTGGTTTTTCTTTATAAGACCAAAATTTTTATTTAATTCTAAAAACTTGTCAACCAAAAATGCTTCTGATTTTCTTCATCCTTCTCTCTGGAACTTTTATGTAAATGTACATGTCAGTCCATCCCTCACCTCTTAACCTCATTGGAGTTTTCAGTGCAGTGCTCCTCTGTACCAAATCCTTAGTGGTTTCCTTAAAGTATGCCTTCCCATTCTGTGAGTCTCTCTCTAGCTTTTTAAATCAGAATCAAACCTTTCCATCATGTAAAGTTTAAGAGCGCTCTTTCTCTGTCTTGTTAAATTCTAAGAGTTGTGATTTGTTTTCAATTCTTTCGGCCCTAATTTTGTTATTTCTTAATGCTTTTTTACTGATGTATATGTATACATAGATATATTTCTTTGATGTCTTCGAGTATTGAATACATTTATTTATGTGGTCTTTTTTATATTGTTCCACTAGCTCAGGCTTTAAGAATGTGACCCTTCCTCTTTCTTGTAATTGATTGTTCATGTTCATTATGAGTCATCTCTTCGTATGTTCTATAATGTGACTGTTAAGAAAATTGTAGTGGGATTTTTTTCCCTTGTGTAAATTTTGTGTGGGCAGATTTGGAGTGGATCTGCCTTGGTGTGGTGTTTTACATCCTCATGTGGACTTAGCACTCCAGGAGATAACGTATATCAATGTGTTTGTATCAACGTGTTAGCCCAGGATGAAGTTGCCCTTGTCCTGGGAAAAGTGGGTATGATTATGGCTTCATGATGAGGAACAGCAGCAAGGGGCCAGTCTGCAGCTGCTCACCCTTAATTCACTGCAGTAGAGTGTATGATGTTGGTCAAGACTGATGCGCCACCCAGGAGTGTGCTGAGCTAGTAACTGATTCGTGCTTGCTTGACTAGCAGGCTCTTCTAAAAGTAGACTTAAGTTCCACAGATGACCCGCTTAGAACAGCAGAGGAAATTCCTCTATGGGTTGAGAGGCCTGTGCTGGAGATAGCTAGTTGGCTTGAATGGGGTGCAGGGGGGGGAGGGGGAGGGATTAGGAGTAGGGAGGCCCTACTGATGAAGTGTCTGCAAGGCTCCCTTCCCATCACTCTTGCCTCCGGGTGCTGTAGTCATTTTCATAGGCATGTCCGTAGTCCTGGACTCTTTAAAGGCTGAGCCTTGCTTCAGGCTGAGCCAAGGATGAGGACGGATCCAAGCCTGTGGGTTCTACCCTGTCCTTTTCGCCCCCTCCATCTAGACAAGGAACTGGGGACCAGCTCTGGGGGAGTCAGGACTCAACCTTTTCGATGCTTGAACGATAGGGCTAATGAAATCAGCAAGGGAGCCTGGAACTCTGGGGCCAGGCTGAGGGAAGGGCACTTTGCCAGTCACCACACACCATGGCCTCCTCAGTCAGGCCGGTCGGCTGGCTCCCCGCGACCTGGGCCCACAGCCCATGGCATTTGCTCTGCACAGTGTAGCCATGGGAGGAAGTTAGAAATGGTGCACTGTGCTTCTTATTAGGGGTGGCTATTTAGATTGAGCTGGGATTTACCACAAAGCCCCCAGATCGCAGGGAGTCACCACCAGCCAGACTTGACCCCACTGCTGGCTCAAATCATCTGAGGAAAGACAGAAAGGGATTCTAGAAGGACCACAGCTTGCCCGACAGGGCCCCGGTGTGCACAGGCTGGGAGAATGAGCTGGTTTGTTGTTGCTCATCCTGTCTGTGCAAATTCCGACTGCGACAAAAGAGTGGCTCTTGCTTTGCCTGGGATTCGAGTGACAGCTGGAAGTGCTCAGGGATGAATTACCTTCAGGGCATCTTTCCCGGTGCCAGGCAATAAGATGCGGAGGGCCTTGGCCTAAGAGTCACATTTGTGCACTTTAGTTGGTCTGTGTACTAGGTTCTGAGGCAGTGTGGAAGTATGCAGTGTCAATGTATTCAGATAAAAATATTCACCAAGTCTCATTTCATGGGGAAAAGGCTGATTTTTGACTATTTCCAATATATTCCTGTGAGAACTTCAGCTTTGAATTATGCAAGGTCATGGTGGGGTGTGTCGGGGGGGGGGGTAGGGGAGACATATTTCATTAGATGGGACACCCAAATGGCAGTGTGTCTGAACTGTCTTCTGGAGCCAGGCAGAACTTGGGCTGAAACTGGGCGTTGAGATTCTAATGGCAAGGCCTTGGGTCATTTCCTCCCTGTATTGAGTCTCAGTACCTCAGGAGGGTCTAAAAGAGGAACACCTCCCCATAAGGCTATGGTGGCTGCAAAGGCACGTGTCCTTGCATTTTTAGCCCAGCAACTGGCACAGACAGTGATCATGAAGTGGTGGCTCCTGTTGGTGTGGTAGTGTGGAAACAGCCTATAGGGCACTGACTAAATGTGCAGCCCCTCAGAACCCCAGTGAGAATGCACACCACGTCTTTTGACAAGTGGGCTGGATAGCTTGGGAGAGCCTGCACATGGTCTCTAGTCCCCAGCGGAGGTCCTCCATGCCACCCTCATTTGGGCACAAGGTCCCTCTAAGCTGTTCTGACTAGTTCCCATGGCATACCGAATGAGGTCTGATGTGGACCCTCTTAAAAGTCACAGTGTAGGGAAGGAGACGCCTTCCCATTGGTAGACGTAGCGGTGGACTTTGATGCTGAAATCCCACCTCAGCCCCTCACTTGCCTACTCTCCCTAGGGGAGGTACTCCTCCTCTCTGAACCTTATCTGTAAAATGGGAGCAGCAGTCACTTCGCCCTCAGTGTGTTCTCGGAATAAAATTGAAGTGGCCCTCACGGATGGAGAGCGTGGCTCGTGGTGGCTGCCGGGGAAATTTCTGTTGGCTTGTCTTCGCTGTCACATTCGAAGTCGGCTATTGATCAGCGTCAGCCCCACTCTTCTCTTCATGAGTATTTGCTGATTTCTTCTCCCTCCCCACACCCCCCCCCTTGGAGCAAAGCTGCTCCAGAAATGACCATGGGAAATAGAGAGGGGCTGTGCTTTGCAGAGGGTGAAGAATTGAAGAAAGGCTGAACTTTGTGGGAAATCACTAAGGATGGAAAAAAAAAAACCCAGCTAATTGCCAATTTGAAAGAGTCCACACAGACATTTATGGATGTTTAGATTTTCTAAATGTCAGAGGGGTCCGGAAATGTGCCTTGGCGCCTTTAGAGACGAGACTAGCTCCCCAGCCAAAGCCTCCATCCAAGCCCATGTCTAGAAGGTGAGCAGAGGCTTTTCACAGATGGGAAACGAGCCAGAGTGAGACCAGTTCTAACAGGAGAGAAGGGGCAGGGGGTTTTTTGTTGTTTTTTTTGGGGGGGGGGGGAAACCAGAGCTTTGAGGGAGTAGGTGGAACCTTGTGAAAGAGGCAGTCTAAGTCCATGCGGAAGTCAGTCTAGCAGACAATGGTTGCATGGGGCAGGAAGTTTCCTGAAGGCTAAGCAGGAAACGGGGAGGGGAAGTTATATTTTGGGAGCAATCAAGAGAAGAAAGGGAAGAAGCCTTTCCTAACCCTTTATGTCTGAGGCTGCTGGTCCCTCCTCTGCGCTCTCAGTGGTGTCCCTAGCAAGGCAGGTAACCGGGACAGACAGCGTGGCAAGTGGAGCCCTGGGATCCAGAGTGACTTCAACCCTTCCTTAGGCAGCTCTCGAGCTCCAGAGCCAAATCCATCTCCTAAACACACGCAGGGCCAGGGCACAGCACCACTCTGGAGCATGAGCTAAGGTGGTTCTGTGGTATGAAACGGAGATGCCAGAAACAATGAGGGAAGTGAGTGGTGTGCAGGTGGCCTGAGGGTGCCCATAGCATGTAGGTATGTGCAGGGCAGACCACCTCTCCATGCGTGAGTTGAATAAGAAAGGGAGGAAGCTGGTGTATACGGACATGGGTATCGGAGGAAGAAGTGTGTGGGTGCAGGGGTGAAGGCACGGAGGTAGGGCGTTGTGAGGAGGTGGGAGTACGTGGGAAGGAGGAAGGAGGGTGAAATGGAGAACACACATAGGAGGAAGTTTGTGCGTGGGGACGTGAGGGGCTGAGCGCGCACGTGAGGGGAAGTGGGTGGGGTGGGGCGGGGCGGCAGTTGGCTGGAGGATTGAGGTAGGAGACACATGAAAGATGGAGCAAAGTGTGTGCCTGGGTGAGTGGTTGGGTAGTTAGGGTGAAAGTTGCACAGGCTGGCTAATTGCTCTTTAATTTGAAGTGCGGGACCAAAAAATAAAAAAATAAAGGGAAAAGAAAATAAAAATAAAAAGAATAAAAGAAAACAAAACAAAACAACTAAACAAATGCAAGAGGGGAAAATATCACAAGCAAAGAGTGCTATTAATTCAACTAAAAGAAAACATCCCTGATCAGATGAACAGAACAAAACCGAATAAGGTTCGATGCAGACTCTTTTAAAGTCACAGTGGAGGGAAGGCTAGAAACACACCTGGAGGGCTGGAGAGATGGCTCAGCTGTTAAGAGCACTGTCTGCTCTTCCAGAGGTCATGAGTTCAATTCGCAGCAACCACATGGTGGCTCACAACCATCTATAATGTGATCGATGCCTACTGTTTACATAATAAATCAATCTTTAAAAAAAAAAAAAAGAAAGAAAGAAAAAGAAACACACCTGGAGGAATGACAGCCCGCGCCCCGGCCACCATGCTGAGTCTTGGGGAAGGTCAGAAGCGTAAGGCTGGTGGAGCCCCCACTGTCAGGATAGACAGCCCCTCTCAAGGCAGCCGCCGACGACCTAATCTATCCACTCTCTGCTTGTTTGAGCATCTGTGTGGTGGGCACGCCAGCCAGCTGGATTGCCAGCGTGACTCATTCTTCGAGGCCTCCAGCAGGAGGGTGAGCACGGCTTCTCCTCTCCACCTTCTGGCCCTTGGGAGCTGTGCAGTCATTTTTCTTGTTTGGGTTCGGGGGGCAGGTGGCAGGCTGCTGCAAGCGTCTGGGAGCAAGTTCCTCCTTCGGGTCACTCTTCCTGGAGGGTTGGTAGACTCTGTGTCAGTCCTCTCCAGGCCAGGCAGGGAGATGGTCTTAAGAGATGTCATTCAAGGCCGGTAAGAAAGGCTTTGGGCATCCTAGAAACAGCCCCTATCCCACTGTGGAATGTGGTTTGAAGAAACCACTGGCCGATACCATAGGAGGCAGTGGGCTCCCCACAGACCCACAGAGTCAGGGAGGCACTTTCTCCTGTGTTTGGTGACACTGGGGCTGCCGACTGTGCCCAGACACCTCCTGTGACCCAAAGGCTTGACATGGATACCCCAAGCATACCTAGGCAGTGGATGCCTTGGGAGTGGGAGGCCAATAGGTCACCTTCTTTCTCCCACGACCAAGGGACATTTAAGAACTCCTAGCCTGTGGCTGTCCCTAATCAGAGAAGATGCAAGCTCTGGAATTGAAAGAGGGAAATAACACAACAGGCAACTGACCCACATACCAGGACCTAGCAGTCAGCAAAGACTTCTGAGTATTCTATAATGTTCCAGGCACCCCCTTCCTTCCTGTCTCCTTCCTAGGCTGGGGTAAGAATAAGAAGAAGGTGAATAGCACCCCCTCTCCGTCCTTCATGAGCTTCGCTCATGTCTGCTTTGAGCTTTGTGTCCAGAAGCTTTGATCGTGGAAACACTTCAGCTTCTGTGGCTGAAGTGTTTGAAAACCGTGTTAGGCCACGGGCAGACATTTTTAGTCAAGCATCAGGTAGCAAATATCCCTGGCTTGCCAACCCTTGGGTCTCTGTGAAGCTGTCCGACAATGTCACAGGGACACCAGGGTTCCCACGGGAGTAGAGACCAAAGTGTCTAGGTGTGTGCTCTAAGACTCATTGGCACAAACAGGTGGCATCAGATCTTACCCTAGTTAGTAGTTTCCCAAGGCCTATGCCAGCTGGTTCTCCTGGCCTAGGCTTACCCTTGTCCTTAGAGCTGGACCCCCAGGGTACGAACCCACCCCCCCCCCCAGGCTGCCCTGATGTGCTCAGCCATGCACCCTGTGGCCAGGCCTTTCTCTCCCAAGTGACTCTTCCTTAGATTTCCCAGTACTGCCTTCCATACTCTCCCTCCCAGAGTCATCCAGACCACGCCTCTTAGTCCTCAGCTGCAGGACCAGCCATCCCATGGCTGGGCTGGGCCTCCGTCTCTTCAGTTGCAGGATCCTCACTCAATCTCAGAAAAAAATAGGACTGTTGGGCAACAGGGTCTCCAGAGGAAAAAGACCGAGAGGTGTCCACTCTGGACCTGAGGGTCTTAAGGCAGGCTAAGGTTGTGAATGTATGGTCAAAATAGCCAGAAACTCAACCCCACAGGTTTTTATTGCTCTGTTTTGTTTTTTGTTGAGACAGGGTTTCTCTGCGTAGCCCTGGCTGTCCTGGAAATCACTCTATAAACCAGGCTGGCCTTGAACTCACAGAGATCTGCCTGCCTCTGCTTTCCAAGTTTCAAGCCTTACCCGTCCTATTCACTGTCTAGCAGCGAAGCCAAACCTTGTATTTTATCCCCCCATAAGATTAACTTTTCTTGGTTGGAGCACTTCTTTTGAGCCTTGGGTTTAATTCTTTTAATTTTCAGTCTTCAAAATGTTTTATCAGCTGTTCTCCTGGCTCTACAGCATTCCTGTCATTCTTAGACTTGCCAGCCATATCCCTGGGGACAGAGCACACAGTGATAGACCCATAGCCCTTCTACCTCAGATATGCAGGAAGCTGGTCCCCCCCCACCCCCACCCCCGCTGAGGATGCTCCAGATATGGGTCCCCATCTTGCCTAACAAATGCAATGGCTCTGTCAACAGGCTACCTCCAGTCAAGTCCTGCCATGGTTTCTGCTGGCTAAGGAGCCCCACTAACAAGGAAAATGTGTGTGGGGAGGAGGTATGACTGACTTTTGATGAACTGATGATGTTGGCTCTGCTAACAGCTCTGGGTTTTCTTCAAAGAGCTCTCCAGCAGCCTGGGGAGTAAATCTGTGAGCAATAAGTTTGATTTCACAACCAATGAAAGGTGCTAGTGGAGTGCCCATCCCCTTAAATATTAAACTCGGGTCTGCAAGCTGTCGTCTTTTTTCTCTCCTAGCCACTAAAGAAACAAGTCTGATGCTCAGGGTGCCGGCTCGTGTGCATGGACAAAAGGCAGTGCAGGAAGAGGAGAGGGGAGCCCCAGGCCAGCAGTGTGGCTCAGGATTTTGTTGAGTCCTGCTGCACACAGCAAGCCTGTCTTCTGTGCCCAGTGCAAGCAGCGTTTCCTAGGCTGATCCTAGGACAAGAGAGGCAGTGTGGAAAGAGAGGTATACACACACACACACACACACACACACACACACACACACACACACACAAACACACATCACCAGCACACTCCTTCCCTGTGCAAGTATAAACTCTTCCAAGCACACACTTTTGCCCTGTGATTTTTTGTTGTTGTTGTTGAGATCTGGTGTTTCTGGAAACCACCACTGGTCTTGTCTCTCATTACTGGATCCTGTCCCCAAGTTTTTAAAAGCCCAAGTAACGTTGCCTGCCAGTGGGCTTCTCCTTTGTCCACTTGAGTTTCTTCAAGTGACTCATCATTTTGAATGAAAAGTGGTATTATTGGAGGACCTTTGTGTCCCAGATTATGATTTACTTATTATTGTTTTTGTTTGTTTTTTTGAGACAGGCTTTCTCTGTGTAGCCCTGGATATCCTGGACTCTAAACCAGGCTGGCCTCAAACTCACAAAGGTCTACCTGCCTCTGCCTCCCATGTGCTGGGATTATTCGCATGTGCCACCATTGCCAGCTCCTAATTATTATTTTTAAACAGATTAATGTTTCATACAAATAAAGTCTTATGCATAAAGGGTTGTGAAGGGATGGGAAGGTAGGGTGGATCTCTGAAGAGTTGGGGATAGAATGAGAGTAAATGTAATAAAAACATACTGTATGAAGTGCTCAAAGAATCAATAAAGTAACACATTAAAACATATTCTTATTTGTAATGGCACATAGTAATTGCAAATACTTATGTAATATGTGACATTCATGTATACATGTGTACAGATCAGATCAGAATGACTGATGTATCTCTATCATGTTAGCCAGTTATCATCTCTTTGTATTGGGACCACATCCCTGCTCTACCCCTGCTCCACTCCTGCTCCACCCCTGCTCTACCTCAGCTCTAACCCTGTTCCACCCCTGCTCTACCCCTGCTCCACCCTCGCTGTACCCCTGCTCCACTCCTGCTCTACCTCTGCTCCATCCCTGCTCCACCCCTGCTCCACCCCTGTTCTACCTCTGCTCTACCTCTCCTCTACCCCTGCTCTACCTCTGCTCTACCTCTCCTCTACCCCTGTTCTACCTCTGCTCTACCTCTCCTCTACCCCTGCTCTACCTCTGCTCTACCCCTGCTCCACCCCTGTTCTACCTCTGCTTTACCTCAGCTCCACCCCTGCTCCACCCCTGCTCTACCTCTCCTCTACCCCTGCTCTACCTCTGCTCTACCCCTGCTCCACTCCTACTGTACCTCTACTCCACCCCTGCTCCACCCCTGTTCTACTTCTGCTCTTCCTCTGCTGTGCCTCTGCTCTACCCCTGCTCTGCCTCTGCTCCACCCTTGCTCTACCCCTGCTCCACCCCTGCTCTGCCTCTGCTCCACCCTTGCTCTACCTCTGCTCCACCCCTGCTCTACCTCTGCTCCACCCTTGCTCTACCTCTGCTCCACCCTTGCTCTACCTCTGCCCCACCCCTGCTCTACCTCTGCCCCAACCCTGCTCTACCTCTGCTCCACCCCTGCTCTACCTCTGCTCCACCCTTGCTCTACCTCTGCCCCACCCCTGCTCTACCTCTGCTCCACCCCTGCTCTACCTCTGCTCCACCCTTGCTCTACCTCTGCCCCACCCCTGCTCTACCTCTGCCCCACCCTTGCTCTACTTCTGCCCCACCCCTGCTCTACCTCTGCTCCACCCTTGCTCTACCTCTGCCCCACCCCTGCTCTACCTCTGCTCCACCCTTGCTCTACCTCTGCCCCACCCCTGCTCTACCTCTGCTCCACCCTTGCTCTACCTCTGCTCCACCCCTGCTCTACCTCTGCTCCACCCTTGCTCTACCTCTGCCCCACCCCTGCTCTACCTCTGCTCCACCCCTGCTCTACCTCTGCTCCACCCTTGCTCTACCTCTGCTCCACCCCTGCTCTACCTCTGCCCCACCCCTGCTCTACCTCTGCCCCACCCTTGCTCTACTTCTGCTCCACCCCTGCTCTACCTCTGCTCCACCCTGCTCTACCTCTGCTCCACCCTTGCTCTACCTCTGCCCCACCCCTGCTCTACCTCTGCTCCACCCTTGCTCTACCTCTGCCCCACCCCTGCTCCACCCCTGCTCTACCTCTGCTCCACCCCTGCTCTACCTCTGCTCCACCCTTGCTCTACCTCTGCCCCACCCCTGCTCCACCCCTGCTCTACCTCTGCTCCACCCCTGCTCTACCTCTGCCCCACCCCTGCTCTACCTCTGCTCCACCCTTGCTCTACCTCTGCCCCACCCCTGCTCCACCCCTGCTCTACCTCTGCTCCACCCCTGCTCTACCTCTGCTCCACCCTTGCTCTACCTCTGCCCCACCCCTGCTCCACCCCTGCTCTACCTCTGCTCCACCCCTGCTCTACCTCTGCCCCACCCCTGCTCTACCTCTGCTCCACCCCTGCTCCACCTCTGTTCTACCTCTGCCCCACCCCTGCTCCACCCCTGCTTCATCCCTGCCTGGGTCCCTGGGTCACATCCTAGGAAAGTTGATTTCCTGGCACAAAATCTCCTAAATTGCAAAACCACTGGGGAGGGGGTGTCCAGAAATCAGAACTGGAATTTTGCAGATATAAACTCAGGATGAGTCAGAAGGTTGACTCCTGTGCTGCCAGGGTGGGGCTGAGTAAGCTCAGGAGGGGTAAGGCCAGCCTGTTTCTAGTTAGCATGGCCCATTCTGTAAGACTTAATGGGACCAGGCCTTTCATGTCCTTCTGGGGTTAAGGAATATGCTCTTAC
This sequence comes from Acomys minous, assembly GCF_964271855.1. Classification (NCBI taxonomy): domain Eukaryota; kingdom Metazoa; phylum Chordata; class Mammalia; order Rodentia; family Muridae; genus Acomys; species Acomys minous. Next base: position 20,006,445 of record NC_140495.1, on the reverse strand, counting down.
GAACCTGTGCCTTCCAGGAGTCTGCCTTGGAGACCACAGGAAAGAGGCAGGCATCCTGCTAATAAAGGTTCTCCTTCCTCCTAAGGACTCCTGCAGTGTGCAGGCAGCCGGCCTCAGCTGGGCAGATAGATTTCAGAGAAGACATTCTGTAGTGACTGCAAATGGTGCCATTTCTCTGGTCTTATTACAGAACTTTTATTATTTTTAAATTTTGGGGAGTGGGCAGATATAGTGACACACACCTTTAACCCCAGCACTCCAGAGGCAGTGGCAGGCCAATCTCTTGTGAGTTCGAGGCCAGCCTGGTGTACAGAGTGAGCTCCAGGACAGCCGAGGCTACACAGAGAAACTCTGTCTTGAAAACAAAAATCATGGCACTGGGGAGATGGCTCAGTGATTAAGAGCACTTGTTCTTCCAGAGGATCCAGGTTCAGTTCCCAGCACCCACGTGGTGGCTCACAACCATCGCTAAGTCCAGTTTCAGTAGAGTCAGTGCTGTCTTCTGTTCCCCAAGGGTACCAGACACACACACAGTGAACACACAAACAAGCAGGCAGAACATAACCATATACATAAAATAAATAAAACATATACACATAAAGTAAATAAATCTATAAAATGTTTTTAATTTGTATGTGAGGTGTATGTATATAAATGTTTGTATATGTGTTCATATGTGCACATATGCACATACATATGTTTGTATGGAGGCCAGCAGTCAATGTAAGATGTTTCCTCAACCATTCTTTTTTTTTTTTTTTTTTTTTTTTTTTTTTTTGGTTTTTCGTGACAGAGTCTCTCTGTGTAGCCTTGGCTGTCCTAGACTCACTTTGTATGCCAGGCTGGCCTCAAACTCACAGCGATCCGCCTGCCTCTTCCTCCTGAGTACTGAGATTAAAGGTGTGTGCCTCGGTGCCTGGCCCTCAATCATTCTTAACTGTCGTCTTTTGAGACAGCATCTCTCACTGAATCTGGAGCTCACCTATCTGACTGGGCTGTTGGCTAGTGAGTTCCAGGAGCTGGTCTGCCTCTGCCTCCTCAGTGCTGGGATTCCAGGCGCGTGCTGCCACAGCTGATGTTTTTCTGCCTGTGCTGAGGATCTGAACTGAGGGCTGCATGCTTGCATGGCCATCACTTTACTGAGCCATGTCCTCAACCACGGTGAAAAGCCAGAGAAAGTGCCAAAAGTTCCCTCCAAAGCCTGCTCTTGCTCTTCTCGTGCCCCTGCAGTCACTGATGCCTGATGGCCCCTCCTTCATGCTCATTATTTTTTAAAAGAAGAGCTTAATAGTCTAAAAAATCTAAGACGCTATTCTCACGCAGGGTGTGATGGTCAGGGCCACTCACTGCAGGGGGTCCCTGGCGTGTTCTTAAGATTCTGCATAAGGATCCAAGTGATGTCAACTGTCCCATAGGGCAGGGAGTGGCAGGCTTTCTCAGCACATCCTACCCACGGCTTCTCTCTGCTCTTCCAGGCTCCATGGCTCAGTGCTTTTCCACCTCCATGGTAGCCAGCTGCTGCTCCTCTGAGATGGTACCCAAGGGAAAAGAAACCCAGCCCCAAGGGCTTCATTTAACTACCGCTGACTGAATGTGGGTGCGTGTGTGTGTGTGTGTGTGTGTGTGTGTGTGTGTGTGTGTGCGCGCGCGTGCGTGTGTGTGTGTGTGTGTGTGTGTGTGTAGGGGGTACAGCTGGAGACCAGAGGTCATCCTTGCGTGTTGTTCCTTAGGATAGTCATCCACCGTGGTTTTTGAGACGTTCTCTCACTAGGACCTTGGCTTGTCTATTGGACTAGGCTAGGCTAGACATCCCTATGGTCCCATGTTTCCCATGTTAGCATTACAAGCGTGTGCCATCGTGCTGAGCTCTTCATGTTGGATCTGGAGATCAAATACATGTCTTGATGCTCATGAGGTCAAGCACTTTATGAACTGAGCCATCTCCTCGGCTCTAACTACTGTGCATTTTCACAAGTGTCGGAGCTGGGCGTGAAATGGGCTCGGGGCTCCCATTCAGGACTGGCAACAGGAAAGGCACGTTCTCCAGAGAGATCTTTAATCAGTGTGGGAAACAGAATAAAGCCACTGACCATTTGGAGTCTTGGATGGCGTTGAGGCCAGCTGATTTTTTTTTTATACATACTTTAAACAAGAGACATTTCTGACCTGCGCAGTGACATTTTTAAACTTAATAAATAGTGAAGCAATCCCCAGAGCCCTTGGTTGCTGAACACTTCATTAGGTGAAAGTTCATGGGGGGTTTTCATGGCTTTGGCATACCACGCAATACACCACATGAAGACTTAACAAGGCAGTCACTGTTTTTATGATCTTTGATGACCATTAAATGTCTCACAAAAAAATGCTTTTGCCAGCCAAGGCAGCAAACAATGTTCTCATAAATGTGAGTTTAGTAGAATAATGAGGATGGACAAAATCAGGAATCGGAATAAACTTAGAATAAACTCTATTCTGGTTCTATTGTTTCCCCTGGGGACTTCCTCGAGTCATTGTCCCCCCCCCCCCCGCCCTACCCCCCTCCCCCACTTCCAGTTCCCTTCACTCTCACACTACAGTTCAACCATGTGTATGTTTTCATACTCAAACGACCATGGAGCCCCCCCTGCCCCCCCCCGCAAGCCCTGACCCTCGTATCACACAGCGGCAGCCTCACCTGTCTGAGCTCTAGACTGTTCTGGCTGAGGGACTTCCTCCCTTCCATCAGAGCTTCTGGAACTCAGGCCTTCGTTCATCCAGCAACTGTATTGCATTGCCCTGTCAGAGTCTTCACCCATCTGGGGGTGTCCTTGGGGAACAGTCCAGGCCCCTTCCCTTCCCAAGGCACTCGAGCCCACCTGAAGTAGCTACGCTGTATACACACCAGCCTCGCTAAACTTCTCGTGTGTCTGGGACCAGGTCACCCACTTCTGCGTGCTGAGCTACATCCTGGCTTCTCACTGTGCTGCCTTCTTGGTTCAGAGGCCCTTTTCTCCATGGGACTTTTTTCAAGCCCCCCCGCCCCCACCCCCAACTCCAAGTTTCATGTCTTTCCCACGTATCCTTTGCCTTCTGTCCTGGTGTGTGCTTGGCAGTGTTTTGTTTTCGTTTTTTTTTTTTCCTCCTAATTGTGAAATTCATAACATGAAGTTCACCATTCTACTGGTGTAAGATACATGTTGGTGGCACTAAGTGTAGCCATCACAGCCACCCGCCTCCAGAACATTCTTATCTTAATCCACTGTATATGGCAAAGACCATTTGACTCTCTGTCTTTATGAATTTGACCACTTTAGCTCCTTCATATCCGTGGAGTCAGGTGGGACTTGCCATTTTGTGTTTGGCTTCTTTCACTTAGCACAGTGTCCTCAAGGCTCATCTGTATTAGCATGTAGCAGAATTTGTTCCCTTTTCAGACTGAATACTATTGTATGTACCATCTTTGACTTCTTTGCTGGGTTGTTTCTACTTCTTTACTTTCACCAACGATGGTGCCATAAATATGGGAGTATAAGGATCTCTTCAGAGGTGGTGGTGGTGGCACACACATTTAATCCCAGCATTCAGGATATTAGAGGCAGTTGGATCTCTGAGTTCCAGGCTAGCCTGATCTATAGAGTGAGTTACAGAACAGCCAGGGCTGCACAGAGAGACCTTGTCTTGAAAAACAAACAAACAAACAAACAAACAAACAAACCAAAAATCTCCTCCGCCTCTGCTTCTAATTATTTTGATTATTATGGGAATTGTTGAATCGTATGGTAATGTTAATTTTGAGTTTTGAGCCTGTCTTGCAGAGTGGCTGCACCATTTTCACGTGCTTCGCCAGCGGTGCACAAGGGTCTCTCCATCTCTGTATCCTTGCTAGCACTTGCTATTTTCTAGCTTTTTGATGATAGCCATCCTGTGGGATGTTAAGTAATATCTCACTCTGGTTCTGATTTGGTAAAGTAATACTGTAGTTGCTTTTTTTTTTTTAAACAACTCTGTGACCCTGATGGGTTGAAGAATATGCAAAGGCCATGCCTGTGTCTCTCTGTCACCTGCACAGAGAGGACCCTGTCATGGTCACTAGCCAGATGACTGAGAGACTAAAGAGGAAGTGAATCTTGGTGGTTTTTTTTCTTTCTTTCTTTCTTTTTCTTTTTTCTTTTCTTTTCTTTTCTTTTTTTTTTTTTTAATTTAGGTTTTGGTTTTGGTTTTTTGAGACAAGGTTTCTCTGTGTAGCCTTGGCTATCCTAGACTCACTTTGTAGACCAGGCTGGCCTTGAACTCACAGCAATCCGCCTGCCTCTGCCTCCCGAGTGCTGGGATTAAAGATGTGTGCCGCCATGCCCAGTGGTGCAGGTGTTTTTCAAGAGGCAGACAACACCCACACTGCCATTCTAAGGATGGCCTGCCTCCCAGATTGAGGCACTGGCCTCTGGTGGTGGACCTCAGTATGGGAGACAACTCTGTCTCTTTCTTAGCACTATCCTTTGATTGCAGATGACCTTTAAACTATTCTTGAATAGATAATGGGCATAGAAGGACACTCACTAAAAGTATCCAAGGCCCCTGTGTGAGTTAAAGTCATCTCCATCCTGCACCACCCATGAGCATTGGTTAGTAGTTGGTTAGTGTTTAGGTTTGCCGAAAGGGTTACACGTTATGTGAACCAAGCTGTCCTCTAGCTAGTAATCCTTCTGCCTCAGCTCCTTGAGTGCTGAGATTACAGATGAACACTGCCATACACAACTTCATACTGTACCTGATCCCATAACACTTGGCCTTGGTCCCTTCTGGTTTTTTCTGAGTCAGATCTCTGTGACCATCGAAGGAGCCCCTTTTTGCTGGAAGTTTGCAAATGGGTCTTGTATAGACCGGGCATTGAGAACAGGCAGTAATGAGGTGAGGCCTGATGAGGCCTGTGTGGAAGGGGAAGAGGCAGCAGGGAAGGCATAACCCCTGCCCCAGTCCTACCATCTGTTCCGTGGTCCTCACTTTTCCTCTCCAGGAGACTCTGGAGCCCCCTGGCTTGGGGCCACACCTCTGGGAACATCATAAGTAGGAATTAAACTGATTCCATTAGTGTTAGTGAAAACCCCACGGAGAGAATTGGTGACATCAATAGTTTCTATTGGCCAGGATGAGGCAGGAATAGAAGGAATCTGGAAAAGATCCCTCAAACCCCTCAAGGCCTTGGAAAGCTGACAAGGCCGATTGTTTAGTGCGGGCCAAATTGAAAACAGAGGCATGGAAGCAGCTGCCAAGCTTGGCAAGGTCTACAGCCGCAGGAACCACGGCATCCAAAGGCCATAGCGGGATGGCTGGAGCCCTCCAAGAAGGGCCTCCAGGTGCAGCCTAGCTCCCCTATCTGTAATAGGAGAGGGTCTCCAAATCCCCTTGTTTTCAGAGTCTATGATTCTTCCCTTGATCCCAGCCATACAGCTAAGAAGCATCAAGAGTCTATGATTCTGGGGAGCTACCCTGGTGTGGTCAGATCTCTAAAGACCTTTGGCAGAAAGTCTGGGGGAGCAAGAGGGTCAGGTCTAAGGGAAGGCTGGAGCCAAGGCAACCAGAAACATGGTCTTCTGCCGAGGACAACTCTGGGTTTGACTGTGGATCCCCTCTTCCAGACGGGTGGCACGTCCCTCCAAGACTGCAGTACTGATCCACCATGCTCAGCCCTATGCCAGCACCAGCAGAGGAGGAGAAATGGGTGCTCCTTTCTCCTTCCTGGGCAGAGCTGGTCTTGGGTCAGGGGTCGCAGTCCATCTAGCTTTCACCCCAGTCTCTGTAGTCCTTTCCGTCACCCAAGGAGAGGAATATTCCTCAAGGACCGTGTGCTACGTTGCTATCCCCTGGCCCTCCTTCCCTTCCTCTGGGGTATGGGAGGAAGGGCAGGACAAGGGTAGGATGGGAAGCCAGGGTGGTGGTGACCAGTGGGCATGCGCATTGCAGGAAACAGTAGCCGCTTTCAGACCAACCTCTGTCAGAAGCCTCTGTCAGACCAGCAGACCAGTAAGTGCCACAGCACCGTGCCAGATACGACGAAGGAGACCAGCAGCATGTGGGGCCTCATGGTGATTGCTCAGCTGCTAGCCGGCCTTGGGACAGTGCCCATCCAGCCATTTGGCATCTCCTATGTGGATGACTTTGCAGAGCCCACCAACTCGCCTCTGTATATCTGTGAGTCTTGAGTTTCTACAGGCCTGTGAGGGGTGGGGAGTCAGAGCCTGAGGGGGCACCTACCAAAGGTCTTGGGGCTAAAATGGGATCTGGTCCTCTTGTCCCACCACATGATGGATGACAAAAACCTGTAGTAAATGTCACTTGTATGGACCTCAAGTGGCTCTGTCCCTGGAAGACAGAACTGAATCTTTGTGTGTTCCATGTGCTTTTTTTTGCTTATTTGTTTGTTTGTTTGGGGTTTTTTGTTTTTTGGCTGTTGTTGGTTTTTTTTGTTTTGTTTTGTTTTGTTTTGTTTTGTTGTTGTTTTAGAACAAGGCTTCTCTGTATTGCCCTGACTGTCCTAGACTCACTTTGTAGACCAGGCTGCCCTCAAACTCACAGCAATCCGCCTGCCTCTGCCTCCCGAGTGCTGGGATTAAAGGTGTGCGCCACTACTGCCGGGCCCAGTGCCATGTGCTTTGAGGTTATGTGAGCTGTTAGCCCTGTTTTGAGCCTTTGATGTCATGGCACAGCATTGTATTCTACCAAGTTCACACTAGAGAACCATTTGATTGTGGCTTTTTTTTTTTTAATGTAACAACAACAATCACATAATGCTTTAAGTAAGCTTAAACTTTGTATGGGCCACAGTCATAGCTATCCTGAATACCATGTGGCCTATGTAGATACTCAACAAATTACCCAGTTCTCCAGGCTCATTCTGGGTGACACACCAGTTGTCTGAGCTGCGGACAGGTTGGCACGTGTGAAGCAGGTAGCAGATGGTCACTAGTACCCAATACCTTCCCTTTTAAAAAAAAAGCCATGTTGTGCTTTCTCAGGGCCTCGAGTCACAGACCGCATCTTTGACCCCACATGCACCAGCCAGAGCTGCCAGCACTGTACACACGGGGAGCTTTGCCCATAACACACCCTGGACTGGCATTTTTTAAAGATATGATGGAGGCAGGTTCATTCCAGGCCAGAAGATCCCTCAAGGAGGTACTAGAGGAACAACAGGCTTGGATTTGCAAGCTTTGCCATCTGGCCCTTTGTTGTAGGAAATGTAACAGGCGCGGGCTTCAGAAGGTGTCACAGGCATGGGCTCCTTATTTCCAGGGGACAGTGGGTGGCACCTCAGGGATCTCCCTCAGTTTGGGAGACCCTATCGGGCTGCTGAATCTCCTCAATGCCACTTCAGCCTTTTATCCTTTGCTTCCATCTCTAGCCATCTTGTTTGCCATTGCTGTGTTTGGACCGGCTTTCGGGTACCTGCTGGGTTCAGTTATGCTGAGGATCTTCGTGGACTATGGAAGAGTGGACACTGGTGCGTATGATAGTCCGCTGATAGTCATCCTTGTCACGCTTTTTCTGCTGCTTCTGAGTTACCTCCTCCCTCTTGGCTGCCTAAAGAGACCAGCAATGGAGGTGCCAGTCCACGTGGGACAGTGCCCAGGGCTGCCTGCCACTGAGTGACTGAAGGCCATTCTGACACGTTCTTCCTCCTTCCGTCTCCATGTCTGATGTCAAGCAACATAATGGAGGCTTCTAGATGGAGTTATGGGGGCAATATTCAGGGTAGCATTTCTGTTTTGGAGGCCAGGAAACCCACCTTGTTGATAGCTATATATCACCTGGCTCCTGAGAAATAGGGGACCTCCTTTCTTAGGGACCCTCAGAAGTAGGGTGTAATAGAGTTCAACGGTTAAGAGCACAAGTTAGGGTAACAGGAAGACAGGTTTTGAAAGTGACTAATGGACAAAGGTTTCCTGATGGATTAGAGGAAGTCAGATGTATGCAACTCCTACCCCACAGACCTGCTAGGAGCCAGTAGGATAATGGAGGTAAAGTGTGTAGTGCACAAACCATGTCAGCCCTCCGGAGACCAGATCGTTTCACCAGTATTTCTGCCAAGAGGCCTGGGAATATATATATAGATATATATTAGTGCTTGTCTTTCTGTGCAGTGGCTGGAGTGCTCTGGGAAGACCAGAAAGCCCTCAGAGGAGTGTGGCACTAATCAGGGTCTTATATTACGGCATGTCTTGTCACTATTGTGGGAAGAAAGTCAGTGAAACATTCCCCCTGAACCAGATTTCCCTTTCTGGTCAGATCAGAGAGAGCATGCATTCAACCAACAGCCACTTTCATCCTTTGGCTTCTTTTCAGCGACAGTGAACTTGATCCCTGGTGACCCTCGATGGATCGGAGCCTGGTGGCTGGGCTTGCTCATTTCCTCAGGCTTCTTGATTGTCACTTCTCTGCCCTTTTTTTTCTTCCCTCGAGCAATGCCCAGAGGAGGAGAGGTAAGTTTCCCAGAGCCCACGACCCTGTGGATGTAGCCGCTTAAGCCAAGGTCGCAGGGTTGGAGAATAGCAGCCCTGTGACGCTCTGCAAACTGAGTGAAATTAAAACAAGTCCTGGGACACAAGGCTCATCGGAGACTGAGAGGAGGTCCCCGTCAGTGTTGTCTCACCATGCTGTCATCTCAAAGACCGGATGGGTCCCAGAGGACAGAGTTCGGAAACCCCTGAGTTCACCTAAGCTGAGCCAAAGAGTTATGAAACAGTTAACAGTGAACAGTGGGAGATAGGGAGATAACTCAATCTGTAAAGTGCTTGCCATGTAAACCCGAGGCGCAGAGCTTGATCCCCACAAACTCATTAAAACAAGCCAAGCATGGTGCTGTACAATTGCCATCCTGGTGCTGGGGAAACAGAGACGAGGAAGTTTTCCCTGGGACAGAATAGCCAGCCAGCCTAGGTGGGGAGCTCCAGGCCACAAAAAGACCTCTTTAAAAATCACTATGGATGGTGCCAGAAAGATGACACTCAAAGTTGTCATCTGATACACACACACACACACACACACACACACACACACACACACACACACACACAAAAGCTGAGCAGGTGATGAGACACACTTGTACTCTTTTTGTTGTTGTTGTTGTTGTTGTTGTTGTTGTTGTTGTGCTTTTGTTTTTTGTTTTTTGAGACAGGGTGTCTTTGTGTAGCCCTGGCTGCCCTGGATTTGCTTTGTAGGCTAGGCCTGCCTCGAACTCACAGAGATCTGCCTGCCTCTACCTCCCAAGTGCTGGGATTAAAAGTGTGTGCCACCACCCCCTGGTCACACTTAAACTCTTAAAGGAGCTTACAAAGGTTTGAGCCTGGGTGAGAGAGGGAGTCCACTCGAGGTGTGAGCACATGGTGTGAGCATGGGCTGAGTGGATCATGTTTCGGACACTGTTGTATTGTAACTGGATTTTTGCTACTTTGTGGGGTTTTTTTCCTACCCCTTAACCCCCCAGTGTCACCCACTATCACTAGATAAGAGACAGAGATAGAGATCCCTGAATCTAATTTATTTCTTCCTGCTTAGTCTTTGTAGCAGGTCTTTGTTACTTTGTGCGTTCTTCTTTTTCCCATCCTTTATCCCCCAGTTTCACCTCCATCACTACATAGGAGAGAAACAAGGAGAGAGGAGAGAGAGATCCTTGAATTTAATGTATTTCTTATTGTTTCTTCTTTGAGCATGAGTGCTAACAAACTGCAGCCAACTCCCCTGAATGACCAACAACCAACAACCTCACCTATCGGGGCTCTAGCATTTATATGACCTCTGTAAAATCCTCATAATTTCAAATATCACACAATTCCAGAACGTATCTACAGCTGGCAAAACAACGCCTCTGCCAGAGCATGAGTCAAGTCACAGTCAGCTGCTGTGGACAGTCCAAAGCAGCCCTGTATCCCTATACCTGGGATTAAAATGAAAACATATCCTTATAATATTTCTGTGCTTTTCTAGAAAAACCAAAATTCCAGAATTCTTGCTACATTGTATCTGATGGGGAAAAGTAGCTAGGACAATGAGAGTGGGAAGCCCCAAAGAAAGAGGAGGTTGGGTGGAGCCTTCACGTGGGGCCACAAGTCCTAACCTTATCTCCTGTGCATTCTGGGCACTGTGGTGACTGTGTGGCCACCTAGTGACAACATGACAGTTGGCTGAGATTGAGGCTCATGAACGAATGAAAGCTGGAGAGGCGAGAGGCTCATGGGGAAGACATGGCAGAGGGCCAGAGCAATGGCGGTCAGAGAGATAGGGCAAAGGCCAGTCTGGTTGTTCCTTGCGTGGCGATGCAAAGACATGGCTGTGAATTGGGTGGGAGCTCATGCTTTGTGTTTGTGATTTGTGGCAGAAGGAGGCTCCGCTGTAGGAGACGGGGGTATGGGTAGAGGGCTAGCGTTTATCCCAGGGGAGCAGCAAGAGGTTATGGCATATTTTGATAGGCTAAGAGTTGGACAGATCTGAGCTTGAAGACCCCCTCCACTCATAAACTAGCTGAGTGATGTTGGGCAAGTTACTTTGTTTCTAAGATTCCTCTCTTGCAAAGTTCTTGGGGGGTAATTAAAGAATCTGTCTGGGAAGGAAGTGGTGTGGAAGGAAGTGACTCATGGGGAATGATCCCATTGCCCAAAGCAGAACAGGTGCTCAGTTAACAGGAGCACCAAAGAATGCTAATGGCAGAGCCCAAGCCAGTGTCTATGCAGTGGCTCAGAGAGAGCTGGGGCCTCTGGCTGAGGCTGCTGGCTTCAGAGACTGGTGAGGGCACCAAGGTAATATGCCCGGAAGGCACAAGTAATGGTTAGGATAGAGCCTGGAGTAGAGCTCACCTTTGCACTGAGGAGAAGGCAAGGACACAGAAAAGGAGAGCTAAAAACAGCAGGCATTGTAGACCCCTGTGTCCTAGAAGCCAGCCAGCCCTGGAATCTGCATATAGAACACAGTATAGCATTGACATATAGATGAAGGGTAGGATGCAGGAGGATGCTTTTGGCGTTAGTCATGGGATCGTCAGATGCAGTAATATGCCCATAGGTACCGTGGGAAGCATTGGCACAGAGTCGCTCTGATGTCCAGCCAGGGCAGCAGGCTGATGGAATCACAGGTGGCAGTTGCTTCTCAAGATGCCCTCCCTTACACACGTGTGGTCCTTGAGCCACTGAGTCCAAAGAGTCCAAATGGCCCTCAAGGAATGGGCCGTTAACGTCACCGTGTTTGCTGCCTTCAGCACTCTGATATCGCAGATGAAGCAATGAAGATGGAGGAGGACAGGTCAAGAGGCTCCCTCATGGATTTCATTAAACGTAAGTGACTGCCCCAACAACCTTGGGTGGGCTGGGGCTGGGTAGCAGGAGGCCAAGTACAGGGTAAGGGACCATACAAAACAGTAAGATCTGTGACTGCCCCCCCCCCAGGTTGCACCCTTAGTTCAGAGGGCCCCTGCCAAGGAGCCTAGTGACTGGTTCTTCACACGTACCTGTAGACCCCAATTCAGGCAGAGCCAGTCACCACCCCAAGTCTCCTCTTCCACTGTCTCCCCGCCTTCCTGTAGAGGCGGCAGTTGTGGGAGGAGGACCTTTCCCAGTGTGAGCCCTGTTTTCTATTTCCCCACCAGCAGCAGCATCTTAGTCAGACCACAAGTGTGGTGAGTGGGAATCCAAGGTCTGTGTGCCCCGTGCACTGACTGCTGGAAGTCTGGGTATCTCTGATTCTGCCCTGAGGAAAAGAGGAAGCTGGCCTCCTGGCTAAGTCAGGGTGGTGGCAAGGCTCTCGCCAAGACCTGTTCCCTGACAGCCATCTGCCTGCAGGGTTCCCCCGAATTTTCCTGAGGCTACTGATGAACCCCCTCTTCATGCTGGTGGTCCTGGCCCAGTGTACCTTCTCCTCCGTCATCGCTGGCCTCTCTACGTTTCTCAACAAGTTCCTGGAGAAGCAGTATGGCACCTCGGCAGCCTATGCCAACTTTCTTATCGGTGTGTCAGGGGGGTGCTGAGTGGCCTGGGTGGTGCTACCTTGGGGAGGAACTGGGTACTGTATGGTCCATCCAAGGATAACTGAGGGTCAGACCGGACACAGACTGGAGACAGGAGGGCTTGCCCGAGAGAAGGAATTTTAAGGATGTTTTTCCTGGTTGGCAATCTAGAATGTTTTGGCAGGTTTCTGAGGCTCCTATTCTTCTATTCAGGAGTGGGTGGAGACTGGGGGCTGCCTTGCTTCCCACCAAGAGGGTGGGACTCTGATATCCTCCCAACTGACCTTATCAGGGGCAACAGAGGGGAGAGGGAACACGAAGCTTGAGACATTCATAATGCCTCTTAGGGGTTTCCTTCTCAGGAGACATTGAGTCTCAGCCCTGTGACATGTCAGGCTCCTTTACACAATGACAGGGCAGATGACACGCAGAAGAGTGAACCCAAAATCTGTGGGGGTGTTCCTACTTCTTGCAGTAGATGCTAAGACTCAGCGATGAGGGTTCCATCAAGTGCCTAAGTGAATAACTGGGCCCAACCCAACAGGTGAAATTAACCAAACACTTGACACAAGATAATCAGGGCATGAGATTTGAGGGTGACTCCCTGTACTCCCTGGACAGTCCTGTGCGCCCTTTAGATATGACATCAGTTCTCTAGCCTTCAGCTCAGATCGGGGCTTAGCACCTGCAAATAATCGACTTCCTTATTCTTGCTGTGGTGGTATTGTTTTCAAGTCTGTTTCTTTGAGACAAGCCCTAGAATAGCCCAGGATTGATAGCCTCTTTCTTCTTCAATCAGGGCAAGCCAGCCCCTCTAGTGAAGCAACCCTCTCTGGATGTACCCAGCCAGCACTCAATAGTTATCAATACACAGTATTCAGCCCCTACTGTCATAAATATACCCAGTATGCCTACAGGAAGCCATGCTCCTTCCGGGTGGTACAGTTCAAGGCTCCAAGGCTGTGCATCCCAGCTTCTTCTCCTTCTTGCCTAGGTGCTGTGAACCTTCCTGCTGCAGCCTTGGGGATGCTCTTTGGAGGGATCCTCATGAAGCGCTTTGTTTTCCCTCTGCAAACCATCCCCCGGGTGGCCGCCACCATCATGACCATCTCCATAATCCTTTGCGCCCCTCTCTTCTTTATGGGATGTTCCACCCCAGCCGTGGCTGAGGTCTACCCCCCCAGGTAAATGGAATAAAGCAGAGGCACCCTTTGTCACCGAAGCCTGAATCCAGACACCGTATGCATTTCTTCTCTGCCTTTTGACCCCCTCCGTCCCCTCTGCTCACCTTGATCTGATCTCTCCCATGGTAACATAGGAAACCGGGTCTCAACTGGTATATTCCGTTAAGAGATGAGATCGGCTGGCGGCCAGGGTTAGGATTCTGTTTTGTAAGAATCATTGGAAACGAATCACTTTGGTTTCTGAATGAGCTCAAGCCCTAGGAAGCAGGAAATAAGCAACGGTCGGTGCCAGCTCTGGGCCAGCTGGAATTGGAGTCTCACTAAGCAGTCGAAGAAAGATGAGAGGAGACTTGAAAAGATTTTGAGACGAGCAATGAAAGTGGGGACAGACTAAAACAGCGATGGCAGGAGAGGTGGAGGGCAAGTCAAAGTACCAGTCTGTTTGTAGAAAGCAACATGAAACACAAGTTTAGAGACAAGCTCTATTTTCAGAATGGGCATTACAATCCACAAACAAGGAACATGCCCATCTTTACACACACACACACACACCAGTAACCACCTTGCAACCTTTTCTTCTTCACACACGCATACACACACACACACCAGTAACCACCTTGCAACCTTTTCTTCTTCACACACGCATACACACACACACACACACACACACACACCAGTAAACACCTTGCAACCTTTTCTTCTTCACACACGCATACACACACACATACACACACACACCAGTAACCACCTTGCAACCTTTTCTTCTTCACACACGCATACACACACACACACACACACACACACACACACACACACACCAGTAACCACCTTGCAACCTTTTCTTCTTCACACACGCATACACACACACACACACACACACACACACACCAGTAACCACCTTGCAACCTTTTCTTCTTCACACACGCATACACACACACACACACACACACACACACACCAGTAACCACCTTGCAACCTTTTCTTCTTCACACACGCATACACACACACACACACACACACACACACACACACCAGTAACCACCTTGCAACCTTTTCTTCAGGACTTTGCCTAAGGAGTTTGCAAGATTTGGAGACTTGGAGCCTTTTAGCCCCAGTGTGTTCTCTTTCTCATAGAGAGCAACATCTCCAAATATAGCAACAGCATCAGACAAAAGCCAAAAGAATAGTGCGGGATGACCTCCTCTGTAATTGATTGGTGAAAGAGAGGAGGAGAACAAACGAAGGGAACGTTGCTTGGCGTGGGGGAACTCACTGCTGTTCTGCAGGCTGACTGTGCACCCAGAGAAGCCCAGACGCTTTGGGGGTCTTTGGGTGGTTTTCACTGGGAGTTTGGCCCCAGCTCAGTTTGGCCTTAGTTCTACATATGATGCTCTTTGTTGCTGTGAGGAAGTTATCCGCATGAGGAGCCTCTTCCATTGTGATGTCCCATAAACATCAACAGTCACTAGGATGGTTTCATCAATGTACCACTCAGCTGTCACAACTTCCCCCCCCAAAAAAGGTCAATAAGATCAGCCCTCCAAATCCACCTTGATAAAGTTCTGGCCACAAGAAGGAGGGAAGTGGAGAGACCCAGATCCACACTGACTGTGGAGATGGTCAGTGAGGACTTCAGATGCCTCCAAAACTCCCAGCCTCTGCCTCTAGCCAGAACCTAGCTAGAAGACGAGAGAAGGCAAACGTTACCAGTGACATTACTGTGGCATCAATCATTTCTTTCAACAGCGTCTCAGTCAGCTGGTCATTTTGAATCCCACAGCGGCACTGGGGTTTGCTGGCTAGGCCTTCCCAACTGAGTAATTGGTGGCCTTGGGGGTCCAAAAGTGTCAGGAAAAATGGAGAGGGCCATGCTTTCCAAACAGTGGCAGATTCACGACTGGCTCCCATGGGCTTGGTTCAGATCCTAGGGTGGCACTGGCCCAAGACAAACAGAGACATGCCGGCACATCAGCCAGGCCAAGGAACTCGTGCTGAGCTGGAGTGTGGTGCTGTTTCTTGGTCTTGCTTTGTTTGATTCCTCGCTTCCTGTTTCGTTGGCAGCACATCAAGTTCTATACCTCCGCAGCCTCCTGCTTGCCGCAAGGACTGCTCGTGCCCGGATTCTATCTTCCACCCAGTCTGCGGAGACAATGGAGTCGAGTACCTCTCCCCTTGCCATGCGGGCTGCAGCAGCATGAACATGAGCTCAGCAGCTTCCAAGCGACCAGTAAGGATTGGGGGCGGGGTGGGGGTAAGGGGGCAGGTCAGAGGGAGTCGCAGGGACTGACAGAGCCATGTAGAGCTTTGGGGGCTCAGTGTGCAACCTCAAAAAATTGTTCTTGGCTCTGATACTCAATATCAGCATCCGCGCCACCTTCCCTGCCCCTGGGTCATGGACCAGGTGCCTACAGCCCGAAGTCAATTAAAGATTGGACAGAGACCAACAAGTTCATTCTTGGGGACTTGGCGAAACAATGGAAACAAGTCAGAGCATTCACCCTCAGTAGAGACTTGTGACTGATACTGTTGGCTCCCCAGGGGGCAGGGGCAGGCGACTACTGGGTTTTGGGTTCAGGCCATGTTGCAGAGTCACATGGGCTGGGAGCAGAGGGCTCCTGTGACATGAGCCTGAAAGGTCAGGGCTGGGAGCTTTGCTTCAATCCCTCAGCCGCAAGGAAAGCCACAGAGCTGGCCTGAAGCCACAACACTAAGCGCAAATGTGGAATTAGATCAAGGCCATGTGTCTCCTTCTTGGACAACCACAGGGGCTTTGTTCATCAATCTGTGAGGACAGTGGCCCTAGGCCTTCTGGGATCTGCCAATAGCAAATGACTCCCCCAGTCGTTTGTTTACTAGTCAGCAAAGAGAAAACACCGGGTGCAGCCAGCATGCTGACAATGAGGTGCTGAGCCCATGGCACAAAGCCCTGGCACAAGATATATGCCAGGGTGGAAGGGGAGGCACTCAAGGGCCCAGAGAGTATCTAGGGGACTTTCTGAGGTGACTTACACCTGAGCAAACAACAGAGGAATCCCGTGGGAACCTGGAGGACCATTCATGGCAGGCAAGGGAAGAACGGGTACAAAGCCCAGGTATGAATGCCCCCACGGGAGCCGAGGAAAGGCCTGGTGAGGGCCAAGTGACAAGTGTCACAACTAGTGGGGACCAGGCAGTGCCAGGGCTGGACAGGGCCAGGCGTGATCCCCTGCCCCTCTCCTGGAGTGCAATGGGAATTCTATGCCATTATCATAGGATGCTCCAACAGGAAGAACACACCTGTGTGGAGGCCAGGCTAGCCTTCACTTACCACCTCTTCTGAAAAGATAGGAGAAAGCTGCTTCCCCCCGCCGTCTCTATGGGCAAAGGCACATGGCTCTCAGGTGGAGAAGGGCAAGGAACTGAGAGAGGACAGTCCCTGAGCTTACCTCCTGACGGCAGGAATGGTGGCTTCTGTGGTTTTCTTATCTTTATTTACTTAACTCTGATTCATCTACTTCCAGAAATAATCTTGACAAGCTTCCAATAAAAGCACACGCACATCAAGATTAAATCCGTTACCATGATATCAAGGAAAAAATAATAAATTATAAGGGGGAACAAAATCTCTATATTTAAGAAACCTAGACTGAGGGAGGTAACAGCAATATTGTGTATTACAAACTTCTGAGCTTGAGAGGCAGGTACAGCAGGGGCAAAGGTCTTGCTGCCTGACTGAGAGGAGCATCCCGGCTCATAAGCTGATGGAGCAACATGACAGCTATGACAGCCAGCAACATCGCAGGCTAGGCCGTCAGCCCCTGCAAAGGAAGAAGATAAAGAGGACCAGATGAGCAGTGGCCACCAGATGAGTTGTTCAACAGTGTTAAGCCATATAGAATTATGACCAGGCAGGGGCCTCTTCAGGGGGGTGGTCCCCTCTTAAACCAAAGGACACCCCCTCAGCAGGAGGTGCTACAGAGGGTTCAAGTGACTCCACTGTTGCTTCCTCTGCTCCCTGACCATACCTTCCCTTAGACCAACTTGCACAAGCACCACAGCTGCCTCGGACCACAGGAGAGCCCCTCCCTCCCCCCCAGGCTTCTAGCTGAGGGTGCTATGCCTGGTGGTGAAATCTCGGGCATGCAAATGAGAGGGAGGGACTGCAGGAATTTAGCCATGTTGGACTCTTAGGGAAGACCATTTCTATTGCCCAAACAGTGAGAGAGGTGGGACACTGCCTCCCCCCTCACCCCCCACACCCTCCCCTCCCCAGGGTAGTCAAAACCCCTCATCTGGCCTCTTCAGTCTTAGAATCCTGACTTGTCCTTCTTCTCTGGAGGGCTGGAGGGGAGGGCAAAGGGTTCGTCATATTGGTGAGAGTCTGTGGCAAGAGCCAGCGTGGATGTGTGAAATATATGGGGGCAAAATCATGACATTCTCCACTCCTGTTCTTCAAGACCTATTTGAACTGCAGCTGCGTGGCTGGAGGATCTGCATCGGCAAAGACGGGGTCGTGCCCTGTGTCCTGTGCACACTTCCTGCTCCCATCCATCTTCCTCATCTCCTTTGTGGCGCTCATCGCCTGCATCTCCCACAATCCGCTCTACATGATGGTTCTTCGGTGAGTGGTACCTGCAAGGCTCCCCCCTCCACTTTGGTTTTTTGTTTTGTTTTGTTTTGTTTTTTCCCCCAAGACAGGCTTTCTCTGTGTAGCCTTGGCTGTCCTAGACTCACTTAATAGACCAGGCTGGCCTCGAACTCACAGTGATCCGTCTGTCTCTGCCTCCCCGAGTGCTGGGATTAAAGGCGTGCGCCACCACGCCCGGCCCTGTGAGGCTCTTGTTGCTACTTCTCTACCCTCCCTTTAGCATTTTACATCCTGTCTCCCACTTACAGTCTCTCCCCTCTCTCTCCTGACCCTGGGGATCTTAACAGCAGCCTGCAAGTGTCCAATGGTGACAAGATGACAGGTACACTAACGGCAGATGTTCTAGTCCCGGGAGGAGCCCCTAACACCCATGAAATACAGGCCCTGTTGGCACCCCGACACCTATTTGCAGAACGTTACATTGTGGTCCATGATGGCAGAACTGTCAAAAGGCTGAGTCACAGGTTAAAGACGGGGCTGTGCATACAGAGGCACTTGTTTTTCAATCTTAAAAGAACAGAGAAGAAGTCAGCTGGATGAAATAGCAAGCCGGAAACTGAGGAAACTTCCAGAAGGAAGATGAAAGCTGTGGAAGAGGGTGAAAGGGAGAAAACTGCAGAAGGCTAGATACCTAGTGCTCAGGTTGAGGGACAAATTAGCCAGGGTGGGGACAAGGGCGGTGTCTGGTTATAGCTGACACTCAAGTGCCTCTAAGGTTTTTACAGTGAGTGCCTCACCCTTGCTTCATTCTACCAAGGAAATAAAAGTGTCACCCAAGTTCACCTAACCACCTCCTGCCTGCCTGGTGCCCTGCGCTCCCTCCCATCCAGCCCCACCTGCTTACTTGGAAAGCAGAATAAGAAGAAACAGAGAGTGAAAACTCCCTGTCAGATTAAAAGTCTCTGCCGGAATCCTACTTCCTGGGCGTCTCGGGTGTTGCCTGACCTCACAAACCTCAGTTTCCTTGATCGTGAAAGTAAGATAGTAATCCCACTTCCAGGTGCTTGTGTCTTCAGGGTCAATTGCTCTGTAAACAGAAGGGCCTCTGCTGGGTGTGGTGGTGGCTCCTGTAAAGCCAGCACTTGGGAGGCTGAAGCAGGAAGGTCACGAGTTCAAGGTCATCCTTGCCTATATAGTAAGTTACGGCTGGGCTAAGCGGTATGAGACCCCCAAGGCAGCGGTTCTCAACCTATGGGTCGAGACCCCCCTTTGGAAGTTGCATTGACTCTTTCACAGGAGTCGCCTAAGACCACTGACAACCACAGAATTTACATTACAGCTCATTACTGTAGCAAAATCACAGTTATGACATAGCAAGGAAAATAATTCTATGGTTTGGGATCACCTCAACATGAGGAATAGTGTTAAGGGTAACGATATTAGGAAAGTTGAGAACCACTGCCCTTCCCTCAAAAAGGAGGTAAGGGATGCTGTTCTCCATACTGGTGAAGACCTATTTACCCCAGAAGGTTAAGAGATGAAGGACCAGATGTTATGTCAAGAATGTAACTTAATGACAGAGAGAGAGAGAGAGCACTTGTGTAGCTCATGCAAAGGCCTGGATTCTGGCTCTAGCGCCAGGGAGAATAAAGCAGCTGTTAGTGTTTTACTCTCTAAGTCAGTGCCCTGTCAAGTTAACCCACAAGCTACCAAGTGCCTGTCACTCTATTTCAATGACGCCAGCAGAGGATAAGAAATTCCTGTGCCTAGCATGGTGGCGCACGCCTTTAATCCCACCACTTGGGAGGCAGAGGCAGGCGGATCTCTGTGAGTTCGAGGCCAGCCTGGTCTACAAAGTGAGTCTAGGACAGCCAAGATAACACAGAGAAACCTTGTCTCAAAAAACTAAGAAAAAGAAAGAAATTCCTGTGTTAAAAACAAAAGACATTATCACAGCAGAAAGACTGTACCCTCCAAAGCTGTATTGATTATCACTGTCCCCCAGATCCTACAGTGGCGACACACAGATCCAAGTGTGGGCTTTGTGTGCAGCGGCCTTACACCCCAGCAGGGGCACACTGAGCTGCAGAGAGCCACTGCTTATACAGTGAGCTGTGAGCATGCTCCTGCTCATGCCTCAAGGCTGCTCCCTGCAGCCACAGCCCAGAGAAATGAGCCAAGAGCAGCAGTGAGAACCACGTGAACTCTGTAATAACGGGTATAGATGTGCAGAGCCCACAGCATGGTGCCTCTCCCAGTGACCTGTCACCTTCTGCTCAGTCACCTGCCTCCTTACTGCTCCCATCCTGTGCACCCCAAGGACTGACCCTGTCCCCTAAGACACTTCAGTGGGTCTCCCGTCTTCCATTCTGGGTTAGGTAGAAGCTAGTCTTCTGACCTGTGTGAGGGTTAGGGATCCTGATAGGGAATTTGATCCAGATCAAACCACCTCCCTGAGATGTGGAGACCAGCATCATTTCAACCATCCCAAGACTGGTCAGCCTAAAGAAGAACTAGAGAGGAGACTCCAGGACCCCAAGATCATTTAAAGATATATCCCACTAAGAAGATGGCACCCAAGGTAGGCCAGTGGGATTTCCTTCTTGCACAGGGTGCGTATTTTTTTCTTTTTGTTTTCTTTTTTTTTGATTTTTCGAGACACGGTCTCTCTGTGTTAGCCTTGGCTGTCCTCTGTCCTGGACTCACTTTGTAGACCAGGCTGGCCTCGAACTCACAGCAATCCATCTGCCTCTGCCTCCTGAGTACTGGGATTAAAGGCCACCACACCCACCCAACACAGGTGCTGTAGGGAAGGCATGGCTTAAGGTAACTCGGCAAATGCCCCAAGTGTTGCTTAGTAGTTCTGGCCCCAATCAGCTTGGGAGCAGAGGTCATCTGGCAATGTAAGAAAAGAGAGAGCTGTCCAAAACCTAAGATTAATTCAGATCTAGATGGGGCAGCAACCAGAAGGGGCCTAGGAGCTTGGTCAATAACGAAATTGGGGTGTCCAAGCCTTACTGAGTTAAAATGTGTGGGAGTTAGTCTGCCCGCGTGAAGGACAAAGGCAATGGGGGGGAGGGGCACTGTTAATTTTTGTTCTTGTTTCTGGGACAAAATCCCCGACAAAAGCAACTTGACGAAGGAAGTGCTTACTTTAGCTCACAGTAAGAGGATACGGCCCATTGTGGTGCAGGAGGAGGGACAGGACTGGTTCTAACTGTAAGGAAGGAGCAGGAGGCCACCGGTCGGTCACGGTCACATTGTAGCCATAGCCAGCAGCAGGAAGATGAGTACTGATGTTCAGCTCACCTTCTCGGTTCCATTCATCCCAGGAAACTATTAAATGGCATCATGAACATTCAGAGCAGGTCCTCCCAACTTAACCAAACCTCCAGGGATACATCCTCACGGATACGCCGAGAGGTCTGTTTCCCAGGTGATTCCAGATCCATAAGTTGGCAATGAAGGTTAGCCATCAAGGCATCCACTATGGATGGGGCCGTCAGAGGGACACTGCAGACACAGCGGGAAAGAACATCCATTCAGTGGCATTCCAGGCCCTGTCTGTCTGCTGGGAGATCCCGGAGGGTGCCTCTTTCTCCTACTTGAATCCCAAAGAGCATCCCCCTGCGGACATATCTAATTTGCTGCCTGACCTTAGTTATGATTGTAAGACAGTGTACAATGGCCTGGAGGTTACTCCAAAGACCTCTCCCACACTGTCCCCCTCATCTCTGATTTCTTTTCCAAGTGATAATTACCCACCCAGGAGTATGTGTGCTGAAAGCACATAGAAGTCGGAGTCCGGTCACACAGCAGGCACTTCCACCATGGCTCTGGGCTCCTCACCCTGTGTATGTGGCCTTGGCAGAATCCACAGGAACTTGATGCAAACGAAACTGTAAAGCTTTGGCTTGTGAATCCTTAAGAATTTCAAATCACATGTAAAGCAAAGCTGAGTGTGGCATCCTATGCAGCTGCTCAAGTCACATCTCACAAAGCTGCCCCGGGGGCAAGAAATTGTTTGAGACCTGCACAGAAGCTAACAGCCGTGGGCCCTCTTTTCCTGGTACAAGATGTTGTTCAGATGTGGGTGCTGTTCAGACCTGCTGCCTAAGCATCCAGCCAGAACTTCTGCTCTGCTCCCAGTCTCTCCTGCCTGCTTTCTCACCCGAGCAGTCTCTGGAAAAACCCTGAAAATAATCCTGACTGCCCATTGTCCAACTCAAGTTTGCATCCACTTCTCCTGGGATACCCATGTTTTTTAATAGATGCAGGCTGAGAATCTGTATTTTGAATACTGGTTAACCTAGGTGATGCCGCGGATCCAGCAGTGGTGCTTTGAGAACCATGGGCACTGCTCTGAGTCTCTCTGTTCCCCACCCCCAACCCCAGGTAACCCTGCGGCCCAGAGCCCTCCCAGTGCTGACTGCCCCATGTTTTCCTTTTCAGCGTGGTGAACCAGGATGAAAAGTCATTTGCCATTGGGGTACAGTTCTTGCTGATGCGCTTGCTGGGTAGGTAACTAAGAACCTACCTTCTGGAGTAGAGGCTGTGGACCATGGACATCTAAAGGCCATGGGGTTGGGGTTGTGGGGGGGCAGGGTTAGGGGAAGCCCCATCTCATCTTGGCTGTATGGAGGAGCTGTGTCTACCCAACAGCAGGCACCGAGCCCTCACTGGGACGGTTTGCCTGATTGCTTGAGATCAGGAAAGATTCTGTCTACAGCACTCAAGCCAAATTAAATTATGGAAGGAAAAGAAAAGGGCATACATAGCTCGAGAACACTGAATACAGAGTTAAAGGCAGGTATTTTTAAAAATCTTTCTCCAAGAATCCGCCCTAGGAAACAAAAGACAGAGCAGCTTCTGAGCTGAGCCCTGGCTCCCTTCCCACTTTCCAGACTTCTCTCTTCAGCCACGGTTCAGCAAATGTCCCTTCCGTCAGGGGATTCTCTGCCTACAAACCCTGTCTGTCCTCAAGTAGCAAGGAGCACCGCCCCATCTCAAGCATGCATATGCATGATCAGCAGAGACCCACAGGGAGGGAGGACTCCCACGGGAGCAGGAGGCATCTGGCTTCCCTGAGTACAGTGAGGGGACACATAGCAGGTGCTTTCCCAAAGCTGCCCTTTGACACCCTTGACACATCTATGCATTAGACTCAGCGCAAGGCACTAGTATGAAGGCCTTTGCGGTGATGGGTGAGCAACAGTAAAAAGAGACCGAATTCAACAGAGGATCTTTGAACTTAGAACTGCAGGCGTTGGGGATTTAGAGATTCCAGGCAGAAGGACTTCAATTATTATGAAGGCGCACAGTCCGACCTTGACCTCTGGAACCCATATGGAGCCTGCTCTGCATCACTATACAGGGGTACATACAGGTCACCTCTTGTCCTGCCATGGCTTCCGTTACCCTTCCAGCATGTGCCACCATCCCTACTGAGGTCACTTGGGCAGGTGCCTATGCAGGGAGACTGCCACCAGCATTTTCAGTGGAGTTTCTTGGCCTTAAGCCATTGGTCCTGTGATTGACCCTTCACCCTCTAAATGACAACTGTCAATTCCTGAGCCTCACGAGGGACCCAGGGTATCTTGTCCGGGTAGAGGCTGGCTTGTCAGCACAGCTCCTTGTATTTATTTATGACTTACCGTCTATAGCTGGCGTATAACTTACTCTACTGGCCTGGCAGGGAAAGAGACCTGGCATTCCTCCCAGAGGACCTGCCCTGCCCTGCTTCTAGTGGTGACCTAGAGAACAGCCTCTCTGTCCTGCAGCTCCGAGCACTTGCTGCTTCTAATTTTCCACCTGAGCTCAGATAACTCAATGTTGGGGCCACAGTTAGAAAACCCAGGCCTTGGAGGAATTCCACTCATCGCTTAAGAACACAGCTCCACTCTGGGGTAGATGAAAAGATTGCCTATTTATAAACTCCAGCAGGCTTACAATTACCCAGAGATGCTCTTGAAACCTCTCTTTGACTTCTTTTCGGTTTCGGGGATGTGTCACTGGGGCCAGTTTCCAACCAGCCACTGTTCACCTGTAAACCGGAAAGTGAGCAGGGGCTGAGGGGCTGCTCGTGGGAGGGAGCTGCCTGTGGGTGAGGCCTCCGGGCTGGATTGCTTCTTTCTTCCAGAAACAGCAACTCACAGCATGGTAGACAGTCAGGTGTTTTCAGCACCACGTTGCTGTGAATGGGATGGCCCATCCCTGCTGTAAATCCTGAACAAGTCCGCCCTGACCCACTGGCTGCTGGTCAAGTCCACCCTGACCCACTGGCTGCTGGACAAGTCCATCCTGACCTTGACTTAGCTAGCTTCTCATGACTTAGCTAGCAACACGGAGCATGGTGGGGTTGGGTAGTGGGCAACCCAGTAAAGCTTTGAGCCTGCTGGACAACTACACCTTAGCACTCAGCACTCAGGTGCTGGGACTCTTTGGCAGCCTAGGTCTCCGAAGGGTGTTGGCTAACCCAGTGGGGCAGTTTGGAGTGAGAGAAGGGCATGGAATCCTAGCGGGGAGGTGGGGGGGGTGGGGGGATGGGGAGGGCCGGGGGGCGGGGCAGGACGGTGGGCTTGCTCACTCGCTTTTCATTTGAAGCCGTGTGAGGACTTGGTGCTGCTAGTAATCTGGAGATCGAATCTCTACTTGGGGCCTCACCTTAAGCGTGAGAACTAGGCGGTGTGTCTGAGCTGACACCAGGCTGACCCTGTGGTTCATTCTGTCCTGAAAGGGTTTCCCTTTTACCTCCTAAGCCTTCCGGTGAAAGGGGAACTGAACTTGGGCTTCACTAGCAGGTCACTTGTGAGGCCTCAGCTGTGTGGACTGTGCCATGGGGGGGATTGGGGTGGGGGTCAGGCACCTCTGACTGCCTTCTTCCCACTGTTGCCAGCCTGGCTGCCATCTCCATCCCTGTACGGACTCATCATCGACTCCTCCTGTATCCGGTGGAACCACCTGTGCTCAGGGAGACAAGGGTCGTGTGCATATTATGACAATGACGCTCTCCGAAACAGGTGAGGGGGGGGGTGCTCCTATGCACACAGGTGTCTAGGAGATTAGTTAGGCCTGTGGTTCCAGCAGAAAAAAAAAAAAGAAAGTTTATTTGTTTGTTTGGTTTGGTTTGGTTTTTGCCTCATGGCTGTGATGGGGGCTGTCAGGCTTCTGAGGGACAAGATAGGAGAGATGACTCTGCAGACTCTACCATGGACAGAGAGCAGAGGCCACTAAGGCAGGCACTTGGGGACCTGTAAGGAGCCATTCAGATGAGGTGGCCTCTGAGGTATTGGCCCCTCATGAGCCCATGGCAAAGTCATAGCAACCAAAAAATGTTCACCAAAGGTAAAGGGGTGCCTGGAGGCTGAGAGAGATTATGAATGTGGAATAGAGCATGGTACCCACAGAGTTCCAGGAGGGGGAGTCTAGCCTATATCAGTGAGCCAAGTCCAGCCATCTCTCCTGTGGCTACCATTCCGTCATCTACAAATGGAGGGGAAGGTGGGCTTGCCGGGGCTGTGCCAGGGCTAGAAACACTGAGGACAGACAGAGAAGGCCAGCAGAGGAGCAGCTGAGAGATACCCTCTGGGGACAGCTGGGGACAGTAGTGTTAACTTCTGGCCATCAATGGTGACAGCGGAGAACAGAGGCTCACTAGTGTCACGTGTGTGTCCAAAGCGACCGCCCCCACCCCCACCCCCGACCTGGGAGGTGACAGCCCATTAACTGTCCTCACAGCTGTCTTCACAGCTCCTAGGCCACTGTGGAAAGTGTTCATCTTCCCGAAGTCTGTGGTCTGAGGACACAAGCGGACGACCCCTCCTCCCTCACCACCCCTGTCTTCTGCTTCCCAGGTACCTGGGCCTGCAAGTGCTCTACAAGGTTCTGGGCACACTGCTGCTCTTCTTCACCAGCTGGAGGGTGAAGAAGAACAGGGAATACAGCCTGCAGGAGAACACCTCGGGTCTCATCTGACGTCATCGCCCCCGCTTGCCCTGACCCAGAGACCGGGCCCCGCCTCCCTCCACACCCAGCTGTATTAACTAGTGTTAACGTGCCTTTCCCTTTCCTTCCTTCCTTCCTTCCTTTCTTCCTTCCATTCCTTTCTCTTTATCTCTTCCTTCCTTCCCTCCATTTTCTTTCTTCCTTCCTTTCTCTCTCTCTCTCTCTCTCTCTCTCTCTCTCTCTCTCTCTGTATCCCTCATGGTTCTGAGCACTGAACTGCAGTGCTCAGTTTCTCCAACTCCTTGGAAGGGATCCGCCACATAGACAGGCTCTCCTCAGCACTGGGCCCTCCAACAAGATGCCCATAACCAGGCAGCCTGTGCTCTCTCAGGAATACTTAAGTAGAGTGAGAAAAGGGGACCAAGCCTTCCATACCAAGCAGACCAACTCTGCTCCGACTCCACCCACGACCCCCCCCCCTCCCCCGCAGAGGCAGAGGAACAGGCTGGCTCCTTAACAGCCAGAACTGGGCTACGGGAGCTGGCTGTGGCCACTTTTTATCTGAATTCAACCCAGCGTGGAACCCAGAATAGGCTGGCTCCCCCCTAGATTTCCCACTTTCTGCCCTTGAGGCTGACTTGGAAGCTGCCATTTGGGGCGTGTAGCCCTCTCTATAGCCTACACCCTGGTATCAGAGCAGGCGCTAAGGAACCAGAGATTAGGTCATGCAAACACTGCTCGTAGGAACCTGAGGTCTCTACCCTGCTATCAGCATACGCTTCTCTCTGCATTGCAAGCTGAGAAAGCCAAGAGGAGCCCAACTAAGGAGGGCCCAGTCTCCACCCTCACAATGGAGACCAGACCCATGCCCCTCACAGACCCGAGAGGCCATCCCTGCCATTCCCCGGAAACAGAAGAGTGGTCGCATGTGGACTTCACTGACTGGAGTTCAGCTCATGCACAGAGGAGCAAGGGGGAGGGGGAGTGTTAAGGGGGCACATGAGATGCAGCCAGAGCTGGATGTCAGAGCAGAGCGGATGTCACCTGTCACTGTGCTAGACGGGCAGCCAGGTTGATTTGCGTACAAACACGTTGTATTCATTGACACGTTCTCAGCTTCTTCTCCCTGCATCTGGATGGAGGTGGGCCCATTCCGTGGGCCCGGGCTGGGGGCCACTACTGTTATGCAACAGAGAGCCAAAGGCCGAGGCCCAGGAAGGAAGCCCTTTACCTGCTTATTGGAAACTGACTTGGCGCTCAGCAGTGATGCTACATGGCTCTCTGAGAGCCCCGCCCCCTTGTAAATCTTCCCTCCTTTTGCACCAGGACCTTCTCCCACAGAGCGCTTGGTGGGCAGCAGGGACACACTCACATATTGTCAGGCATAGCAGGTGCCCAAACATTGGCAGAGAAGATCCTGACCTGACCCACCCATGCCATTTAGGGCTCCCACGAGCCTGGCTCTGCTTCTGACCCTGCGTGAGATGGAGAGCTGGTTCACTGTGTCCCCGAGGCAGCCAGGCAATTGTCACTGCCTGATGTGACATTTAAGTGCCTTCCAGAAATGCCTTAGATGGTGAGAAGCTAAAAGGTTTATGTCAGTCTGGCCAAGCTACCGTGAGACTGAAGTCTTCGTGGAAGCCATCGGTACCGTCAGCATTCTCTCACAAACCACCGGGCTCAGTTCCACAGATCTTACTGAGGAGGAGGCTCCACACAACCTCACGGGCCAGTTTCAGCGTGTGCAATGGTTCTGTTTGGATTCTCTGCAACTAACCCTGGGCTTATTTGTTGCGATTTAGCCAGATTCTGAAGGCACAGCCTTCAGCCGACCTCACAAACAATGAATGCCAACCTTTGGGTTCTGAAAGATTGCTTGGCCCACAAGCCTTTATTCTAATATGTTAATATATTATAATTTTGTTATGGGTGTAAGTTGGTGTGTATGGGTGTGATTTGTGCTGTGTGCAGAATTTGCGCCTTCTAGACAAAGAAGTGCCCATGCTCCAGCCTTTCGGGCCTGTAGCCAAAAACACCAGAGACCCTGTCACTCTCAAGCCATCAGCCTAGTGCTAAGCAGGCCCCAAGTGCTGCCTTTGAGTTCAGATCCAGAAATGGGCTTGGCCACAGACACTATATCGTGAATACCACAGTCACAACTGATCCAGCAAATCGTGCCTCTCAAGCGCCACAGGAGCCCCTGGCTCCTGAAAGATCTCACTTTCTTTTCAATTAGAGAGTAAAGTGTCACAGGCTCCCGTGAGTGCATCGTGCTCAAGATTACTGTTAAAATGCAGACACACTCTGCACCAAGCCTGAGTCCGTTTCTATGGCTGTAAAGGGGATCCAGAAATTCCGTTTTCCAGGCAGACGAAGGCAGCCCTCAAGCTCACCCATGCGTTGGCACCAAGTCCAGTCATGACCATGAGGATTAACCACCAGAGGTGCCTTTACATTTATAAGGGCCATGATAGGTCTTTGGTCTCCTTTCCGTGAAGCTTAGAGCCCCTGTAGGGTCTGACTCAGGGCCCCAATCTCCATCCTGGGCACAACTGCAGCTATATCTTTCTCTGCCACCCCACCCAGTCCTAGGAAGCCCTTCCCTGTTTACCACCCTATCTTCCTCGTGCCATCCAGCCTCACAAGGCAAGAATGGAAGAAGAGAAGGATATCTCTAGCAAGCATCCTTTGGTCCCAAGCCTTCTGCCAGACTCCTCCTCACAGTTCATAATGGAGTTCACACTAGAAAATAAAGAATCTTAGTCAGGAATGGTGGAGTGTACCTCTAACCCCAGCACCTGGGAGGCAGAGACAGGTATATCTCTGTGAGTTCAAAGCCAGGCTGATCTACATACTGAGTTCCAGTATGGTCAGGGCTATATAGTGAGACAGAGAGAGAGAGAGAGAGAGAGAGAGAGAGAGAGAGAGAGAGAGAGAGAGAGAGAGAAATCCAAAGTCAAGGAAGCAGCCAGGAAGGCTCACATCACACAACTCTCTCTCTCTCTCTCTTTCTTTCTTCCGAGGTTAGGAGGAGTCTTAGGGAGTGAGAAGGCCCCCTCTTTTCCCACTGAAGTTCACTGACTTGTGAGAGGGAAGTGGAAGAGTCTCTCTAGGGTGACCTAGGTTGGATGATAGAGGTTGGGAGAGCCAGACAATACTTCATTTACCTGCCTTCTCTTCACGTACTCCAAGGATGCCCTAACTACTCATCAAACAAGAGCCAGAGAGCCCTCTGGGCACTGCAAGGGAAAAGGCAGACATGGAGAAAAGGGACACAGAGGAGAGGACATTGAGAAGCAGAGCGGCGAGGATGAGGCACGCACACAGACAGACCTTTCGGGGGAAACACCCTCATCTGGGGACTGGTTATCACAGTCTCACTTGAGAAACAGAGCCATGTTGTATTTTCTTCAACACTTCCAAAGATGGAGAGATACAGCTAGGCTGGGTCCTGGATTACTGTCAGCTTGATATTAAAGTATTGTACTGCAGCTTCCCAGAGAGATTGGCAGCAGTATGTGTGAGGGAGGAGGGGGGATCTTTGCAAATCCAGAAGAAAACCCCCATCTTTCCCAGCCACTGGAACTAAACACTGGAGGGAAAATGTCCATCCCTGCCAATAGGGCTGCGTTCTTTAACCTTTCATCAGTGATTAAATATGTAAACAGGTCCCAGGCAAGCCCTTGACAAATCATTAATGAGAGAGAGCCTTTCTCTCATGACATGCCCTGCCTGTGTATCAGTCTCCACACCCATTTCCAGCCCTGTCCAGTGGCCACAGGACACAGGGCTCCCTATCTTGCTAAAGTCCCTGCTCCCTAGGCACCTGCTGCACTTTGATAACAATTATAAAATGTGCATAGATTCCCTACAGTTTGCCAGGCCATGCATTCACTTTAGCAAACTCCTCAAATCACCCAGAATAGGCTTGGCTAGGCTTCAGTCACATGACACAAAACACATTTATCTCCCATTTGCACAAAGCCCATGGCTTGTTTGGGTGACTCTCTAGGGCAATGGCTTCCAAGAGATACTAACTACTTGGACTTGAGGTACCTCTGTGTCATCAGTCCACAATTAATGAGTCAGGGAAGAAAGCTAAGGAGGTCTCGCACTGGTAAGCAAGTGTTTTGGCAAGAAGGTGCACAGGCTCTCTTCTCAGGCACTTGGCCAGAACTTGTCTCAGGGCGCTACCTAACTGCTGTACGCGTGGGGGAAATCTGATCTTCTCTGCACAAGGAGAAGAGGGAGCCGACTTAGACAGGTGCTGCTAGAATCCTCCACCAAGGGGAGTGATTCTAGATGAATCATTGTGCTCACCAAGGACCCTTCAATTAGCCCCGGTCAGGCTGTTGGAAGAAGTAGAGGCAAGAGGAAGCATCCACAGTGGGTCCCTCCCCAGAGATGAAAAGACGATACCTAGTGATGGGAGAGTGGGGAAGAAGAGGGTCTCAGAAGAGGCAGAAATGATGGACCAAAGGCTGAGAAACATGCAGGGGTTCTCTTTAGTTGGCAGAGATTTTAGGCAAAGGATAAGAAGGCGGAGGAGCTAGAGGGAGGACTGCACATTAAGCATGCTCCCAAGGGGAGGAGCTTATCTCCAAGGGAGGAGTCTCAGCCAGAGCTTCTTCCTGAACTGAGGCCAGCATAACCATCACATCCCACAGATAAGGGCGGTCTTTCCCAGCTGTCAGTCATGCTTTGTTTGTTTAGTAGCTAGTGTGTGCAAGGACCAGATACGACACATTCCCTGACTTTACAGTGTGTATACCTTGAGCAAGGGTAGGAACTAGACACATGACAAAGACCCAAGCGCTATGAATTCAGTTGAGAAATCAGAGAAGGGGCTAGGGCTGATTTCAAGGGTCAAAAGTACAGGCGGAGGGGACAGAGTTGTGAACAAAGGTAGCAAACGTGTGCACATTCTGAGAACTCACTGGTCAGGGGCATCTGACGGAGAACAGCGATAAAGCCAGGAGATCCGTAGGGTCTAGGTTTAGCGGCTCCTTAGAGGTCCTTCAGGGCTGTCCTCCACCAAGCCATGAAGATTGAGGCCAGCCTGGTTCTCTGCCCACTCAAAGACTGGGGAACAGCCTTAGAGGGTCAGTCAGTACCAGGAGAGCATTGCTACTTCAAAATATTGTCCTGGGAGGGGACTGCTACACCCTAGAGAGCAGAAGAGCCACCCTCCCAAGCAGTCCCAGCTTACCCCTGGGATAGCCTCCCTCCCTTGCTTCAGCCAAATGTGGCTCCCCCTTTCTCGCTTCTCTCTCTCCAGGTGGGAGCTGGAGCCCCAGGGGTATAATTGAAGCCAAGTGGGCCAGCTTATTTTAAAAAGGTCTTCTGTTCAGGCTCCCCTAAACTTGTCTTTGGGTCTCTTTGTGGGTCTCACGGTGCATCATTTAAAACGTACACAGCCCCCAGATCTCTAAGAGTGTCTCTTAGAGGTCTCAGATAGGGACAAGCACTAGACTGAATGTTCTGACCCCTCACAAACAGTAGCTTCAAGAAGAGGAATTAGGCGGGGTTAGGGGTGGCGACTCTCGAAATGACAAGAGCGCCCTCCCCTGGGCTAGTTCTGGGACAAGGCGACTGGAATTCCAGAATGGCTCCCGAAGTCGGGAGTGGGTTGACCGATCAGAGAATGCTAGGCACTCCGTGCTGTCGCTGTTTAAAGAGAAGCAAGGGTGCAGCTGGCAGAGAGCGGTGTCCCGGGCCGGTTCTTGCAACTTGACCCTCACTACCCGGCACTGCTGTCGCAGTCCGCCACCAGCGGGCGCCGCTCACCCGGGCCGCGATGAGGTAGCGCCACCTTGGGGGTCGCTTCACGCAGCCTGCAGATAAGGTGTCCCTGAGGCCAGGTAGCCCGCTGCGAAGGGTACCCTTCAAACTCGTCGCCACCCTCTGACAATCTAGGCTTCCCACCCAAGCACCCTCTGGCCTGCAGCGCTCATGCCTTGCAACCTGGCACGGGCAGGCCGGTCACTTGGGGGCATCGTGGGGCCCCTCTCCCGCAGGTGCTGTCAGCCTCCTCACAATCACAGGCTGCAGTATTCAGCGACCGCAGGGTGTTCAGTCAGCTTCCACCTCCACCTTCTAGGTCTCTAGTGTTTACCAGTGTACCTCTTAGGCCTCAGGACAAATCATAATTGCAGGCACTGCCCACCTCCAGAAAAGGTCCCTTC
Source organism: Acomys minous (assembly GCF_964271855.1). Lineage (NCBI taxonomy): Eukaryota > Metazoa > Chordata > Mammalia > Rodentia > Muridae > Acomys > Acomys minous. Next base: position 19,974,597 of record NC_140495.1, on the reverse strand, counting down.
GCTCCTTGTCACCTACTAGGGCACTCTGGAAAGGACTGAGCGCCAATCTCGGAAGCAAAGACAGACTTAGCCAGGAAAGCACACAAACTGGGTCCCAGCGATTGGCTGATCAATTCCAGACATGGTGGTACTTGAAGGAGACTCGCAGACAGACACTTTTTTCCTGATGCAGGGGACACTGAAGTCCCCACCTTTTGCTTCAAGTTTTCCTTCCTTGACTTCTGCATCTCAAGTAATGGGCATTTCAGCCTTAAGTGACCAAGACCGAAAACTTACAAACAAGATGAAAACATATTTGTAAAAAGCCTTCCCTGGCAACGTAAGATGAAAATTTCCGGTTGGCTTGTTCGCTGCATTTTGATAAAAGGACATGAGAAGATGACTTCCACTGTCATTTAGGTGCAGGACAGTGTGACTCTTAGAAAGTCTGTTGATATTGCTTTGTGTACAGTCCGTGCCCACCTCCCCACCCTGCCCTCCTCTGGTGAGGAGCTTCCGCTCACTGCAGGTTAACCTAACTTACGCTAACGCTTCATAAAGACGGTACTATGTAATCCATGCTGATGTCTTTGAGATTTGTTGCTTGTAGTTTTGGTTGTTCGTTCTTTTTTTATTGCTGTGTGGCACTCTCTTGGTTGGCCATGCCATAATTTCTGTATCTATTCGTCACGTTATTTCGATGCCTTCCTATTATTATGAATAAAATGAAAATGAAAATTGTGAGGTTTTTTTGGTGGACCTATGTTTTCAGTTCTGTTGGGGAAATGAAACCTGATAGGTCATAGGCTAAGTAAACAGTTAGCTTTCTAAGAAATTAACTCTTTCCAAAATAATTAATCCCAGCACTTGGGAGGCTGAGGCAGGAGGATCTCTGTAAGTTCGAGACCAGCCTGGTCTACAAAGCGAGCCCAGGACAGCTAAGATTACACAGAGAAACCCTGTCTCGAAAAACAAAAAACAACAAAAACCAAAATTGAATAAACATTTCAGTAGCAATGTAGACATCTCTGGAAACTTTGGTTGGAAAAAAAAATACAACAGCCCAGCTCTGTTGAGGTTTAATTGGCTTAGTTCTGTCAACTTGTTTGGAGAAATGTGTGCAGTCATACGACTATGGCGGCTGGGCATGGGCTCATGTTTTTGAACACTTAGTTCCCAGTGTGGGGAGGGTGTGAGAGATGCAGCCTTGCTGCAACAAGTGCTCTGGGGCCAACTTCTGAGACTTTGAAGCCTCACCTCACTTCCGCATCCCTTTCTTTCTACTACTGGCTACCATTAAAGATGTGATCTCTAAGCTTTCGGCTCCAGCTCCCATGTCTCTCCCCCATAATGGACTCTCCCTAGGGAGAGCAAATTACACTGGTAGTCACTGATGTATTTATATCTTAAACGGTTTTGTAAATCACCTTTTAGATTCTTTCAGAACTCAACCACTGGGGATGATCTGAGGCTTTCCACAAATCCTTGTTCTTTTTGTTTTGTTTGGTTGGGTTTTTTGTTTGTTTGTTTGTTTTGGTTTTTTGAGACAGAGTTTCTCTGTATAGCCTTGGCTGTCCTGGACTCACTTTGTAGACCAGGCTGGCCTCGAACTCACAGCAATCTGCCTGCGTCTGTTTCCCAAGTGCTGGGATTAAAGGCGTGCGCCACCACTGCCTGGCCCTTGTTTGGTTTTTCTTTACTTTTTTTTTTTTTTTTTGTCTTGCTGATCCCCAGATTACATTTTGTATCGAATTGTCTTCAAGTTTATTGAGTTTTCTTCTGCATCCTATAAATAGAGTCTAGTAACCACCCAGGTATATTTTAACTTTAGTTTTATGTTTTTGGTTCTAAAAATACTGTTTCTTTTTTTAAAAATTATCACATCCATGATTTCAATGCTAAGAGACCTTGTATACCAATTAAGATTGTATTTTCCTTTAACTATAGGGCCTTTGAACTATTTACAATAGCCACTTTAAACTTGGCTAAGTCAGACGTCTGGGCCATCTCCTACCTTGGCTGCTTTGATTTCTGGATGTTGGCCACATTTCCCTTCTCGTTTGCTCATCTGGTTTTTTTAAGCATGCACTGGGCATTGAGAGTAATGTTTATAGATACTCCAGACTCCACAATTGTCCTTTTTCCTGTTGCTGAGGATTGGACCCAAGGCCTTGTATGTGTGAGGCAAATGATCAGCCACTGACCTCCACCCCCAGTCTCCTGCTGCCATTTCTTAAAGAATCATGGTCCTCATTTGAATAAACAGTGCATCACCCAGGGCACCAGTTCTCATCCTGTGTGTCATGACCCCTTTGACAAATTCTATCTCCAAAAATATTTACATTACTATCCATAACAGTAGCAAAATTACAGTTATGAAGTAGCAACGAAAACAATTTTATGGTTAGAGGTCGCAGCATTAGGAGGGTTGAGAACCAGTCAGGGTCTCCTGTGGGCTTGAAGGTAGGGATTTTGAGGAAGGTCTAGAGTCAGCTCCCAGACACATCCTTACCTTCCCATGGCACTGGATGTGGACAGAACGCTCTGGTGTCCGTTCTAGCATCTTGAGGGTTTGAGGTATGAGACATGGGACTGGAGAAATAGATGGAGTTAGAGTCACAACCAATCACCTTCCACCTATGCAAGGGAGCTTTCTTTGGTTTCTTACATATCTCATCTTTCTCAAGAACAGCCATGGGACACCCATGAAGAATATTTCAGGATCATGTGCGTGATCCACCAGTGTCTTCTACACAGACACACACATGTGGTGGCCCAAATTCGTCTTTTAAGAACTTATTAAAACATGGGATGATTTTGTTTATTTGGTTGGTTGGTTGGTTGATTGGTTGGTTGGTTGGTTGGTTTGGCCAGCTACATGATGATTCACAATGGTGAAGGACTCACACAGACACACGGTCTTGGGTCACCTCAATGGTTTTGTACTCATAGTGTCTGAAGGACTCATAGGGTTGTATCTTGATTGCTTGTCTGGGCTTGCTGTTGTCTTAAGAATGGAAAGAATGTTCTCCTACAGCTTTTTTTTTTTATCTGTTGGGTAGAAATCTATGGCCTCTGAAATCGTCTCCCAGTCAAAGCAAAGTAGCACTAGTCATAAAATGATTGATTGGTTGAGCCATGTTGTCTTCGAGTTTTCATTGCTGAGGTAAAACACTGGGACCAAGAGCCACCAGGAGAGGGAAGGGTTTATTTTCACCTTACAATTCTCATCACAGTCCATCACTGAGGGAAGTCAGGGCAGGAACCTGGAGGCAGGAGCTGATGCAGAGGCCATGGAGGGGTGCTGCTTACTGCCTTGCTCCCCGTGGCTTACTCAGCTTGATATCTTATAGCACCCAGGACCACCATCCCAGGGGTGACCCCACCCACCATGGGCTAGGCCTTCCTAATTACACTAGCTGTAATGCCGCCAAGGCACAAACACACAGCATCATAGATAAATCTTGCAAATGTTTTGCTGAGTGAAGGCTAAAACACAGAACACAAACCCAACAATTCCAAAGACAAACAGCGAAAAAGAAGAGGTCAAATATGGAGGTAGAAATGTTAGTGGCATGGAGGAGGGGGAGGGGTGTTGCCTGCAGCAATAGGAAATTTCCTGGACTCATGGCGGGCACCTTGTGTTGTCGTAATTCATTTGGTCGCGCACTCTTACGTCTTGTACCTCTGTGTACTGAGCTCCCCAGTATAAAAGATCACAATGTCATGCGTGGGCCTCAGCTCGACACTACAATAACTACCCCCATCACCCCCAGGAATTAAACAAGGAATCATCTGGGAAGTCAAATTCATACCTAACATTTTCTACGGGTTTATTTAATTAGGGGTTTTGAGGGATTTCAGATTCTAGTCAGCACTGGTGGGTCTATTATATTAATAACATGCTACAGACTTTGGGAAAGAAATGTTTTCATGTTAAAATGTCCTGATGGGAAAGCATTCTCCACTGTGGAACTCGTACCCATAGGCCTCTCCATTTATGAAGTTGTTTGAAGGAGGGGCTGTTATGACTGCGCTCCAAGGGACTGCCTGCTCTAAAATTCATTTTCCCTAGACATGGCCTCAAGCCAAAAGTCTGACTTTTTTTTTTTCCTTGCTAAAATCTAAGAGAAAGGTGACATTTCTTCCTGATTTCTTAGTCTGCAGTCATAGGGAGAAAACAAATTATGTGGGAAGAAATGGGACCGTCAATTGTAACACTAGGCATAATTTATAATAATAGGCCAGCCTGTTATTATAGCTTGAAACCCATTTGGATCTGAAAGTATTGCAATTAGTAGGCTTTTAGACCCAACCATCTTCGTCCGTTTGTTCCCCCCTCAACAGAGTGCAGAATTTATTTATTAGATGAAAGCTTAGTTATTACTATATGGCTTAATTTTATACTTGAAAAGTGCTTATTTCCAAAAACGCCTTTTGTTTGTTTGTTTAAAATAAAGTCTAACCCTCTATCCATGAATTAGAAAGAAAGAAAAAAGAAAAAAAGAAGGAAGGAAAGAAAGAAAGGAAGGAAGGAAGGAAGGAAGGAAAGAAGAAAGAAAGAAAGAAAGAAAGAAAGAAAGAAAGAAAGAATTCACATAAGCTTACTCACATCTCAGAGATGAAAACTCCCAGTTTCACTCAGCTTTCTCTGAGGTTGCCAAGATGGCCGCTGGGCCGGCCCTAAGAAGGCAGAGGAAGGACGGTGTACATCAGCCTCTGCCAAGGGGACAGTGAGTCAGGAAGTTTCAAACCACTTAGGTGTTTATCTCAATCTAGGAATGCTAGCACATCCTTGTATTGAATACACAAGTCTATAAGTTCGTATCACATGTACATCAATGGAGAAGAAAGGAAGTAGGCATCTCACCAATAACTTCAGTGCGTGAAGCGTATTCAGCTGCAGCCAGTCCTGTATCCAAATATTCCGTCCATCCCATCTGTCAGCGTACCCACCACGTTACTGTGCCCTATCTGCTTGCTTATCTACATTATTTACTCTAGCATCCACCCAGTCAGACACTTGTCACTTGTCCTAGACAAAGCTCCTCGCCCATCCACTTACCCAACCTTCTGTGCACCTATCAACCCTCTCACTGACAAATCGCATCCTCCCATCCCCCATCTGTCACTTTTGTTTTCTTTTTCTATTCACTTGTCCATCCAACCGGCTCGTTGGTTTACATGATAATCTTTCTAGAGACCTGTGTCACTCCCCAGATGGAGACTTTCCTTCTCTGACTTGTCTGGATTCATTTCATTGTCAGCAATCATGAGAAGAGCACGCGTTCCATGGGCTTAGTAAGGTCTGTCGACTCATGCCCTAATTGCCACCCAAGTAAACATCATTGCAACAGACACTACGGATCTTGTAGTATTGTCCCAAACATTGGGTCTTCTGTTATCAATCTCCTAATAGTTATATATTCTCATCATATATAACCTCCACTATAAATGTTTAAACAACAAATTGGACATGATATACACCACTCTAAGAGCTTTGGTAAATAAGTATTACATGAATTATACATTTATTCCAAGATATGAAAAGGAAAGTTAGAAAAATTGAGAAGGAATAATAAACCACTTAAAAAGAGCCATTCAGAAAATGAGACATGGGGCTGGAGAGATGGCTCAGTGGTTAAGAGCATTGGCTGCTCTTCCAGAGGAACTGGATCCAATTCCCAGCACCCAGTGACAGCTCACAACTGTCTGTAGCTCCAGTTCCACGGGGTTGGATACCCTCACACAGACATATGTGCAGGCAAAATACCAAAGCACATAAAATAAAAATAAAGATAGATCAAAAGAGAGAAAGAAAATGAGACACAGTTGATCTTTTGTTTGTTTGTTTTGTTTTAGACAGGGTCTCACTCTATAGTTCTGGCTGGCCTGGAACTTGCTATCATGACCAGATTAGCTTTGAGGTCACAGAGGTCCACCTGCCTCTGCCTACCTAGTGATGGGACTAAAAGAGTGTGCTGCTGGCCTGGAGAGAGGGCTCAGCGGTTAAGAGCACTGGCTGCTCTTCCAGAGGTCCTGAGTTCAATTCCCAGCAACCACATGGTGGCTCATGACCATCTATAGTGAGATTTGGTACCCTCTTCTGGTGTATGGGCATACATGTAGGCAGGATACTATATGTAATAAATAAATAAATCTAAAACAAATAAATAAAATAAAAATAAGTACAATTTTAAAAAAGTGTGCTGTAAGCTCCAACTTTTCCAAGCCTACTTTATTTGGGGTTCTTTAAATGTTTATACCTCCCTTCCAACTCACCTACCTTAGATAGAAGATAAAGGAGGTTTATGGGAACAGGAGAAGTAGACCTTGTTAAATTCAATTCTGGAAGCGATTCCCCCAGAGTAGTCGGCAGGATTTCAACAGAACAGCAATTCCTCCAAAGTTGCTGCTGGATGGAACCTGGAACGGCAGCCAGAGCCCGGAGCCTCAAAGCCTTCGCTGGAGCTTCTTGAAGTACAGAGATAAATAGCCAAATAATACCAAGACCCAAAAAGCCCTGCCTCCTGTTTTGAGCTCATATATATATATATATATATATATATATATATATATATATATATATATTCTCCTCTTAGAGTCTGTACTAGGATGTTTTTCAGCCAGCAAAAACCGAGCACCTCCCCACCCCACCCCCACCTCCGATGAAGTGGTTTGATTTCTAAATGGATAAACATCACCTGCTCTAACCCCATCCCACACTTGGGATCAAAACAAAAACATGTGCTTATCCACTACAGTGTGCCACTGTTGTGGTTGATTATCAGTATGGTCTAATAATGTTTATTATTAGGCCTATACTTACTATTATGGCAATATTTTATAACCTACTAGCAATCAATCAAGATATAGACACCTGTTATATTATTAAATAGCCTTCGTTAACCTGGGGCAGGGCAGATATTAATGCCCTAAACTACTTCCCATGGTAGTATCCCATACCTGCCCCAATCCCATGCCATCTGCATTTAATAATTTCTATCAAGCTACCTCCCATCCATAATCCCAAATACTTGCTCATTATCATCATCTGGTCCAAGTCTCCATCCACGCCGGCCATGTGCTTCTTCTCCTCCACCTAACTCATAACGGAACCTTCTTCTCCTCCTCTTCTCTGGTCTCTTCTCCCTCAAGCTTCTCTGTCTTCCCAAGCCCTGGAACCTTAGCCACGCCCACCCCATTTGCCCTGCCCAGGTGTGATGGCCTTTTATTGGTCAAACAGGTTAGGCTCTTACACAAGGTACAAGATGGGGCAGAGACTGCAAGCAGTAATTAGCACCAAAATACATCAGACCAACCTCCAGCATGCCAGCATGTCTGGCATAGGCACAATTTGGTTTTATTTTTAATACGTACTTGAAGATAGTGTAGGGATAACAAGATAGTAAAGAAATAGAAAGTTTAGAAAAGGGTTTATTTGACTTTCAACTCCAAATTAGAGTCCAGCATTCATTTCAGGCAAGTCAGGGTAAGAACTCAAGCAACTGGTCACACTACATCCACAGTCAAGAGCAAAGAGAGAATAAAGGTTCACATAACTATTTTGTTAGCTTGCTCTCACGTAGCTTTCTCCTTTTGGATAAGAGATGCCCGAGAGCCCCAGATGCTGGACATGAAGCTGCTGGGTTTTTGTGTTTATCCTGCTGGGCTTTGATTTTGTTTTAGCCAGAGCTTTCCAGTTGTGCCCACATTCTTCCCCTTTGGAATAAGAATGCCTAGGGAATGTCGCTACCCACAGTGATCTGGATTTTCTACATCAATTAACAATCAAGACAGTCCCCCCCCCACCCCCCCACCCCCCGCCCACCCCGCAAGCCAACCTGATCCAAACAGCCTCTCTCATTGACAGTCTCTTCCCAGAGGAGTCTAGGTTGTATCAAGTTGACAGTAAGAAGTAGCCAGTACATATGGATTATAGATTGTAAAGATATTGGCTATGCACACTATAATAATGCTTACTAAATTCAAAGAGGTTTTTCTAAATGGTAGGTTAGAGAAAACCATAAAAGGATATGTTTTTAAAATATAGTAGGTTTGAATAATAAGGGCATGGATGTTCTAGTAAAAACTGGTAAATCGTTGGATGATATTTTAAAAGACAAAACAGAGCCAAAGAGAAATTTAATAAACTGGAAGGTTAATCAAAAGAAAATATCCACAAAGTAGAATGAAATGACAAGAGAATGGAATACATAAAATAAACAAATTACTATGAAGATGTGGTCATTAATCTTTTGTTTTATTTTGTTTTTTGAGCAGGGTTTCTCTGTGTAGCCTTGGCTGTTCTGGACTCACTTAGTGGACCAGGGTGTCCTTGATCTCACAGCGATCCACCTGCGTCTGCCTCCCAGAGTGCTGGGATCACAGGCGTGCGCCACCGCATCCAGCTTGTGGTTATTAATCTTGATTGTCAACTTGACATGAGTTAGAATCACCTGGGAAACAAATCCCTGGTGCGTCCGTAGGAGATTTCCAAGGAGGTTTAACTGAATGGAAGACCCACCCTGAATTTGGGCAATACTATTCCATAGGCTGTGGTGGTTCAGGCTGAATAAAAAAGATAAGGAGGGCAGAGTGTTGCGCTCTCTCTCTCTCTCTCTCTCTCTCTCTCTCTCTCTGTGTCTCTCTGTCTGTCTGTCTGTCTGTCTGTCTGTCTGTCTGTCTGTCTCTCTCTCTCTCTCTCTCTCTCTCTCTCTCTGTGTCTCTCTCTCTCTGTGTCTCTCTGTCTGTCTGTCTGTCTGTCTGTCTGTCTGTCTGTCTGTCTGTCTCTCTCTCTCTCTCTCTCTCTCTCTCTCTCTCTCTCTCTCTCTCCCTCCTTCTTGTCTCTGGACACAATGTGACAAGCTGCCTCGAGCTCCTGCCATGACGCCTTCAGCATCGATTATACCCTCCAATCATGAGCTAAAATGAACCCTTCCTTTCTTCAATTGCCTCTGGAAGGAAAGAAGAAATGTAAGGAATAGAGAAGGGCTAACTCTAAGTATAGTCCTGGAAGAGGGAAAGGAGAGAGTGATATGAAAGACATTCAGTGCGGTGAAGGGAGGCGCGTTAAGGCTGTGGGTAGAATGGTCAGAAGTGGCTGTAGTTGTTAATGATATTTGTTCCATTAAGAAATATCTAACCCGGGGGCTGGAGAGATGGCTCAGAGGTTAAGGGCACTGACTGCCTCTCCAGAGGTCCTGAGTTCAGTTCCCAGCAACCACATGGTGGCTCACAACCATCTATAATGTGATCTGATGCCCTCTTCTGGTGTGCGGGTGTACATGCAGGCAGAGTGCTGTGTACATAATAATAAATAAATCGAAGAAGAAGAAGAAGAAGAAGAAGAAGAAGAAGAAGAAGAAGAAGAAGAAGAATCATCTAATGCACCAGCACAACAGGAAGCATCACTGAGCTTCAGGATACAACATTGTAAATTCATTGAAAGGAAAGTGCCTGAAAAGGAATAGCTTTCTAGGGAAATGCTTTCTTAGTTTCAGTGTACAGAGACTCCTGTAGCTGTGGTCTGGGGGAACCAGGCTGTATCTCAGGCTAACAGCAGAACTTGGCATCAATTCACATGATTGCTTATTTTACAGGCATGCAAGATTGGGGGTGGGGCATGATCATGGAGGCTTGCACTAAGGGCCCAGGCAGTTGCTGAGGCCAAGCGTTGTGCAGAGGGATTAGATTCCTTGTATGGAACTCTTGAGCAGGTTATGTTCAAAACTGGGAAGGTAAGGTGAAGGTCGTAGTAGGGAGCTCAGGATACTGGAGATGCCACACGAGCAAACAACAAAACTTCCCAAGTCCATGGGAGCCCAGATGATGCCACCAAGAGTCCCAAATGCTGGACATGAAGCTGCTGGGTCTAGTGTTTGTCCTGCTGTGTTTCCTGACATGACCCCATTCTTCCACTTTGGGATGATACTGTTTACTATATGATGACAACATATATGAAGTACGTGACTTGCTTCTCTGATTACACAAGTTAAGTGACTTCCTTGAGTCTTACAAGAGACTCTGGACTATTGAACAGCATTGGGATTATTGAGGCTTGGCGAGTTCCTAGAGACAGACTAAATGCATTCTGTCCTGTGAGATGGACAGGAGACTTTCAGAATCAGGAGTGAAATGTTGCGGCCTAAAATGAGGTGTTTGAGTTATCAAGTTGTCGAAAGGTGCACTTGAGATGGTTAACTCAGACAGTCAACCTGATGGGAGTAATAGACACCTGAGGTATTGCAGCACATGTTTGGTCGTGTCTATGAGAACTTTTCTAGAGAGGACTGAGGAGGGGTGGTCAGACCTGAACGTCAGCAATCCATGATTCAGGGTCCCTCAGGGAATGACTAAAAGGGAAGAGGGGGGTGGGGAAGAGGAGGAGGGGGGAGGGGGAGGCAAAGAGGAGGAGGAGGGGGGAGGGGAAGGGAGAGGGAGAGGGGGAGGGGAAGGGGGAGGAAGCTGAGCACTGACATTTTCCCTTCTCTGTTCCAGTAGGAAGCTGGGAGGTGAAAGTTCTGTCATGGTGGACTGATACTCTCAAACTCTGAGCCAAGAGAAATGCATTTTTCCCTTCAGTTGTTTCCTGTCAGGTATCTGGTCATAACAACAAGAAAAGTAACTAATACACTAGTTTCAAGATCATGTTGGCCTGAGAACTCAGTAACGTGTGTCAGCTTAGCACTAATATCCCATTGGAGGGGTAATAATATATTACCTTTAAATGACTCTAAACTTACCAACATAGGGCATTCTTCACAAACTTCTCATACTTTTGCAGCCAATGTACATAACAGCAATTATTGTAATTAAAATATGCATATTGATTCACTTTCAAAAAACTGTCTCAAGTCATTATTTTTGGTTTGCATTATAAAAAGCTGCAAATAAATGTTTGTTCTTATTCTTGCCAGATCATAAATAATTTTTCCTCTTTCTTTGCCATTTCAAAATTAGATGCTTCACATGAGAGTGTAATCCTAGGAAGGGAACAAATCCTGCTGACATTTTTATCTTTGTTTATTGAATATCTGGCCAACATTTGTTTTGAAGTTCTCATAAGTCTGGGTTATTTACCTAAAATTTCTGGAACATTTTCTAGCATGGTTGAGCTTAGTTTTATTTATATCTAGCTGAGATTATTTTTGACATATATAAAATGCCCAAAATATTTTTACTTCAGATTCTGTTGAGACTTTGAGGCCACAAGTAGACAAAATTTTGTAAAGTAATTTGGAAATTCTCAAAGATATTATATCAAAATCTCATGCCACATGAGTTACTTAAACTTTAAAAAGTACTTGTAATTTTTATAACATTGGATCAATTATTTTTGATAATGTGAAGAATGGAACGTGGTCTATAGAAAATTCATTATCAGGTGCCTTAACTGAAGATCAATTTTTCAGTGATCTTCCTTGTCTGCATATTTTAAATATAATTTCCATTACTGAAATAATAATTTATTCCTGACATTTCTCCATTTAGAATGTTATTGTTGTTATTTTGGATGCAAGAATGTCAGCTATCTTATGTGGTCAATATTATGACTTAGACCTTGGGAAACGTACTATACATCTGCTTCTGGTGTCAGCATAATAACTCCATTACTTCTTGTTGACCTGTAATGAGATTCTTAGCCAACTCGGTATTAGTTGAAAATATCTATGACTCTTGTCTCATTTGGTTTTGTTTGTTTGTTTTTGTTTTTGTTTTGCTGGTTTTTCAAGAGACAGTTTCTCTGTGTAGTCTTGGCTATCCTGGACTAGCTTTGTAGACCAGGCTAGCCTTGAACTCACAGCGATCCGCCTGCCTCTGCCTCCCGAGTGCTGGGATTAAAGGCCTGCACCACCACCGCCCGGCCTTGATTTTGGTTTTTCAAGACAGGGTTTCTCTGTGTAGCCCTGGCTATCCTAGAACTCAATCTGTAGACCAGGCTAGCCTTCAACTCACAGATCTGCCTGCCTCTGCCTCCTGAGTGTTGGGATTAAAGGTGTGCACCGCAGCACCGCCATCACTGCCACCACTTGCTCTCTTTGTTATTTCTAGTTTTTTTTACACAGGAATTTAACTTTTGTTGTTGTATGCTATAACAAGTTTTAATTGCTCTCATTATGACATTTGTACATAACTTCCTCCAGTTTCTTCTTTCTCTCTCTCTCTGTGTGTGTGTGTGTGTGTGTGTGTGTGTGTGTGTCAGGGTGTCTTCCTTGATCGGCCTCCATTTTACTTTTGAACTAGGTCTCTCCCTGAACCTGGAGCTTGCCAATTTAGCCAAACTGGCCGGCCAGCAAGCACCATGGATCTACCTATCTCTGCTTCCTTGGCACTGGGCATACAGATCATCAAGCCCAGCTTTTATGTGGGTGTTAAGATCAAACTCCGGTCCTCAGGCCTGCGCAGTAAGCACTGAGCCATCTCCCCTACCCCTGTTTTGTTTTGTTTTGTTTTGTTGTTCTGGTCATTGTACTATTGTCTCCACTAGATTCTACATTTACACTTTCATTTTATACTTACAGCGTTGTACACTCGGTTTCTCTTTAATTAATTAATTACTGTGTGTGGTATGTGCGAGAGCATGTGTGTTGGATTTACCTATGAATAGTTGTATGTGCCTAGTTTTGTATGCAGAAGCCAGAGAAGGAGGTCAGGTGTCTTGCCTTATTGCTCTCCATCTTCTTGCCTGGAGACAGGGTCTCTCACTGAGCATGGAGCTAGGCTGGCAGCGAGCAAGCCCCAGGGATGCTCCAGTCTCTGTGCCACTGCAGGGAAGGGATTTCCAGATTCCTGTGACCACACCTGGCTTGTTATGTGGGTTCTTGGCATTTGAACTCAGGTTCTCAGCCTTGCCCACACAGCGAGCTTTAGTACCCATTAAGCCGTTTCCATAGCCCCTATACAGTTTTTTTAAACTGGGAAAATAATTTAATTAGCAATTACAACTTATATAGGTCCCACCGTACCTATATTGGCTGGATATAATATTGCACTATTATACTGATTATATAAATATATAAATAAATTCATGCTGAGTCAATCCATTAGCGCTGACTAGAAACACAAAGTACTTATGCATAATTATAGAAAATCCTGTGACACAATGATACAATAAGTTATGTAATGCAACAATTGGAGCAAATTATAGTCCATAAAAATTACAAAGTTGTGTTTTAAAAAGAAAATATTTTACACTGTTTCGGTGTTTAAGTTGTGATATTGATATTAGCCATATTTGTGTGGAAATCACACTGTTAGGGAAAACGTCCAAGCCAGGCACAGTGGCACATGCCTGTAAGCCCAACACTTAGGGAGGCGGAGACAGGCAGATCTCTGAGTTTGAGGCTAGCTTGGTCTATAAAGCAAATCCAGGTCAGCTAGGACTACACAGAGAAACCCCATCTCAAAAAAAGAAAAAAAAAGAAAAGAAAAGAAAAAAGAAAAAAAGAGAAAGAAAAGAAAAGAGGAAAAGAGAATAAAAACAGTACAGGTGCTTCTTCAAAGTTAGCCATAAGACAGAGAAATCTAACTCCTGGGCACTCATGACAGTGGCCTGGAGGTATATGTTAACACCAAAATCTGTATGTTGATGGCAGTCTTCTTTATAATTTCCCCAAATTAAGACAATAAAACTATATTATAATTGACAAACAAAATAAGAAAAAAAACAATAGTCCATCTAAATAATGGAATACTACCAACAATAAAAAGAAATGAACAATTTAGCCCATTCACAAAACGGAGGAAGCTTAACTAATTTTCCTAAGTGAGATTAAAATTGATCCCAAAGGCTATGTATTGAATGATCCCATTTGTATGACATTCTGGAAAGGACAAAGCCATGGGAGCAGAAAGCAGGTCGGCAGCTGCTTGAGACTGGAAAGAAGGGATGCATTCATTGTTGTGAGGGAGAGAACGGATGCCAAGGACAGTTCTGGGTGATGCTGTAATGGCAGATACGGAACTCAACATCTGTAGGAACTACTACAACACATGTACAGTATGAAAATGTCACGTGCAAACTAAGCTATCAAGAGAGCCCAAGGTGGAATGCAGACTGATACAGTCAAGCTCTACTGTAAATTAATGGCATAACCATATCTTAGTTTTTTTCCTGGTACTGTAATAAAATGCTCTGATAAAACCAACTTAAGGGGTAAAAGGTTTGTGTTGGAAAGGGTTTTTTTTTTTTTTTTGTCATCTTGAACCAAGTACGGGTCATCTGGGAAGAAGGGGACCCCAGCAGAGAAAATGTTTCCATTATATTGGCCTATAGGGGCATTTTCTGACGGGTTGATGTAGGAAGACCCAACCCACTGTGGGCAGCATCACTCCTGTGCAGATGATCCTGGATTCTATTAAAACAAAACAAAACAAAACAAAAACCAAAAACCAGAAAGACAAAACACAACAAAACAAAACAAAAACAAAAAACAAAAAAAAAAACAAGTTCAGCAAGTCATGAGGAGCAAGCCAGTAGCAGTATTTCTCTTAGGCCTCTACTTCAGCTCCTGTCTCCAGGTTCCTGGCCTGACTTCCCTCAATGATAGACTGTATGTAATCTGCAAGGTGAAATAAGCTCTTTCCTCAGTCTGCTGTCGGTCCTGGTGTTTATCACGGCAATAGAAACCAAACTAGAATGAGGTTTATTTCAACTCACAAGTCCAAGAAAAATGTCCCAAAGGCAAAAAAACAACAAAAAAGACAACAAGAACACAACAACCTTCACACATAGGAGGCTCCGTTTTGTGAAGATCCAATTCATTTAAAGGAAGAAAGCCCACCTTCAATGAGTTCCCTGTTGCTTTAAAGTCTAAGAAAGTGTTTCCCCAAGGCCAGCACGCAAAAGCTGATGTGGCTGTGGTTTAGAGATACCAGGCTCCATCCCAAGCTAATAGCAGAATCTGACAGTGTGGCATATACAAGATTTGGAGACTCCTGGTGAGCAGCCAAGGCCCAGAAGTGTGTAGAAACTCTGTCTCGAAAAGAGAAAAGAAAGATAAAAGAAAAAAAGAAACAAAGTAAGAAAACAAACAAATAACCCAAAGAGCCTGATAGCTACTGCAGAAACTGAACTGGTATTTCTTAAACCTTTCCATAAAGAAAACCAAGAATTAATGGCTTCATTAGTTATTGCCAAGCAACTTAATTTTTTTTTTCATTGAAAAAAATCTTAGCTGGGTATAGTGGCTCACACCTTTAATCCCAGCACTCAGGGGGCAAAGGAAGATGAATCTCTGAGTTTGAGGCCCGCCTGCTCTACAGAGGACAGCCAGTGCTACACAGAAAAAAAAAACCCTGTCTCAAAAACCCAAAAATAATAAACATTTAAAAATCTTCATTTATGTGTCTATGTGAGTGTACACCACATGACTGTGAGTGCCCGTGGAGACCAGAAAAGGGAGTCAGAGCTCCCTGAGGCTGGTCATGAGCCGCCTGATGTAGGTGATAGAACAGAACTCTGACCCTCCTGAGGCACAGGAAATGCTCTTAACCACTGAGTCATCTCTCCGGACCTTCCGTCCAACTTTTAAAGAAGTAATACCAATTTTGCACAAACTCTTGCCAGGAATTGATGATTGCCCTTGTACTTCTCAGTTCATTTTGTGAGGCCAGCATGACTCTGCTACCCAAACCAAACGGCATTTATAAGAGAAGGAAGTTGCAGGCCAACATCACTCACAAACATAGATGAAAATAAAAACATGCCAAATTTTTAGAAGGCCAAATCTAACTTTATATAAAAGAACAGCTTATTATATTCAACTAAGGATTATCCAAAGAGTGAAAGGATGCGGAGAACACACAAGCCACTGTGGTCCACACCGTGGCACATCTCTCAGCCCTAAATGGAGTGAACTACCATGACAAACAGCATCTCGAGAACTGCCATGGAGCCATCCTGAGTAGA
Source organism: Acomys minous (assembly GCF_964271855.1). Classification (NCBI taxonomy): domain Eukaryota; kingdom Metazoa; phylum Chordata; class Mammalia; order Rodentia; family Muridae; genus Acomys; species Acomys minous. The sequence continues at coordinate 19,958,705 of NC_140495.1, read as the reverse complement.
AAAGAAAGGCCAGCCCCCTAAGGTTACATGACATGTAATTTCACTCAGATTCTTGAGATGGTGAAGTTTAAGAAACCTAAATAGTTCAGCGACTAGAGTGAGGGAGGCGATGCAGGCAGGAGGAAATCGGGAACAGGAGGGTCCTCACGGTGATGGGAATGCTTTTTTTTTTTTTTTTTTGCTTGTCTATCTACAGGCTGTGACAGTGAACTTGAAAGATGCTCCCGTGGTGGAAGATGGGGGGAAGTTAAGATGAAGGACCCACAGGGTCTGTCTTTCTTGCAACTGCTTGTGAACATTTAATGACTTCCAAATAGGGAGTAGTTCGTAGTACTTTTTTTTTAACACAAATAGACAAAGGCAAATATCTAAGACCTTCTTGAAGAACATGAAGAAACATGGGAAGAAGGTAGCTAGATGCTCTGCCAACAGTCTTTGGTGTAAAGATACCATACAGTAGGTTCCAGCCCACAGTGTATCTCCTCCATGCAGAGCTTTGATCCTTCCCCTGGGTACACCAGGAGGCAGGTAGAGAGCATTCCTATCTGCGTTTTCATTTGCAAAGCAGAAAGCGGCCTGGGTGCTTTTTTTTCCCCCCAAGGTTAATTTCCTGGCTCTGCTAAGGCACTGTGGTTATGTAAGATGCTATCGTGGGGGCTGTCGGATGAAAAGACACAGAAACTTCCTGTACTATTTTTTGAAACCTCTATGTTAGTCTAAAATTATTTCGAGTTTCAAAAACCGGACACGTTTTTTACTGGAAAATGGTTTCAAAACTGGGGCACATGGTGGAATACTAAACAATCGTGGGGAACGAGAGACTGTGCTCTGTACGCGATGAGAAGGAAAGTGCAAGTCATAGGACAGAGTTTGAGATAGAAATGCTAAAGACTCAAGAGAAATGGAAGTGTTGAGGGCCCGCCCCCCCCACCCTCCCACCCCCCACCCCCCACCCCCACCCCCAGTCTCAACAGGCTACACCTGAAGGAAAAGCCAGAGTTCGGGATTTCTGAGTTGGGGAAGGAAGGAACCGAGGAAAACACTCAAAACTCTTAGGAGGTGGGTGTGTGTTCATTGTGATGCGATTTCTCTCCATGTTCCTCATCCAGAGAACGCGCTTAATAGATGGGGCAGGAGGGTACTGTACAGGGTTGCCAACTCAAGGCTTACAGTGGCTATTTTTTCTATCGCATGCAAAGTGCCTGATACCCCAGGACAGAGTAAGGATAATCCCTTCCCCCTAGTGTCTGAGGCGAGGATTCCCACAGCATCAAGATCGCACTGTGTGAACCGAGTCCTGCCCAGACTACAGGAGCCAACCCACCCAACGGAGCTCCCATCATTTGAACCGGAGGCATCTTCATTAGAAGAATCCTGCAATATACTCTGCTCCATGGTTACCCCAGTTGGACTTGGAGTTAAGCCCCGTGAGCTGATTCAGAGGCTCAGAGGTGCCCAGAGAGCATCTGTCCCATTCCTCCTTCCCCAAAGCCCACCTTACCTGTGCGCAAAGAACCAGACATTTGGAGAGGACATACAGGGTCAAGTGATCAGAGAAGGGTGGTCAGGACTGAGCTAGGCTCACCCAAAGGACCATGCCTTCTCCATCACACCTCACTTGCTCTCTCTTGCCTTGATGATGTCCTCAGGCCAGCATGAGAGGGTGTGGGAAGACAGTGCCCATGAGGAGGTGTCAGGTGGAGGATGTGACCTCCTTGGATGCCGTGACCTTCACTGGTCTTTTTTGGTTTGGTTTTTTTTTTTTTTTTTTTTTTTTTTTTTTCGAGACAGGGTTTCTCTGTGTTAGCCTTGGCTGTCCTGGACTCCCTTTGTAGACCAGGCTGGCCTCGAACTCACAGCAATCCACCTGCCTCTGCCTCTGGAGCGCTGGGATTAAAGGCATGCGCCACCATGCCCTGCCACCACTGGCCTTTTACTCACAGGCTGTGCCTTAGTAGTTTCTCTCTGCAGGGGGGTTCCAACCTCTTGAGATTGAGACACAATGCTGCCGCCTACAAACTTCACACTGGAGAACCAGGAAATGGAGTCAACAACGACAACAACAACAAAATGCAAAAATTAACATAAAAAGCTCACCCCAACATCTCATAACGTTTTACCTAAGATTGCAATATTGTGTGGAGGTTGCGTTCATAGCCATCCTGCAAGGCATATGGCCTGTGGACAGTGAGTTGGACAGACCTGCCAGAACTTTCTTGAGCCTATGCTGAATTCCTGAGGCAGCAGCAAACACAGGGCAGAAGTGGGGTGGAGCCTGGTGCCAAACACAGCATGCTTGTGTCTCAGAGAGGCGACCTCCAACTCTGGGGACTCCAAGCCAAAGAAGACCAGAGAACAGAACAGTTGCTCTGATTTGAGTTTTAGGCATTCATTTGAGCACTCCGCAACTATTTCCTAGGCTCTGAGTGAAGGTCTTTGGGATCCCGAGTGGAACTTCAGCTGCTGCTTCCGTGGAGTTTACTGTGAGGCTCTAAAACGCCCTGGGAGACCTAGATTACGTAAGGGGTAAATCCACAAATGCCCGCTGGGACATCTGTAGGCATGGGGCTACATTTCACTCCTGGCTCTCTTTGTGTAACCCACACTACAAAATCCCAAAATGTTCCCAAATAAGCATTCCTTCCCTGAATGGCCAGAGAAGGTCAAGACCAGCGGGGGACAGGAGAGAAAGAGGCGGGCGTTGTAAAGCCTCGATTAACCTGATGTTTTAGATTGGTTTGCCCTGGGAGTCTATTTTGTCCAAGTCTACTCTTTGCTCTCACCCCATTGTGTGCGCCCTGCTGCGAGCACGGAGGTGAATAGGAGCTTGCCCTCCTGTTGTCTAGGAGCTCATTACGCAAAAAAAACAAAAAACAAAAAACAAAAACAAAAAACTACCTAGCAGGGCGGGAAGAGTGTGGTTGCACCGCTGGCCCTCAGGGTCAAAAGAGGTAGGGCACTGGCCTGGGGTTAGTGAAGCTGACTTCTACTACCAGGCTTCACTCCTATGGAGCAGGTTAGGATTCAAACCGTAGGCACATCTTGCCTTCTCTCCCACTGGCCAGATCTCTAGGGGACCACTACTGACCCCCCTCCCCATGAAGATTCTGGGCCTAGATGGGAGGGGCTAACTAGAGGCCACCAGGGGCTACCGAAGAGCCCCGCCCCGCCCCCCCCCCGTCGGTGTCAGGTATCTGCACAACTCCCTACTTGCCACCACACCACACACTGGCCCTTTCCTACCTTCCCGCCCTGTCCGACCACCACTAAGGGTTAGCGCATCTGTATCTGAGGAGAAAGGGACTCATATCTAGGTGTCAAAGACCAGAAGCAAATGTCCCCTTGACCACCTCACGTCTTCCCCCCGCCCCCCCCGCCCCGCTAGGTGGGTGGGGGAGACAGAAGTAGTCTGGCAAAGCTAGCCGCTCCAAAGGAGCCGCCTTTCGTAGGCACAAGGGGAGGTGGCTCTCCCGGGCGGGCTGCGGGGCGGGGGTGGAAGCTGGCGCACGCCCCCCCCACCCCACCCCAAGCCCCGCAAACCCACGGGCCCCGCATGACATCAGAGGTTGGGGAGCGCACAGAGCGCAGGCGCGGGCGGAGCAGGCGGGCGGGAGGGGGTGCGTGGCGCTGCTCGGAGAGCGCTTCTCCGCCCAGCTCGGTCCCTGCGCCCCGCTCCGCCCGTGCCTCGCTGCCCGCGCCAAACCTGGGGCGTCCACAGCGCGCCGGTAGCCCGAGCAGTCAGCGCCACCCTCGGCTGTGCTGCGCACCCTGCCTCCTCCCTTTACGCCGTCGCCGCCGTCGGACACGCAGCCGCAGGCCGGGGCCGGGCAGCAGCTGGGGAGTCAGGGGCGCGCGCAGCCAGCCCTTCCCCCTCCGGCTCCCGCACCGCCCGCCGCCTCCCCTCGCCCTCCTCTTCTCCCCTCCCTGCTCCTTCGCCGCTTCCTCCTCCTCCTCCTCTCCCGGCCCCAGCTGCCAGCACCATGTCCGCAGGGGGAGATTTTGGAAACCCGCTGCGAAAATTCAAGTTGGTGTTCCTAGGGGAGCAGAGCGGTGAGTACTCGGCTTATTCTCTAGGCTCGGAGCCGAGTCTTTTCCCCAACGCCGCCCATTCAGCCACCCCACTAGGGACCCTCCCAGCCCCGGCTGGCCAAGGCCCTTCCACGCCCCGGTGGAGGAGAGGGATGCAGATGGAGAGATGGGGGCCCGCTCGGGCGGGGGAGAACTTGGGGGTGGGGGAAGAAAGGATGGCTAAGGGATCAGGGGATAAGAGTGAGGGTGGCATCTAGGTAGAGGTACCCGGCGCAGGTGCGTCCTGGGGGACGGAGGGCGGCGGCCGGCTCGGCGGCTCTAGGCGCCGGGCTCGCGGGCTCGCTGACTAGCTCGCACTGCGGCACCGGGCTGCGGAGCACAGTGCAGGTGTCTGGGTGCCGGCAAGGGTGTGGGCGAGGGGACAGGGGCCTCTCTTGGGAGAAAAAGGCGAGGCTAGGGGCTGATTGTCCCCTCCCCAAGGTTGCGACCGAAGGGTTCCCTGCGGACCCTGCCTGAAACCAGGGGAAAGGGCACGTCCAGCCCTGGAGCAGATGGCCTCTGGGAAGTGGGGGACACGACACCTGTCCCTTTTCGAAAAGAGTGGGTGCAGGTGGTAGAGGAGCAGAGCACTTGGCTCCTCTCGCTTACATTCTGCTGGGCAGAAGGTTCTAGACCCACTGTCCTTCACTAATGCATTAGCCTCTTAGGGGCCCAGGGGTGTGGATCGTGGAAGTGAAGAATCTCCCCATAGCAGGTGACTTGGGGGATAGTACAGAGGCATCTCGTGTCAAGGAGCTTGGCACTGGGCAGAGAAAGGCCTCAGCGACACGCCCTGCCTAGCTTCCCTGCCCCCTCCAGAGAGCATCAGTGGAGCGGGTGGATTCTCCCACCCCCCATCTCCCAGCTCACCGCCCTTCTTGGGGGAGGGGAGGTCACCGTGGCAGCCAGCCAGAGCCTAAAGAGGGAGAGGCTGAGGGGTTCTCTGCTGCCCAGGAGCCTCCCCAACCCAAGTGTCTGAAACCCAGCTTGGTCCAATGTGGGAAGCCCAGATTGAAGAGCAGCGAGCGACCCCTCTGAAACCTGTAGCAAGGAGTGGCTCCGCCAGAGCCTCAGAACCAAGGGTTAGAGAGACAGGCTGGCCTCTGAGCGTTTCTGCTGAAGGAGTGTGGGATCCCCCAGCTCTAGCTCTGCAAACCAGTCCTGATAGCTGGTTTAGAGGCCAAGAGAAGGAAGGTTGTGGGAGGACCTGGTGGACTCTGGCACAGTGCAGCTATGACGTGTGCGCGTGGGCTGTGGAGGTCACATGGCCACCTCCCCCTCTGCTGATGCTCAGTACCTGAGATGGAAGGTTGGGATCCGGGTGGGAAGAAGGGGTTGCCTGTCCTGGGGAGCTGGGTTTGGGACATTTCAGATCATACCCAGCCCAGCGAGGTAGCCAGCTGAATCTGATTCTCCCTAGGAGGGAGGCTGCAGATGTACAGGAGCCTTAGGATGGAAGTCTCAACCCTGCTGTTGTTTGCCTAATTTGAGGCCTCCTGGACACTCAGTTTCTGTCTCTGAATAATGCGAGGCTGGAAGCAGCACTTAAACCTCAGGTTTTCCCCAGCACCTGGACTATGCTAGAGTCTCAAAGCATGTTTGTTTATTCTGACTCTGAACGCAGCTCCATAAAGAACCATGTGTGGTGAGTTGGAACGAAAACTCTGGGCTCCCTTAGAAAACCACTCATGGGTGGGAACCTCTGGCTGAGAGGTGACAGGTCTAAAGTCACAGAAAAGAGAGGCCACCGGGCCAAATGCTCACGCTGTAAGGGAGTGCCAGGGAACGGCGAGGGCTTGCCCAGAGGCTCCGCTGTGAGTCTTGAACATCTTGAGAGCAGGAATCCACACTTCCCTTTTCCTGTCTACCATTTTTACTAGCGTTGTCATTGGGAAACAAGATGACCTTCAGTGGGGGGGATGCCAAGTCTAGAACCTCCTTGAGAGGAGATGTGGACTCAGGAATAGTTGGTTTGGGTGACCTGGTGGGAATGCCCTGCTAGTTGGTTGGGGTCAAGATTCATGGGCCCTTGGAACGTGATCCATCAGCAAGATTGACAGCTGACCACCTTGGTCCCTTCTGACAGACAGCCCGAAGCCCCTGAATAGCTCCCTCCGTTTAGTTGTGTCCTTAGTGAGGTGTTTACCTCAGGTTTGCAGCACTCTTGGTGTCTGTGAGTCGCAGAGGCTGTGTGTTTCCCCGAGTCTGTTGGGGGTACAATTGCTACCATTCCCTCCCTATCTTACGTATGTACAGTTTGGCATCCCGGCATCCTCTGCAGCTTATGCCGTGGAAGGGAGGTCCTGAGGTCTGATCCAAACCCTCCCCTAGTTCTCCCTTCCCATGTGAACTCGGAGGTTCCCATGGTCTGTACCAGGGTCCTTGAGCCAGCTGAACTCGGAAACATAAGCTTGCCTATAGGAGCTGAGTGTGCTGGTGGCAGGGGAGGGAGGCAGTAGAAGGGGTTGTCGGGAGGACAAGCCTCCTCTTGATCTCCATTTCCCGGCATTGTGGTGGCAGCCTTCCAGGCTGGTGGACAGGGCCAGCCGGATTCCAAAAAGAAGTGTCAGGCTTGGAGCAGGGTAAGGAAGAAGATGCCTTGGGGCAGATAACCAATCACAGGTAGGCTTTCAAAGGGACCAAGGCACTGGTTCGAATGGGAAGCCTTTGAGTGCCCACTCTCCGGATACGCCTCCAGCCTTGAGGAGAGCCTGACAGCAGAGTGGCCTGTAGATTATGGTCTGGCCAGCAGTGCCAGCCGCACATGAGGTGGGATCCTGGGTGCGTGCCGTGGACCTAGGCTGAAGTATTTCCTTGTGTCAGGGAGGCCATGCAGTGCCACTGGTGCTCAGGTAGCTAGCTGTCTGGGTCTTCCTGGTTAGTCCTAACATGGATGGCAGTGGTGGGGAACACAAGAGGGTGATGCACACCAGACTGGTGTGGGACGCTTGATCGTGTCCAAAAATAAGACAGACAGGAGCAGGTGTCTGAGGGAGAGTGGACCTGCAGGGTCGCCATCTTCCTTCCCAGTTATCAGAGCCTTCGAGGGTCTATCTAGACCTCACCGGACACACTTTGGAGTGTGAGATGAGGAGGGAGGAAGGGAGGGTGAGCTGTCTGTAGGCCTGAGTGCAGGGGGTAGAAGTAGATTGCTGAGGGTCTCCTCTGCCCTTCTCCCAGCTCTGCAGAAAGTAAGGTGGAGGCCCAGATGTCAAGAGTGACAGAAGTTCTCAGCCCTTCCTAAAGCCGCAGTTCTTTGTGTTGTGGTGACCCCACCGCCACCATAAAATGATTTCATTGCTGCTTCATAACTGTAATTTTGCTACCATTATGAATCGTACTGTAAATATCTGACATACAGGCTATCTAGTATGTGACCCAAGGGGTCTTGGCCCACAGGTGAGAACCAATGCTCTAAAGACTTTTGGGGATACTGGCATTCAGTAGAGACTGACCTCCACTTCCTCTCTAATTAAGGGGTAAGGAACATCTGTCCACAGTCCGGGCCCTGTTCCCTGCAGCCGTCGCCCCCCCCCAACACCAGCACACAACAGTTTGGTGGTGTGCCTGCTATCCCTTCCAGAAATGTACCCCCTCCTTTCAACTCCCAGGCCTGTCAGGACACAAATGGACCCAGCTTTGATTATTTTTAATGACACTCCCTCCCCCGCCGCCCCAAGGATTTTGGGGTGTTTTTGAACACCTAAGTGGGTGACCAAAGTGCTTTGAGGGGATTGCATCTTAGTCATCTGCTGCTTCTTCCTCCCATCTGTGGGCTGTGAGTGCTCACCAAAGATTCTTGATTTGAAAATGATGACATCCTTGGTGTGTGAGATTTGCTGATGGCCTGTCAGCAGATTAACAGGGGAAGGAGTCACAGCGGCTTTGTGTGGCATTCCTTCATCCTGGCACCTGCCACTCTCTCATGCCAGTTGATGCTTACCAAGGATACTTGGCAGTTGTTTGTTTTGCAGAGAATTACATCATTTTGCCCAAGCATCCAAGATTCTCAAGCGTACCCCAACCCCCTTTATATCTCTGAAGAAATAGGGGGGGCATGCTTTAGTACTACCAGTGATGGGAAAGGACATGTCAGATCAGAGCAGATCTCTTGAAGACCTGGACTAGATTACCATGCTGTTCCATGCCTAAGTTGCTCATCTTTCTTTTTCTCTCCTAATTTTCTCTCTTTCTGCCCCCTGATGCTAGCACAAGAAAGACAACCTTGAGTGTTGGGTACAGAGCTGGATCCCTTGACTTGTTTGGTTTGTTTGTTTGTTTGTTTGTTTGTTTAAGGAAGTGTGCTGGGGAGAATCACATAGACACTAAGATGAATATAGCTATACTTTCTGTTACTATAATGAAACACCTGAGTCAGGCCAGCTTTGTAAGGAGAGCAGGTTTGTGTGGCTCACATTCTGGAGAGTCAAGAACAGAGTGCTGGCCTTGGCTCCGTTCTGGTGAGGCTCTTATAGCGGATGACATCACAGTGGCCACCGTGGTGGGAGTGATTATGAGAGCGTGAGGTCACATTACCACAGAAAGTTAAATAACTTCAAAGTCCTTTCCCAGCACCAGCTCCAGTGGGTCAAAATCATCTTCATAGGTTGTCTGTCTTATTTATTCGTAAGGGGTTGGGTGTCGTCGGGAGATAGGAAGGTAGACAAAGGTCTTATACAGGCCTCACTGGCTTTGAGCTCCCTGTGAGCTGAGGGTGATCTTGAGCCCTCCTACCTCAACGTCCTGAGTTCCAGGGACTGGACCCAGGGCCTCATGCATTCCAAATTAAGTACTCTATCACCTGCACTAAATCCCCTGGTCCAGCCTCTTAAAAGACCCACTACCACACGAGAGCCAAACCACATCTAGACCAGAGACGAGGTTAACCTGTATGCAGCATGACAGAAAAGTGGCATTGTGAATGCCCAAAAAAGATAGACACAAGAGAACTTACCAGTGGAGAGAAAAGAAAAAGTGTCCTGTCTGGGCCCCGTAGTGATTACCAGCTTTTAAATAATATGATTGTCATTATTTGCAGTCCCCAAATGGTCATACATCATTGTAAAATATAGCAAAATAACTTCCTGTCCTTTTCTTCCATGCTGCCCTGACATGGCAGACTCTCCATGACAGACCTGAGAGGGGTATCATGTGTGTTACATCCACCCTGCTCTCCCTACCCAACTTCCTACTCAGTGTCTTTCACTGTTGCTGGTCACACAGAGCTGCCTGGTCTCCATCTAAATAATTAAGTTGTGGGGCAGAACGCTCTAGGGAGCTGAAAGTTTAGGTAAAACAGCAGAATTCATAAACAGGATTGGACTACTGTCCTGGGTATTTTGTGTCTGTCTGTCTGTCTGTCTGTCTGTCTGTCTGTCTGTCTGTGGTGCTTTGTTGTTTCTCAGTGTGCAGAAGAGAAGATGGAGGAACTCTTGGTAGGGGTTGCCAGGGAGAAGTACCAGACACGCCCTGAGATGGGCAGCTCTTTTGTTCCAGCCAGAAAGACGACGGGCTGCTGGGAAACAGGGCTCCAGGCAGGGCCTGGGGACTTGAAGTCCCAAGGGGACTGGGAATGGCAGGCGGTCTTTGTTTCTAGAACCGATGCTGGCTCACTTCTCAGGGCTCCTGAGGAGGTCTATATTATATGCCTGGGCTTCCAAAGTCATATTTTCTTCATAGTTTCTTTAACTTTTGCTTGAAACCAAGAGGGATCATTTTAAAGAGTAAAATTCTTTGATGCCACAAATACTTTTTTTTTTTTGTCGCTTTAATAATGTAGTTTATTTTTAGTAGAAAAACATCTTTATCCTGTTCTCTTGGTAACAAGACCAGTGGGAGCCCAGGTAACTGGGGCTACGTACCTTGCAAGGCCTGGCACCGTCTCCAGGGCGTGACATACCCAAGGGACAGACCTGAGTCCTGATTGAAACAGATGATAGTGTGTGGCCCAGAAGGCAGAACTGATTCTTTAAAGTGGTCTCCAAGAAACACATAGAAAGGCTGGTTGCCTGTGCCCTTCCTCAGTGAGCCTCAGACAGTTAGAAATACCTCAGGCCTGGCTGCCCCAGGCTCTTTGGGAGCACTTTGTACCTTCCTGTTCATCCTGTGGTAAACATGCACTGTTTGCTGTTTTGTGGTTCATGAGGCAGAGGCATGGCAAGAGCTGGTCCTGTGTACCATCAGTGTAGCAAAATTAGAATCTGGAGCACCAGGGACAGCTGAGTAGGAGAGTGCCTGCCTTGCAAACATGGGTAGCCAGCTGAGTTTGATCTCCCAAATTCGCATAAAAGCGGTGTGTGGTGGCAGATGCTTGTAATCCCAGCACTGGAGAGGCAGAGGCAGATGTATCACTGGTGCCTTACCAGCCAGCCAGCCCAGTCTATCTCAAAAAGGGGGCCGGAATTTCTGAGGAATGACACCTGAGGTTGTCTCTTCTCCCTCCCCCCTCTACACACACACACACACACACACACACAGAGACACACACAGAGACACACACACTTTGCTGAAGAGGAACCAGGAAATCCCACTGTGGAGTGGGCCTTGAAGGGTATTGGAGCCCAGAGCAGAGAGGACAGGCCTTTAGGGAAGAACAGGTTCTCAAGGAAGGAAGCAGAGGGTGGTGGCATTATGTGGCAAGCACTCTGTCTCCCCACACAGTGAATTGCTTACTTGGGATGGCTTAAAGTGTGTGGGGGGCGTGCAATGGAGAGCCTTCAGCCTACTTCTATGGGGGACATGCTGCTGGGAGCTGGTTACCAAAGTGTCAGCTTGTCAAACCACATGCTATGGACAACCCTTGCCTGGCCTTACTGGAGACACGTGTCATTTGCCACCTGTTAAATGAGCCCCAGCTCCTCTCTGGCTCCCAAGGGCCTTGGATGGGCTTCTTGAGCCAGTAGCCCTCCAATTATGTTTCTATAATTCAGTGCTGGCCTCAGGTGTGACACCAGCCTAGACAAACACTCCATGCTGGAGATGAACATGCTATTGTCACGAGGGGCTGCCAAGAAGAGGGTTAGGACCAAGGGGTCAGCCAGCTCCACCCTGGCACCTCTCTCCTGATGTGTGTTTGGTTCATCCTGTAACTCCTGTCAGGCATTTCTTCCACACATGGATGGCTTAAGATGAAGGTGTCAGGGAAGGCGACAGCTCTCAGGCACGGAGTGCTCAGGATAGGGAAAGAGCCAGAACCGAGGTGGGTGACCAAGGTGACCTGCCTAAGCTCCTGCTCCATCACTATGTCAGACCTCCCAAGTCCTGGGCTTCTGCCCCAGCTCACCCCCCTCACTGTCTGCATGTTGTTTGGGGGTGCTGTAGGACCGTGCACACTCAATTTTCCTCAGTTGTCATGACCTTGATGGAATTTCACAGAGATCAAATGTGAGTGCACCGCACATGGCTCAAGCTCACGTTCCAGCCGGCTTTGTTACTAAAATCGTGACAGACCCCTCCCCCTCCCCTCCCCCTCCCCTCCCCCTCCCCTCCCCCTCCCCTCCCCCTCTCCCTCCCCCTCTCCCTCCCCCTCTCCCTCCCTCCTCTCCCCTCCCCTTCCCCCTTCCCCTTGCAGCTGTCAGGGAAGGAATAGAGGCCCATGGAGCATTTCTGCAGGTAAGCTGCAGCCCACAAGCCTCAGGATGGCACAGTTGCCTCATCCCACTTGACAGCTGAAGAAAAGGAGGCTCTGAGAGGAGGAGGCTTCCGTATACCCCCGAGAGAGCCCAAAGGCAGCCAGTACTCCTCAGGAAAGAGACCTAGGCCTCCAGCTCAGCATTTGCCCCTGCTTCTCACCTCCTGAGTGGCAGGAAGTAGCACTGACTCACCATCCTTCCCCCTCGAGGGCCACCAAAGCCCCTCATGGGACAAGCCCTTCATCTTCCCCAATGGACTACAGGGCCAGACAGAAGCCGTGTGTGATGTGCCGTGAGGCGTACGGGCTGTTCAGAGCAGCACTTGGCCTAAGGTAAGTGGAAAGAAGACCCCTGTCATTATAAATAGGAAGCATTATATACAGAAGCAAGGCTGTGGCCATGATCTGCTTGAGGGAGTCTTGGCAAGCTTCTCAGAGGTTGTATGGTGAGAGTGGGAAAGCTCCTGCAGGCGTGGTGACGCAGGGGACGAAAGAGCCCCAGTGTGCGAAGGCAGTAGAAGACTAAGTCCCCTGGAGAACTGAGCCTGGTTCAGGGCTGCTGGACACTGGTCCCCTGCAGGTGTCAGGGAGTAGCAGCAGATGTCGGGGTGAGTCTACTGAAGATGGCAGGGCCAGGCCTCAGGAGCCTCCCTTGCCTTCTCAATCTGGTATCTGAGCCATTACAGTAGAGGGTAGCAACCCATGGGGGCTCGGACAGAGGAGGCCCATGCTCATGGATTAGGAGACAGAGGCAGGATGTGGCCCATCTGAAGGTCCAAGGGACTGAACTGGGTCAGACAGAGGACATCCAGAGCAGAGAGGACTTCTGGGAAGCGCGAGCCCAGCTTCTGCCTAGCTCTGGCCTGCTCAGTGGGGTGGGTATATCTTCCCAGTTTGGTCTGCAGGGTAAAAGCCTTAGGACAATGAAAGAAGAAGAGAGAGACTCCTAGCTTCCTCCACATCGCCCTCAGCTGTCCCAGAACCAGCCACCTTGACCTCCAATGTCTACCCTGCCTCTGTGGTACCCTGGGGCTCCTGGCCGCTTTGACCTTGGAGGCAGGGCTTTACCAGGCTGTAGCAGTCCTTCCAGGCTCTTCCCTCTGCCTGCTGCTCAGGCAGATGTAGCATATGATGCACAGTGGGCATTGGTCCTCTGACTGGCCTCCTGTCAGTCCCCGCCCCCCTCCGCCCCTTGCTCCGGTCGTCCTCTTGTGGGGGTGCCTGCCTCATACTTCCTTTGCTTTCTCCCCTGCTGCTGTCTCTCCTTCAAGATTAGGAGATCTGAGAGCACAGCACAAGTTAAGGGGAAAGTGCCCTTCCCTGCCTTGGAGGCCAAAACCTAACCTTAAACTGGCTGCTCCAAAAGTCAAGGTTCAGAGCCAGGAGCCAGAGTGGAGGCAGAGGGACGCCGTTCTTGATCCCACCCCTAACTGAGAAAGAGCAGCCTGTTTGGGATCAAATGGGGACTGGTTTTCAGGCTTGATGACCCCATGACCTTTGCCCCCTGCCGTTCCTGTCTTGGCAGTCTTCCGGTGCAGTGGAACACCACCTGGTATAGCTTTGGCAGCGTGGATGTAGTCGTGATTGCTTCATCTGCAATGACAGTGTCCAAATGTCCCATCGTCACTCATGGCCCCTGAACAGTACCAGATCTATCCTCTCTGAGGTCGGGGCGGGTGAGGACTCTACTCTGTCTTGGTGTCCAACAGAGGGAAAAGGGACAACTGTGACCTGTTCCAGCCTCCTCTGGATCCCTTGTTGTCTCCACCTCAGGGACAGGCAGGGGTGGGAGCTGGAGACCCATCCCTGGGTCCAGAATAGATTGCTGTAACTGTGGCCTGTGCCCCAGAGCCAAGTCCAAGGGACAGGCAGGTAAACTGTGGCTGACTCTAAGAGAGGAAGGGAAACATTGCACCTTGACGCTGTGGTGAGCAGGGAGTAGGGTGTGAGGCAGTGGAATGGCGGCATTTAGAACATTTCCCTCCTTGTCCTGTATAATGAGCAGGCCAGGAGGGAGCCACGGGTATAGCAAGAGGGGAGAGAGACAGAGAGAGAGAGAGAGAGAGAGAGAGAGAGACAGACAGACAGACAGACAGACAGACAGACAGACAGAGACAGAGACAGAGACACAGAGACAGAGACACAGAGACAGACAGACAGACAGACCGAGAGAGAGACAGAGACACAGACACAGAGAGACACCAAGGATGTGCTGAGTCACACAGGGTGGTGCTTCCTGCCTCCAGCACATCCCAGGCAAGCACAGCACCACACTGGGCACACCACCTTAAAGGGCTTGTTGGCTTCCTGTGGGCCTTCCAGAGCCACAGAGATGCTTGGCAGTTCTAGGTAGTGGTGCCGTCCATCCCACGGTTCCGGCTAAGCCCAGTTAAAGACTGGAGGTTCTGTCAAGCTGTTGCTGGTTCTTGGGCATAGTATGTCGTGACTGCGAAGGACAAGGAGAGGACTGTAGCCCAGTGGGGCAGCATGGGAAAGGAAGGCTGCCTAGTGCCTGCTGGAGGACCTCCAGCAGCCCCAACTGCCCGAGTGCTCCCTGTGTGTGTTCCGAAGGGGAGGTGATGCTGAGCGCCGCCTCTCCCTTCCCCCAGGAAGTCTACACTGCTGATGCACGGTGATGTGGCCACGGTAATAAAGTCACACCTAGAAGCTGAGCTCTCTGCCCTTTCTGTAGAGAACACTCCAAGTTATTTTTAAGTTCTCAGCACATCCTACACGCAGCCCCTAGGACCTGTCAGTTCTTAATTCTGATTCATTGGGTTTCTTCTTTCTTCCCTCCCCTCCCCCACCATAAGACTGCAGGCCACTGCCCAGATGCCAGGGAGGAGGGAGCCTGGCAGGGCACCTGGCCAGTCTCCAGTCCTGGTCCTTTCTAACCCACATCAGAAAATGGTGGAGTCCTCACCATGTGGAGCTAGGAAATTTTGGTGTTTTTTTTTTTTCCAGCTCGACAGCATGTGGTGTCTGCTATTTAGGGGCCCAGGTGTGGCGAGGGAGCCAGCGCGCCTGGACGGGTAGACACCCCACAGTAGCTCTCCATCCCTGCTGGGGGAAATGTCTGACGGTTAGGAGACCGGTGAGGTATTGTTCCAGGGGACCAGCCCAGGTCACAGCAGCAGGGAGGGGGGGGAGAGGGAAGCTTGTGAAGTGGAAGACAGCCTCCTTGCAAGCTTGTCACTGCGAGTCCAGCTTCTCAGATGTCCCTTCCCCCAAGTGCAGATGGAACTTGTGACTTGCTGCTAGCCCTTACAGTACGGCAAAGGTAGCAAGAGGTCACTTGTTCAACTGAGTCATGACATTAGGGAAGGCAACAGGAGAGCCTGTGCCTTCCCTGTGTCCTTCCCTGTTTAATTTATCAATTAAAGTTTATTCTTCAAAAATTTTTCATGCGTCAATGCAGTGTGCTTTGACCATATTCACCTCTTATTACCCCCCACTCCAGTTTCCCCCACGCCAAATGTCCTTCTCCACTGCTCTCCACCATGTTTTTTGAGGCAGGGCCTCTCAATGAAATCTGGAGCTCACTGATTGGCTGCACAGTGAGCTCTGAGGATTCTCCTATCTCTACCTCCTGTGCTAAGGTTAATAGGAATATGAAACTACCCATGGCTTTTCACATGGGTGCGTGCTGGGGATCCGAACTCATATCCCCATGCTTGTGTGGCAAGCCCTTTACCCACTGGGCCGTCTCCCATGCACCTCTTGATCGCTCTATTAGAAATCTATTCCTCCAGGCCTCAAAGAAATAAGCGCCATGGTGTGTATAAATGCGTATTGAGAGGGACTTTGTGCTGGGAACTGTGGCTAGCCTCTAAGAAGAAAGTGCAGCCACCAACCAGCAAGAGAGTGAGACCTCACACCTGCACCCGTGAGGACCCCAACTCTGTCTTCAGTTCTACAAGTTTGGAGGAGAACTCTTTCAGAAAAGAAATACAGCCCACCAGAAGACAACTTGTTTGTGACCTTGTGAGACCCTAGGAGAGAACCCTTCAACCCATGCCTGGACTCCTAGCCCTCAGGGACTGAGACATTATAAAGATGCATTGTTTTAAGCCACTGTGACATTTACTGGTGGTAGATGTTACACAGCAGCAGATAGCTTATACAGAGGAGAGAAAGATTGGAGGAGGAAGCGGTGCCTTTATCAGAGAGGAAGTGGAGGTCTCACGACCCATGACCAGCTCTGGGTCAAGCAGCTGCCCAGGCCTGACCTGTGAACTCCCAAGTGTGTAATCGTCATCTTTATGTGTTCCCAAATAAACCTTGATTCCTGGGGTTTCCCCCTGTCGCGTGCAGGACTGGAACATTCTGTAGGCCTTTCTCGTCATGCCCTGAGTTCCGAGGCCACTCTGATGGATGGCCCGCCGAGGAACCAGGCTACCACGTTTTGTTGTTCTTTAAGCTCTCCATTGACCCTTGTCGCTTTCCATTGCGTGTTTCCACTGAGGTCTTAGCAGGTGGCACCGTCCTGATCTGGTGACACATCGGTGACCTTGTGGATTCATGTTGGCAGCGGCAAGCATAGGAGCAAACGGAATAGTTTGTGAGAGCGAGCTCTCCGATGGGCATTGGAAGAGACTGTTGGCTGTTGCTCTGATGTGTCCTGTCAGACCGGTGCACCCTCTACTCTGGCTTCACATCTTCCTGATAAGATCGGTTCCGGGGTGTTCAGTGGCTTCAAACATTAGGGGGATGCTTTTGGGAATGGCTCCTTCAAGACCTAGAGCTTACAGAGTCAGGGGTGGGGGTGGGGTGGAGGGTGGGAACTCTGAACATTGCCCTGATCCCCCCTTCCCGACCCCGCTGCCTTTTCCCATCCAGTTTGGTGCCTGACCAGCAACCATCTGTGTTTCTCAAAAGCTGGTGACACAGCGGTCCTTCCTGCATTCCAGATGGCCCATGGCCACTCACAGGCCCAGGGTCCTGAGGCCTACAGTGCCTTTTTCTTTCTCATGTTACTTCAGCAGGAGACCTGCCCCTATGCAGGTGTCATTACAGATGCCCGAGGTGTAGGAGGATGGTTGATTTTGGCTGAATGGGAGGTCTAGAAGTTTCTCTCTTGTTCTTGTGTTCCCCTTTCCAGTTGGCTTGAGGGGGACAAGGCTGAGCCATTGTCCAAATTCTCCTGGGCCAGCAGAACAGCGAACAGCTAGCTGTGTGAGGGTCTGAAGGAGGACAGGAAGAGAAGCTAGGGCCCACAGAGACCGTCAGAAGCAGCCCCCTGTTCTCATGGACCATAAGAGTATCCTGGTCTGCCAGTTGGCGCCATGCTACCCAGCCAGCCCCACAGTTCCTCTGAGAAGGGAGTGGACTTCCGGGAAGATGCTTGCCAGCATCAGTCATCAGGCCTCTTCCACACTTGGTGCCACTGCTATGCCAAAGCTGTGACCCTAGTTCTGGGAGCTGTAGGCTACTCTCTCTGACAACTTAAGAAGCAGAGCCATGCCTCTCAGCCCTCTGCCCGCCATCTTGCCACCTCACCTTCTTTTTGTATGACTGGGACTTTTTAAAAATTTTTATTAATTTATTCATATTACATCTCAGTGGTTATCCCCTCCCTTGTGTCCTCCCATTCCTCCCTCTCATGTTCGTAGCAGCCTTATTCATAATAGCTAGGACATGGAAACAGCCTAAGTGTCCCTCAGTAGAAGAATGGATAAAGAAACTGTGGTACATTTACACTATAGAATATTACTCAGCTATTAAAAACAAGGAATTTCCTAAATTTGTGGACAAATGGATTGAACTAGAAATGATCATAATGAGTGAATTAATCCAGAAGCAGAAAGAGTCAAATGGTATATACTCACTTATATCTGCATACTAGCCCAAGGGGCATGTCCCATGAAAGTCTTCACTAACCAGTAAACTGGGACAGAGGGGAGGACATCCTATTGGGACTCTAGATGATAGAAGCATGGGAGAATGGCAAAAGTTGAAGGATCCAGAGGATCCTAGAAACCTACAAGAAGGACATTATGATAGGCAGATTTGGGCCCAGGGGTCCCGTTCAAACTATGACTGGGACTTCTAACATCCACAGCACCAGCCTTGGGAAGAAAAGGATACACAGTGTTCATTACTTTGCCAAACTCATGGCTGGCTGAGCCAAGACATCCCGTTAGATAAGCTATCCAATTGCATTATCCGAACCTTTTCAAGAGATGGGGGTGGGGTGGTTAATCCCTGTTCTCCACACAGCATCTTTGTATTCATGGTGGGATGGTTCTGCAACCGTTAAGATGTGTGGACACAGTTGACCTGTGCGGTCTGCCTGGAGTCGGGCTGAGCCTCAGCGTAATTGCATGTGCCCACTCCAGGGTGTGATTTTTTTCCTGGGAAGCTAAGGGTTGCTGTGTGTGCTGTGGATGGGGACCTGCCACTGAAGTGTGTCTGGGATTGCAGAAGTCTTTACTTGGCTTGACAGGGGAGACATCTTACCTATGACGTTCCTATGAGTGTGTGATGCTGTGAGGGATAAAGAATTTAGACCTGGGTAGGGCTGGCTGGGCTTGGAGTAGGTTCTACAGCCTACGGCGGGGTGCTGAAGTTTCAGCGGGGGATAAGGAGGTGTCTTAGAAACCCTGAAGGTGGGCTGGAGAGGTGGCTCAGAGGTTAAGAGCACTGCCTGCTCTTCTAAAGGTCCTGAGTTCAATTCCCAGCAACCACATAGTGGCTCACAACCATCTGTAATAAGATCTGGTGCCCTCTTCTGGTGTACATACAGGCAAAACACTGTGTATATATGATAAATGAATAATTTCAAAAATATAATTAAAAAAAAAAAGAAAGAAACCCTGAAGGTGATGTTCTTGACTGTCAGTCCCTAAGAGCAGGAAGCCTATGGAAATCAAGGCGTTTCCACACAGACCTGTTGTAGTGAGCGTGCATGTACACACATATGTATGTGTATGTGCTACATGCATCTCAAATATGCATGCCTCAGTGGAACCCTGTGATAAAAAGAGCTCACAGCAGCCTCTGACCCAGCTCAGCCCTCTTCCTCCACGAGGCTTGAGTAGATCTATAGTAATTTCATATTCACCATGGGCTGGAGAGATGCTCAGTGTTAAAGAGTATGAATGACTCTTTCAGAGGACACACATTTGATTTCCAGCACTCCAGCTCCAGGGTCCTGGTACCCTTTTCTGGTCTCCTCAGGTACTGCACTCATTATGCACACATAATCCCCTCACATACAAATAAGCATGCACTTAAAAATAAAATCTTTCAAAAAATTATATTCACCAGCACGTTTGTTTAATTGGACAGAATATACCATTTCCTGAGTATACCAAACATACCTATGTGTATATATATATATATATATATATATAAAACTAAAATAATATTTCCCCTTTAATTTTGGCATATTTTAGGCTTATAAAAAGTTACAAAAATAATATAAATACTTCCCATTTGCCTTTTATCCCAGGACCCCCATTTTAAATTTTTTACTACTCTCATTGAATTCTTAAGACTTTTGCGAGATAAATATTTCTCTCCCTGTTGTATGTATGAGAAAGCTGAGCCCCAGAGAAGGTAGTAGCTAACATAAGGTCACACAGCAGACCTAAGGCAGGGCCAATATTAAAATGCTGGCCTGTTGGTCCTGACTGCGCGGCTAGCAAAGCTGTGTGAATCTGTAGATGCCGCCTCTTCTGCCCTTGGTTTCTTGTCTTGTGAAAGCAGTCAGTTACGTCAGCATTTGTCTGTCTTTATTTCACTTTCATTTTTGAAATCTTTCTTCCGAAAATGGAATTTGGAGCCGACGATGAGATCTCAAAGGTGTCGCTTGCTCAGCATGCCATCATAACGAGGCCAGACTCTGAGGGTTCCAGCATGTCAGGTCCCCAAAGAAAGCGCACGTGGGAAAATGGTGAAGAGGCAGAGAAGGACTTAAATCAACACAGCTATGCTGGGAAGCAGACTGCATCAAGCATTCGCAGTCCACCTTCTGGGAACTGACTCAAGCTTTAGAGGAAAGAGTGGGACTGAGAGTAAGGCATGAGTAAGTAAGCAGTCTCGGTCTACCTGGTCTGGGTGGTTATTGTATCTGTTCTGGTTCTGCTAGGTAGCTCAAGTCCTTGCTTGAGGGGGCAGGTGGGTTCCCTAAGATGATTGCTCCTGTGGGGAAACAACACATGAGGTGGGTGTTCTGCCAGTGAGGATTTTCTGCTGCTGGTACCCAGGCGGTCATGGGTTTAAAACAATAAACAGCTACTCCCTGCTACCTTGCATTTTGTTTCATTTTAGTTTTTTAGGGGCGGCGGGAGGGGGATGTCTACAGGAAGATGTTTTTATCTCCAGACTTTGAGTGAGATAAGTCACTGGATTTTTGCACAGACCTTCTCCAAATGACTAACACGCCTCTTGGGCAGTTAAGCAGAGCCGGAACCTAAGTTTGAGACACAGTCTCACTATGAAAGAGACCAGCTTGCTTCTGCCTCCTGAGTGTTGGGATTAAAGGGGGAGGGGGGCACCAGGACACCCAGCTCTGGCCCTAAATTAAAGACCAAAGCGGAAGAGGTGGCCATAAAGGCCTTTCTCCTGCTTTAGTTACCTCATGGGCCCAGTGAGGAGCCACACTTTTTTTATTAACAGCAGTTTGCAAGTGCCTCTTGTATCTTCTCAGAGTAACAAGGATTTTTCTCATATTTCTCTGAGGCTTACTGTTAGTTTTGTTTAAGCAGTCAATTGTCTTCAAAGGGACTTCAACGGCAGAAGTCTCGGTGTTTGCCCGTGTTCCTGTCCGGGTCTGTCACTCTCTTGTGTCCCTCCACATTTGCACCTAGCACCCTCTTCCTTGTTTACGAAGGATTTCCATGAACAGTGTTTGTCATGAGGAGCTGCTAGTGATAAGTTCTGTTCGTTTTTGTATGTTTCTAAATAGATGGATAGATAGATAGATGATTGATTGATAGATAGATAAGTGATAGATGATTGATAGATAGGTGATAGATAGATGATTGATAGATGATAAATAGATAGGTGATAGATGATTGATAGATAAGTGATTGATTGATAGATAGATAAGTGATTGATTGATAGATAGGTGATTGATAGGTGATAGATAGATAGATAGATAGATAGATAGATAGATAAAACAAAATAAGCCTCTTTATCTTTCTGTTGCTTTAAAGATATTGTCCCTGGGTATAGAATGCTAAGTTAATACTTAGTGTAAATTTTACTTTCAGAACTTTATAGATGTTACCCCAATGGCTGGGAATCGAACCGGGGTCTAGTGCGTGCTAAGCCCTGCACTGTCTTCCTGCTTATGTCGCTAGGGGAAGAGCTCTGCTGTCCCCTCATCTTCACCCCACCCCCATGGATGCCTTCAGATTTTTCTGCTAACCACTGACTGTATGCAGCCTGACAGGTGCTTCTTGGTGAACTTTCACTGAACTCCTTTCTTTTTCTTTCTTTTTCTCCCCGCCCCCACCCCTTTGGCCTTTGAGAACTCAAGTCACACATATAGCAGACACTTGACATCACCGTACAGCTCCCTGGCGTTCTGGTCATTTTATCATTTTTCTCCCTGCTGTTTCATCGTAGATACTGTTTGTCACTGTTCTACTGTTCTCAAGTCCACTGCTGTTTTCTTCTGTGATGTGTAATCATCTCCGACAATGCGGTTTTCACTGCTGGAATTTTGATTTGTGTCTTTAAAAACATATTCCTTGCCGCTATTTAATTTTTTGAATATATGGAATGCAGTTATAACAACAATCTCATAATGTCTTTCTCTGCTAATTCTAGTGTGTCACTTTCAATTTGGTTCCAGCTGATTTTTTTTCCCTCCTTTTTATGTTCCTATTTTCAGGCTTTTTTTACATGCCTGGTGATTTTTTTTAAAAAAGATTTTTATTTTTTAAGTGTAGGGTGTTTTGCCTTCATGTGTGTCTGTGTACCACATGTGTACCCTGTGCCCAGAAAGGCCAGAAGATGGCGTGGAATGTGCTAGAACTGGAGTTACAGACAATTGTAAGCTACCATGTAGGTGCTGGGACTTAAACCCAGGTCCCCTGGAAGAGCAGCTGGTGCTCTTAACCTCTGAGCCATCTCTCTTGGTGATTTTTTTTAAAATTAGGTATCAGATACCCTGAACAAGGTGTTATTGTGAACTGCAGTTTTGTGTTCCTGTAAATATTCTGAAGATTTGTGTAGCCCAGTGAGTGGCTACACACTTTGGACACAGCCCTTCTGAGGACTCCCCCAGTGTCTTTCGAGTGACGAGCATTCCACATTGATGTCACCAGGCCCTGCGTTAGGCACCAGACATGGCTTCCTCTGATCTACCTGGTGGGGCAATCACTCCTGTGTCCCAACTAGTTTCTCCACACACTGGCTGCTCAAGATTCAGCTTGAGACTTGAGAAAGACCTTCATAGATGTTACAGTTTTCTGTCTGGGCCTCCTCTCTGGAGCTCTGTCTTGCTGATTCCAATTGTTTCACTTCCTCCAGGCTCTCAGCTCTATCTGCCCTGCCTAGGGGGCACAAAGTTCCCCTGACTCTCAAGGCATCTTGAGGACGTGGGCACATGCCATTTGTCTGATGTCTCTCTGGGAACCACCATTGCCTAGAAACTGCTCTTGTAATTTGCTGTTTTCTATGTATTTTTTTTCTCCTGTCATTTGGATGAGATGATGATCTGGTTTCTGTTTCTCCAACTTGACCAGAAGCTAAACGCGCAGTGTTTTGGGTTTCTCGGGACACTAGCCAGAGCCCTTCCCTCTGAATGCTGACTTGGTCTCTCACCAGCCGTCCTTTCAGTGGTGATGCCGTGCAGTTCGTTGTATGAGTCTGCATTGGCCCTTTGAATGGCTGTGTAATTTCCGTACTCCACGCCCTTTTTCTAACTATGGTTTGGGAACCCATCGCATATAACCTTCTCAGTATCAGCAACTGGTTTGGTGTTTATCACATGAAGACAGTGGTCCCCTTTACCGGCCTCACTTCCTCTGCTTCAGGTTACTCCATGGCTGACCAGAAGAAGTAGCCTGACACAGTACAGTGATGTACTTGGAATGCTGGTGGTGGGATAGCCACATGACTTTAGTGACAGTGAAGTGTTACACTGAAAGATTAGATTGTTATCAAGTGCTTACACTAACTTAATAATTAAGCTTTATCACGAGTGTATATTACCTAGGATGCAGCATAATATATATAGGGCTACAGGTACACTCAGGTCTTCAAATGTATACCCTGTGGATAAGTGACACTGCTATACCATGAATTTTTTTTTAAGATTTATTATTTATTTATTATCATGTATACGGTGCTCTGCCTGCATGTACACCTGCAGGCCAGAAGAGGGCATCAGATCACATTATAGATGGTTGTGAGCCACCATGTGGTTGCTGGGAATTGAACTCAGGACCTCTGGAGGAGCAGTCAGTGCCCATAACCTCTGAGCCATCTCTCCAGCCCCAATATATATCATGAATCTTACCATTGGTCCTGCTGTGGTTTTTCAACTTGAAGTGCTAGGGACGATGAAGGAAGCTCCCTCCCATCTGGGGAAACTGTTGTAACACGTATTCCGACAAACTTTACTGGCTCATTCTCTTCTTCCTGGCCTACCCTTTGCCTTCCTGAATTTGTAATTGTACACAAGAGACCTAGTATCACCCATCAGCTGACTTGAGCACGGGAAGCGAGATTGGACAGTACAGAGTGGAAGGTCGGAGACTCAGAATTGCAGCAGTAGCCCGAGTCCCACAGCACCGGCATTGGGGAGACACAGTTCCAATTCTTGGTACCAGCAAATGCTAAAGCCCATACTCCCATGGGCTGCTGCCTCTAAATGCAGACTCCGGATTCCTGGCTGGGGGGAAGGGGAGAATCCTCCTCCTCACTAGGTTCACACCAGTCCTCTGCAGCTAGGGTCTGGTGTGAGTATCTGAATAAGTACATGTCCAAGTCTTATTTTTGAGAGTTATGAACAATCTTGAATTAAATAAGCACACAGTGGTCCTGAGCTAGAGAACCCAACTGTTCCCGGCATGCTAGCTTCCCCTCTGCCATCCCAGCATAGTAAACAGGCCGACTTCCGGCCCCTCCTCTGGCTTCAGGGCTCTGGGGCTGGATAAGGGAAAGTGAGGATGTGACTAAGTTTAGGAAGCCTGGGGGGGGGCGGGGGGGGGGTAAGGATTCTGCTCCTGGTGGTAAAAGAACCTTCTGGAACGCCCATCCTGTAGTATATCAAACTAGATATGGGTCTTAAAGCCCCATTGGCTCAGCCTCGTTAGAATAGCAGTGAGCCCAGGCGAAGCCAAGACATCGGTTAATGGGCACCTTGATGAACTCATTGGTCACGTTACCCACTTAGTCCTCCATCGTTTGACTAACAGCTCTGGATACCGGCCCTGACTGGATCTTGATGGTTGAAGCAGGTCGCTGTGCCGTCAGTGGTCCTATCTCTCGTGAACAACGCCTTTCTCACCTCCAGACTAGTCTGTTCTGGGACTCGGTGTCTTTACTGCAGTGACCTGAGGCCTTATGCTGCAGAGCCACCTTCCGGCAAACCTGTCCTGTGCTTTTAGCTCATGGCTTCCATTCCTTAGCCCTCGACAGCCTGACATCCCCTTTTCCCTTTTGTTGCCCACGGTCTTGCATTAACTGAGTCCTTTGCCTACCGTCCTTGTCCCTTTTGCCCACATTCGGTGCCTCGTGACTTCAGGAGGTAGAAGTTGGAGCCAGGGCTCCATGTCGCTCCCTGATCTTGAACTGAGAAAGCCTCAGGTCAGAGCTCAAGACTGCTTCCTGAGGCTGGCCTCCGCTTAGTTTTCTCTTGTGTCTTAGGGTTAAGGAGTGGGACTCTCTCCTGCGGCTGATGCACCCAAAACCGTTATGTCTCACAGTGGAGCTGGCCAGGCAGATACCCCGAGAGTCGGCTTGGGACTGGGGAAGAAGAGGAAATCTCAGTTAGTTCTGGCTGAGCAGGCATGATTTCCCTCATGAGGCTATAGGGGAGTGAGAGTGGAGGCCAAGACTAACGTGCAAGCTCCCAGATGGCGTTGGCACGTGGGGAAGGGAAGCGGGAAAGGTGAGGTATTGTCTAGTAGTCTGTACTCACCCCGCTGGATACTAGGTCTCCAGCACTCGCCTTATGACCCCAGGCTTGTACCTTTGGCTGACAGCTCTGCACTTCTCTAACCCTGTGCACCCCTACCCCACCCCACCCCTGCTGCAAACACCTGCTACACTCTGTACTCTGTTTCTGTAGGTTGAACACACAGGTGAGACCCTGTGGCTGTCTCTTTGTGTGTCTGGCAGATCCTAAGTGTCGTCATTACAAGTCTGTGAGGCTGGGAAGATGCCTCGGTGACTAAAGCACCTGCTGGGCAAGTGTGATGATTGGCCTGTGGTCCCCAGCGGCCACATGAAGGCCAGGCAGTCATACCCATCTATAGTGGCAGCACTTAGGAGGTGGGGACAGGGCATCCTTGGAGCATGCTGGCTAGGCTAGCTGAGTCAGAGAACTCTGGGTTCAAGTGAGAGTCTCTGCTTCCATGTATAAGCAATCAAAGATATCTGGCATCCACCTCTGGGTGCCGCACAAACATGTGCATGAGAATGCGCACACGCGCCACAGGTGCTCGCATGCACATACGCCACAGGCACACGTATCCTCAGGCCAGAAAGGTAGCTGTGTTGTCATGAAAGTGTTAGTTAGACTAACAACCATATCATTTCATAATGCATATACTTATCATCTGTCTGTATCTATATAGAGAGGAAGTTGTATCAACGCGTCACATCATATTCCTTAACTATATATAACACTGATGTGTCAGTTATGCCTCAGTAAACCTGGGGGTGGAGAAAGAAAAGTTGAGGAACAAATGGAAGCCAAAGGTGAGCATAAGGCAGGAAGGTGGCAGAGCCCTCCCTCTGGGCAGCCTGAGGCCACAGCTGGGCACCTTTGAAGGGGCCTCTCCTTGCCCTGCCCTGTGGGCAGCTCTTCCCTCTACTTACCTTTCTACTGAGAGAGGAGCCACTGGGGACTGGGCGGGGAGAGGGCGGGAAGCAGCAGAGCCAAGAGTGTTTGTGTATAAAGGGAAACTGAGGCTGGGCCTCCCGATCGCCATGTGAAGGGCTGGCAATCCACTGGGTCACTGATGGGCACAGGGCTTTGATGAAGGCGTCTGGAAGACTGGCCACCCCGCATTTCCCTGAGGGCTCCCGGAGGAGAGGAGCGCGCTTGTCTGTAATGTTAGGGTTCAGAGAGGAACACGGAACCTTTATTTTGCTCTTCTGTCTTCTGCCCTTCCTTTCTACATGGTTAAAGTGTGTGGGCTTCTTCTTTATTTCATAGCATTTTGATGATGATGATGATGATGATGATGATGATGATGATGATGATGATTAAAATGGTGGGGATGTATCCAAGGAGGCCAGAGGTATGGGATCCACCTGGAAAGCTGGAACTGAAATTAGCAGTAGTTGTGAGCCACCAGATATGAGTCCTGGGACCTGAACTCCAGCTTATAAACACGGAGCCATCTCTGTAGCCCTTGAGGTGTGGACTTCTATGTTTCCAAGGTTTCTTTGGATCCCTTGGTCCTGCTCTTTCTTCCTCTGACGACAGAAGGGCTGTGATCCTCAGGGAGCTGTACTGGCTCCAAGGTCTATAGCCAATCAGAACCCCATAGGAGGCCAGAACGGCCTTCTGTACCCCTGGGTTCCCACTTTTCCAGTTGAGTCAGCACAGGCTTCCAGGGACACTGGGCTTAGATAGAGGAAGTGGGGCTCTGGGAGGGCGTAAGGCAGCAATGCTCAGTAAGGAGGCCAGAGGGTCACTGCGGTCAGGTTCCTGGCTGGTACAGATCAGCCACGCCAGCCTTTCCCATGCCTTGCTGTGCCCTCCAACCCTCCTGTCCCGTCTTCGCTGGCCTGAGTGAGATGCAGGCAGCTGAGCATCGCAGGCAGAGGGAATTAGCACACTTAATTAAAGTGTCCAACGAAGAGCTTTGCATATTTCTTAATTACCGCCCGAGTCTGTTGGGGGGAAGGTTTGGAATGGGATTTTTTTTTCACCTGTTTCCTCATTTAGTCTACAGTGAGCCAGCCAGGCCCTGAGGGCTCAGGCGGGAGCTGTCAAGGCTGCTTTGAGCACAGGGTGGCAGTGTCACGTGTGGAGGGGGAACTGGCCCCAGGCATATTTGCGGTTCACAGTCAGAGAGGGCTGGGTTTTCTGTTTCTTTAACACAGAGCAAAAGGAAACAAGACTCAGATAAAGGTAGCTGGTATCTTTCTCTGTTCCTCTCTTTCTCTTGGGACCCGGGTGTCATGCATGCCACAGCCAGGCCAGTCACAGGGGACCTGGTGTGCAGAGGTTGCAGGCATCTTTTGAGGGTACTACAGTGACACAGGGGTTCAAGATGCTTTGTCTTCCTTTCAGTTTCAGGCCCAGGGTTCAGCCTCTTTGCACGTCCTCTATGTCCTAAAACCTGAATGATTGGGACAGCTGAGTGGGCTGGTCCCATTCTAGGAGTAGGTGGCTTGAGCTGGGAGGGAGCTTTTATGCCGAGCACTTAGGGACAGTAATGCGGGCTTGAGCTGAGAGCAGGTTGCAGGCCAAGGCTCTCCGTAGGTGGTACAGCATTTGCCAGGCCTTGGCAGAGCCTCCACCAAGTCTGCGGTTGGTTTCTTGTGCTCCGTCTCATTCCCTGGCCCTAACAGCTGTCTCTCCACCCACATTCACTCTCACTGTGGAGATGGGGAGGAGGAGGAGGAAATGTGTCCCTTCCCAAAGTGAGGCAGTAGCAGAGGCTGAGTCTGGACACTTTTATCACCTCAGCTATTCAGCTTTCAGCCTGTGACCCAGGCCCAGGTCACACCCAGAGCCCTCCTGGGGACTGACTCTCAAGCATGGCACCCGTGGGAGCAGTGTGGGCAAATGACTTTGTGTGAAGGATAACCCTGTCACCTAGCCCTCAGATCTTCACCTTCACCACTCCCCACCAAACCAGGTGCCGCCTCCCTTCCTCCTCCAAGAGGATGGATGCTAGGATTCCCCCAGCAGGACGTCATCGCAGCCACCTCCTGAAACTCAGTGTTTCAAATATGCACGGCGGGGTCTAGCTGTGCCGTGGCCAGGGCTGCCATGACCATCTGCTTTCTCACTGTGAACCTGGTGCCCAGAATGAACCTGGCAGAGTTGGCACCCACTAGAGGCTCAGTGAATACTGTCTTCTGCATCTACTTAGAAACCACCAGAATGCACACAGAGCGGTGTGACCAGAACTTGTGCTGAGATGGGTCCCAAAGCCTGTTGGAGGCCAGCGGAGTGCCTGGACCCCGAGGAAGCAGACAGGCAGGCACTGGTAGCGGGTCATCAAGGGTCAGCCATTCAGTCTGTCCAGCAGCTAGTGCTATTGCCATGGTGTGTGGGACTGAGCAGCTCACAGCCTGTGTGTATACATGAGCCTTGTCCAGCAGCTCAGGAGAGAGTTCGAAGAAAATAAGTGTTTCATGGAAAATAGGCATAGATCCTTAGCTCCTGAGATGGAATGACTGCTTTAATATTTACTTTCTGGAAACAGTGTGTCCTGGTCTGATCATTGTCACACTTGAATGCTGCTTCTGAATCCAAGCTTATCACCTGATGTCTCCTTGTTTGCCTGGATTCAAGGATTGGCTCCATCATCTGCTAATCCCAAAGCCAGGTGACCCCACCCCCCAGGCATTCTGGACTCTCACTTGACTCTGACCTGCTATGGGGTCCTGTCACCTCCTCTGTTCTTTCACCTCTCACTGCCCCTGCATCCTTCCAAATGGTCCAGCTCTCACCAGACTTGAGTCCCGGCTCCTGGGTGGCCTCTGTAAGCCAGTCTCCCAGAGCAGAGTTCTTCTTTTAAAGCTCAGAACCGTCTCTGAGCATCTCAGGCCCTGGATCAAACCACCCGACACTCAGCTGCCCATGGCAAAGGAGGATGTTTGTCTGGTTCATAACTGGACCCGGGACACAGTGGGGTGCGCATGTGTTGGTTCTGAGCATGCAGTGTCGAAAGTGCTGTAGTCTTTGGAATGAGAAGGTTCGCCCACCCACAGGTCACCTGGAATGGGGGATGTCTTGGTTTCTTGTCACAAGAGTATACCCGAGTTGATCTCATCCAGGTGGCCTGGCACTGGCTCTCGTGAAACTCGACAGCCCAGTTCTAGGGTGTGCAGGCAGAAGCACACTCTAGGCAGGCGAGCTGCCCTTCCTCCCCAGGCCTTTGTGGGAGACACAGCACCATTTCTAAGCTCTGGGTGGGACCCTCCAGACACAGCCCCTGATAGTGTGCCAGGCTTGCATTGTGAGAGCAGATGGAGTGGGGACCATCTCATGTGGTAGGAATGTTAAACTACCATCACTGGGCACATTTACACCCCCTCTGCATGGCCGCCTAGCCTTCCCATCTGCCCCCTGTAGCTCTCCACATCCGGGCCCCCAAAAGTGAGTTTTCATTTAAATCAATCCTGCAGCCTCATGGAGCTCCTGACATTCCCTCATGGGAACAGTGTTTTCTGTTCATTTCTCTCTCCACAAACTATGTCTGGCCCCATAATTCAGTGTTAAGATTGACGGGCCTCCACATAAGTCCTCGTGGTAACCTGGCCCACGACCCGCCTGCCTCTGCATTTGCTCACATTGCAAATGTGAGCATCTTAAAGGATGCTCTCAAATTAAGCATCTTAAAGGAGCAGCTGAGGCAAAGGTGCTGGCGGCCATCTGTGCTCCCATCCGAGCACCACAGTTTGCTCGCTTTGAGACCTCCAGTGCCTTAATGCATAGGAGTGAGGATTCCTCCCCAGAGCCCAAGGAAAAGGCCAAGTCCCCCACCCCCACCCCCACTGGCTTAAATAGAGGCTCCTGGGCAGTGACAAGGAGTGAATTTCATCACCTTCTTTTGGTTGAAAGAAGAAAAAAACGCACAGCCCTGTTTAATCGTGTGGGATCGTACACCCAGGAAATGGCAAGAGTGTGGCCCAGCACTGAGCAAAGAATAAGAAGAACTGGGTTCCTAATAAAACCCTGCCCTGCTTTGCTGCCCCGCATCTGTGAGCCATTGTTGGCAGTGCGACAGGGTGACCTTGAGGATGGAGCAGGGTGGGAGGCGGCCTCTCCAAGCGTTCCTGCAGGGATTAAAGGCTGAGGTTCAGGAGCATTTCCTGCGCAGTCTCCCACTGCGTGTCCTGGTGCATGCTGAGCACTGCCACCCCTCTCAGCACCCTGCCCCACCCCCACCCCGCTATGACCTATAACAGTGCCTAACCAGGTCTATTTCCTGGTCCCAGCATCTTCTACCCAGGGCTGTTGTAGAGGGCAAGAAAGGGACAGGGAAGGACCTTCTGCCCTTCAGGCTTAGATGGACTTGGCAGAGAGCATCCCCAAGCGTGAGCCACAGGGTTCTTTCATGCGATGCCATGGTGGAGGCCAGTGTGGGTGGACAGCGGGGATGCCTTGCACTCTGCTCAGGCCTCCTGGAGGTTCCAGGAGACAGCTGTAAAGGACCTTTCCTTGCAGTTCCTGGTGTCCGGTAGCATTGTCATGTTTTGTGTCCAGAGCAAGGGAGACCAGTCCCCTACAGACTGTTAAGCCCAGAAGACTTCAAAAGCCAGGGTCATGGCAGAGACCCTGCGATTCCATACTTGGCCAAGGTGGGGCGGAGACAAACAAATTGGTCAGAAATGAACAGAGAAGACAAATTCTCAGGATAGCGTGCCGATCTGGGGAAGGATGAGGGGCGCCAAGCCTGTCGGGAACTGTCTTCACGTGGAGAAGCTGGAAAATGTTCGCGGGAACTCCCTAAGACATCAGTACTTCTGACCAACTATTTCTAAATCCAGCGGGTCCCCAGTGCCCCTCGGGTTCAACAACAGACACTCAGAAAAGCACTCTCCTTATGATTACAGTAGCCAGACTGACTGAGGGGGCAGTGAAGACACAGCTCCCAGGCAAGGCACCCACATTAAAAGCTGGGTGTGGTGGTGCCGCATGTCTGTAACCACAGCTGAGGGTGGGAGACAGGGGTGACAGGCAGATCTCTGGAGCTAGCCAGCCTCACTCATCAGCGAGCCCTATGCTCTCTCAGTGTCCTGATGCAGCCATGGCTGTGCTCCCGCCCCCCCCCCCCAGAATCACAGCCTGGCCACCCTCAAGGTACACCCATGTGTTCACAATCCCGGATGCTCTGTAGAGCTTGCCTGTGGGTTTTATCATCCAGACCGAGCTGGTGGAGTATTGTCCATGCAGTGAAGCTCAGTCTCCAGCCTTCTCCCTTCCCTGAAGGTTGGACTGGCTCTGGGGCCCAGCCCTCTGGTCATATGACAGTCCCATCCCGAGGCCACCTAAGGAGCCACCACATCACTAATATAGGTTCGGGTGTAGTGACTAGGGCTTAGGAAAAACAAGGATACTTGTGTTACCCCCAAAACTCTAATCCAAGCACGTAGTGTCCCCACCCCCCAAAGACGAGGAGTCAGTTTCTTCTTTATACAACCTGAGTGCTGGTGGCTTTGTTTTTCTCCTGTCACGTGCCATTCTGGAAAGTGCCTCAAGCTATCTTAAGTGACCTGAAACCTCCTGCTCTTCAGCCATAAGTCCTTCACTTTATTACTTCTTATAACATCCGCTGACATCTTTGATTTGTCATAGTGAGGAACAAAGGTCCAGAGGAATGCTGACCACCTCAAGATGACAGGGCTAAAAGTGTCCCAAGTAGGATTTGACCTCGGCTGGGTCAGACTTAGGGTCTTCTGGCTGCAGCTCAAACTACCCCATCAGAGGCTGCTGGTCAGGTGACGGCTTCTCTCTGACCAGTGTCAGCTGTCAGGAACAATAGAGCATTCGTCTCTTACATGCTGTGCACAGTAGATTCAGACCCAGGGAAGAGCCTTTGAGTCTGTGGGTCCCATTGGGCTGCCCTGCCCTGCCCAGGCAGTATCTTGGCTACTCTACTAGTCCCAGCCTGGACATGGCCTGCTGGACATGGGAGAGGGCAAACTGGAGAGAGCTGGTGGCCTTAGGGGCCTTTGCTTTCCCTGTGAGGGATACCTGTCTTCTGCAGCTCTCTTAACCTCTCTGGACTGTGGCAGAGTCCCGATGGGACAAGAGTAAAGAAGTTTTTGTTTTTTAATGTAGTGACCTAACAAATGTCCCTTTATTAGTCTTCTTCCCCTCCCAGATGGCTAGAAGCACAGCAGTTGGCATCCCTGTCACTGCCATATCCTAGGGGACCTACACAGGGTTGTGTCAGACGTCAACGCCCGCAGTTTGGGAAATTAGCAGCATTTATGGGTCTCCCGGGAGACTCTTGGCTTCTCAGCCATACTAGCAGTTTTCAGTTGGGGGTTTTTCTGCCCCGTTTAGGGAGTTTACTAATGTGTAGTTAAGCCTGCAGTTGTTACAGTACGTGGGAATCCTCTTGTCCTTTACACAGTGGGATCCAGGGATGCTAAAGGCCCAGTGTTGAGCTGGACAGTCAGGCACACCCCATGGGGAGTAGACTTGCCCTTGAGAGACACTGAGAAAGACTGCTGCCTTC
The DNA here is from genome assembly GCF_964271855.1 of Acomys minous. Lineage (NCBI taxonomy): Eukaryota > Metazoa > Chordata > Mammalia > Rodentia > Muridae > Acomys > Acomys minous. The sequence goes on along the minus strand of NC_140495.1, from coordinate 19,926,446 downwards.
CCCTGCCCTTTTTTCTCTCCGAATGCTTAAGCTGAAAAAAAATGGGAAAGGGCAGGCCTCCTTTCCCATGGCAGCTGGCATCCGACAGGTGTGCCGCTAGACAGGTGTAGACAGGTATAGACCCTCAGCACCTTGACTTGGGGTCTTTTTCCTTGGGGTTGGCTTACCCCTTTTCTGTGGTTCTTGTACAACAGTCTTTCTTCCCAGTGCATGGGTTTAGAAGACCCTGACAGTTGGGCTCATCTTCTATCTGAACCCCTCTCTCCTTTTTGCCTTGCAGTCGGGAAGACGTCCCTGATCACGAGGTTCATGTATGACAGCTTCGACAACACGTACCAGGTGAGAACCCTTCTACCAACACTCCCTCCTCCTCCTCCTCCTCCTCCTCCTCCTCCTCCTCTCCCTCCTCCTCCTCCTCCTCCCCTGCCTCTGGTCTCTGCCTGCAACACCTCTCTGGAGGCCACTGCCAGCCAGCCTCAGGATTGCTGAGATCAGAGTGGGGCAACTCCAGGTCTCTGAGGCTTCTTACTGCTTTGAAGGGATGTCTTCCCTGAGTACTAGGCCTAGGCGGGACACAATCTCAGAATCTCGATGTTGAAAAGGAAACTTTTTTAAGGGAGAAATCCTAAAGCCAGAGAGGGGATCTCTTGCTCTTCACAGGCAGGTTGGAACTGGTACAGTGTTTGGCTGTGTTGGGACAGACAGAAGATGGAAGATGAAATCCAAGAGCAGTTAGGCACGGGGGGGGGGGTGGGGGGGGGTGTTGGAGGGGGAGGAGTGCACCTCAGGAGTGGTCGTGTTGGTTGGACTTCACATACACGTAACCCAGATCTCTCTCTCTCTCTCTCTCTCTCTCTCTCTCTCTCTCTCTCTCTCTCTCTCTCTCTCTCTCTCTCTCACACACACACACACACACACACACACACACACAACACACATTCTCTCCTCTCCACCGTGCATATACATACTCAGATTCCCTGGACTCCACACCCACTCAGCCCCCATCGCCATCGATGAAGCACACCCTGCCACAGAGAGACATGAGTGGTGAGGTTACCTTGCCCTGTGTGATCAGGAGACTGGACGTAATGGCCTCAGACACAGGCCTATAGGTGACCCCAAACCAAATTCATGGAGGGCAGAGACATATGTGTTTGGTATCTGTGGTGGTGGAGAGGGTGGAATTATACAAATAAAGTTTTCTGACAACTAAAGCGTTTTGCCAAAGCTGTAACACTTAGGCATTTTAACTATTCATATACGTGTGTGTGTGTGTGTGTGTGTGTGTGTGTGTGTGTGTGTGTGTTTTTCTTAAGGTACTGGTTTTTCCTTAGGATATGGGTAGTTAGTTCTCCAATTCCTTTCTCTAGGCTGTGGGTCCTGTGGAATACTGATTCCCAGACATGTTAGTGGGTAGATTACTCAGACAGGGGAGTATGTGGTTTCAAGGAGAGCTGGGCTGTTTAGACCAGGGACTGCTCAGGGATCTTTCCTCAGCCTGGGGCTTCAGTCCTGCTGAAAGCAGATCCAGCGAGGGTTTTGAACATGGAATCCCTGCGTCATCACATTCTCAAGGACAAGTATTTATAGATCCACTGGGGCAGCTGTTCCAAGATGTTGCTCCCCACCGCTGGGTATGGAACAGCTCACCACACTTCTGATTCTGTTTGCTTGTCAGGGCCCTGGACCACTCATCCTTTTGCTCCCCTCACTCTGCAATGGGTGGGCTGAAATCCTGTATCGTATGGACTCTAGACAGATTGATTGTGGCGAAGGACAGGGGACTCTGGGTACACATGACACCGTGCAGGGCTTTGGGACATTGATGGTGGCCATGCTGTTGTGTCCTCCCCAAGCCAGGCCTTCGCATCACTTTGGTCTCACTGTGGAGCAGGCATGACAGCTCTAACAGACTCCCTCCTAAAGTCTCACTTTGTCCTCTGTGCACACATGGGAATGTGTGCACCTCTGCACGTGCACAAGTGTTATTACGATTATTTCACTCTTTTCCCTTTAGGTTTGTTTGTTTGTTTGTTTTTTGAGACAGACGCATGTGGCTCCGGCTGCCCTTCAATCTGCTGAGTAGCTAAGGCTGACCTTGACCTCCCAGATCTTTCTGCTTGCTCCACTCCTGGCTCCTACTTGATTCTGTTTATTTATTTATTTATTTTTAGTCATCTTCTTCCTGTTTTCTGTTGACATCACATTGAAAACCCGCAGTGAGATCTTCAGCAGCAGTCCACAAGTCATCTTTGAAATTTTGCCTCCCCACCCCCACCCCAGCCCCTCACCTAATTGCCCACTCCTGGTCACTCACTCAAGTCAGCCTTTGTTTGCTGCTCCCTGTGTGGTGGCACTGGCACCGCCTGAGGCTCAGTCCTGTCCTTGTCCCTGCTCTGCTCTTCTCTGCTCTGAAAATTCTTCCAAGTGCCCAAAGCTTGAAGCAAATGTTTACCCTGAATACAGAGGCCCTGCCACTTGCGTTAGCTCTCCACAACCATGAGTGACCTGCAGCATACTGTCCTTAAGGCTAGTTGGGCCCCTCAACTCTATGGCTACTCCTCTGCCTGCTGGTTTTTACCTGTGTTTTGGGATGCGCCAAGCCCAGGATCTTCCTGGAGGCCATCACTGTACAAGGCCTGGCCACAGATGGTGTCGCACATGCTCACTGGCACAGTGGTGGCTGCTTGCCTCTCGGTTCATTGGTGCCTTCAGACTGAGAGCCTCCCAGCTCCACTGTCATGCGAGTGGAGAGAGATCACAGAACAGACACTGCTCTCCTCGTGGATGGCAAAATTGCCTGACAGTGGCTTTTAACAGCCTCAGGTGGAAGTCCTTTCCATAAGCCCTTTAAGAACAGTAATTAGGCTGAGAGGCTAGGCTCCACTTCTCTCTCTCTCTCTCTCTCTCTCTCTCTCTCTCTCTCTCTCTCTCTCTCTCTCACACACACACACACACACACACACACACACACACACATTTTAATGACTCCTCTGGAGATGAAGGAGGACAGGCTTTGTTATTTTGTTTTTCTTAGCATAGCAGCAGAGGTATATGGGGAGCGGAAAAAGTCCCCAGGGGCTCTAGGGAATGAAATGTACTTCCTCCCAGGTTGTCCCCCTGCACAGTGGCCATGCCTGTCACGCTTCCACCAATACCCTGCCGTTTCCAGCAGCCAGTACAGCATGGCGGAGTCTGGACCACTCAGTCGGCTCCCATGACAGTGCCCTTCTCTTCTACCATGTGTCTCCAGGCCCCGTCCTCTCCTCCCCTTCAGTCATTCTGACAACAAGTAGTTGTGTGGTGTAGGACTTGGTCTGCTGAAAAGCAGCAGAAGAAAGCAGTCTGGCCAAAGAGCCTGGTCCGCCCTCCGTGGAGCACAGAGGGCAGAGGCCCACCCTCACTGACAGCCAGTCCCACTTTGGTCTGGAGCGGAGCATGCAGGAGGGCCTGAAAGACCACAATGCGGCCCTGGGTAAGGGAGGTTGGGGGTCCTCTTCTGGACCTCTCAGAAAGTTCTCTCTGTGGGTGCTGATGAGCTGCCATTTTGCTAGCCCTGGGGCCCTTTGAAGAGCCCATCTTCTCCCTCTATCTATGTGGAAGTTTTACACACACACACACACACACACACACACACACACACACCCTATTCTCTGCTAACACGTGTACTCTGCAGTTTCTCTCCACCTTGCCTAATCACCCACACACACATCAACTCACCTGTACAATGGAAAGCCAAGTCACAGCCAGAGGGGAATTAATAGTGTCTGTGATGGAAAAACCCCAAGAAAGAGGTTCCCTTCAAATTCTACATAGAAAAAAATGTGGACATACCTTGAAATAAGAGTGAACTCCCTTACCCTCTCCAATACACACCCAGGAAAGCCCTGTAGGCCTTAGGAGGGTCAGCTGTGTGAAGGAGCCGGGATAACAGGAGGTGTGGTCCTCTAGACGGCTGGCTGAGATTGGAAAATCGATGTGGAGCCTCTCTCAGGCTCTCTTTCCTGTCTGTAAATTAGGTAACTATTGCGGGGAGGAGGTCTGGCTGGGAGCTCAGGCCTAAGCTTTTTACAAAACTGAAAGGTGAGGAGATGTACTTAAGGCTGGGAGCCAGGGACCCCTCCTGGAATTCACACCCCACCGATACAAGTTAGAAAACTGCAGGTCTAATGGGCTGCCTCTGGGAGAGGCCCGCGGGGGCTGAAGGGCTGCTCTCAGAGGACACACTTCTGGGATGGGAAAGCGGTTCATACTCTGAAGGGGGTTTCCTAGGAAGCTCCGGTCTTGCCTGCAGGCTCAGATCTCCCGAGATCTCCTGCCTGCAGCTGCTCCGCAAGCCACGCCAGTCTGTTCTGCCCTAAGGCTTCCAACACTCCCTTGAAGCTGCCATAACAAATTATCACAAACTTGAGTAGCTTCAAACAAAAGGAGTGTATTCTGTCGTCACCATCCTGGAGGCCCCAAGAGTGAAACAGATACAAAGAGGGCTACGCTCTTTTAAGAGGTGCTAGAGGGAATCTCTCCTCCACCTTGGGCAGCTTCTGGTGGCCTGCAGGAGTCCCATTTTGGAGCCCCCTTCTCCCCAAAATCTGAGTAGAGGTGGCTGACGGATCCGTGTGGATTCTCCTCTGGGCCCTTCAGGAGGTTGCAGCATGTGTTTGGACTCTGGGGAGAAGCTCCTAAACACTTCACCCGGTGGCCCCCGGCCTTGGATTTTATTCCTGTTGCCCACCTTTTCCCCGATTGTGTGTTCTTGCTGTGGCCACAGAGACTTCTCCCTGACCCAGTACAGTAACTGGCCTCTTATCTGACAAGCTATGCTTCCTCTTCAAGGAGCATATACCACACACACACAGGCACGCACACACACACGCACGCACGCACACACATAGTAACCGGCTTCTTATCTGACAAGCTATGCTTCCTCTTCAAGGTGAATATACACCACACATGCACGCACGCACGCGCTCACGCACGGGCGCGCGCACACACACACACACACATTCATGTGGCATCCACACACAATGCCGAATCCCTACACCTCAGCCTTTCCTGAATACTTAATAAACCTGATTCCCTGGCTACTTCTGCATTCACTCATTCCTCCCTCCATGGCGGCTGCATCAAATTCTCCTCATCTCCCGCTAGCTCTACTCTTTTCTCCAGGAAGCCTTCCTGCCCACTCCAGCAGCCGTCAGTCCCTGGCTTGTCTGGACCACACACCCAAGGGACCCCCATCACTAACGCACAAGCCTCTCACCGCTCTTCACAGACAGGCCCAGCTGGTGAGGCAGGAGGGGAGGGCGAATGCTCCAGGACATGGACGATAGCTCTGGTGGTTCTCATGATGTGAGCACCGTGCCCACCCCAGGGACGGGGTAGCCAGCTGTGCTCTGTATAGCATTCTGAGGAACAGAACCAATAAAATATATTCATACATATAATTACAAATCAGGCAGCCATTCTTTATCAGGAGGAAAGTAACCACCAGATTGTGACACTGAAGGGCCAGGTGCCTGCCCTGTGACCTTGGGAACCAGCATCGCCTCCTCCAGGGCTGGCATAGGCTGGCAGTGACCTTGCCTGGCATGTCTCCCAAAGGCTGTGGGATTCTCCTTACAGAGCACCCCCATGCAGGTCTGAATCTTTAAGTTTACCAGGCTCATTTGCATGCTCATTTGCATGACTTTACCCAGAAACTTTTCATCTGATGGTTGGCTGTGCAGAAGGAGAACAGCAGAGTCATTGTCAAGGGCTTGTCATGCCCAGCTGCTTTCTGCCGTTTACCAATGCTTCTCCCCAGCCCCAGGCTCAGGCCTGGCCAAGGCTAAAAGAAGACACACATATTTGCCTTTTCATTCTCTTGCCCCCCAGAAGAAATGCTGGAGTCAATTTATGCAAATTGCCATGCAGATTTCCTCTGTAGACTTTTATTGCTGTATCTTGTCAGAATGTGTGGATGTGAAATTATATTTCATAATAAATGCACAGAGCCAAGAAGATTTCAACAAGTGCCGTAGGGGAGCATCTTGCTCAGAGATGGGCTGTGCTGGTGGAGGTTCTGTGCAGGGGAATGCGAGTAACACACCATCTCGTAGGGACCCCTGTTGTTACTGTTTAACACCACACTCCGAGGAAGATAAACGGTGGGGAGGAAACCTGCACTTGTTAATATTCCTTGCATGTGTGTAAAATAAGGTGGCTGCCATTTTTTCACAGGCAGTGCTGCTTGCAAGTGCAAAGGAATAAATTAACATTACCAGGTTGGTGGCTGAGTGTCACAATAGAGTACATCCCAGCCTCCTTCAGAGAAGACGTCAAGCAATACAGGCGATGTAGGTTCAGCCTTGCAAGGGGATCGTGGAGGCTTCTAGGCTGGCAGGAGACTCCTCAAGCGCATGCCTGTCTATTGCGTGTCTTGCTATCCCTTCCCCTGTGGAGCAGCTACCATCAGAAATGATTTGTTCCGTACCTCACAAGATAAAGAACAGAGAAGCAGCTTCGACCGTGACTCCTTGGCACAGTGGAAGAGGGGGCGCGTTGCTTCTTCTCAGATCATCCTTTCTGAAGCCCTGGAAAAACAGCAGACCTTTGGGGTGTCGATAAAGATTAGGAGAGCGCAAAGGTTCCTGAGGGGGAGGAGGATGCACAGGTGAGGACCAGTGCTTAGGACCTGACAGAGCGTGGGGAAGGAATCCTTTCTCCAGAGCACTGGCTCGCCCTTTGCCTTCATCCTGAGCATAGACTCTGAGGGCCATGTCACAACCAGACAGACAGTCTCCATGGCTTGGCTCTGCAGCTTGGCTCAGGAAGCTCTGGGTCAACTGGTTACTAGTAACAATTGCTCGTTTTTGCTTATGTAAGACAGAAGAGGATGCCCTCACAGAGGCTAACTCGTTTGATCCAACAGTCCTTAAAAAGGAATTCTGGTATCTTCATTTAAGGGATGAGGGGATTGAGGGCTAGGGAAGCTAATCAGACTCATTGGCTCATTTGGTGGAGTCCAGTATGCAGGAAACCTTGGGTCCTCAGCATGGGGCATGAGGCTGGACGCCTGTTAGCCCAGCACCTGGGAGGTAGAGGCAGGAGGATATGAAATCCAAAGCTCCCCTCAGTGACAAGTGAAGGCCATCTTGAGAGCTGGGGATATAATAGATCCTTTCTCAACACAAACAGCCAAAAAAACAAAAAAACAAAAACAAAACAAAACAAAAAAAAAACCAAATGAATACAAATAACAGCAAAGAAAATCACACTGATGCCCGTTGGACGCAATACTGATAACATGACAGCTCCTCTGTGGCCTGTCCCCAGTCACTCTGACAGACATACACTGAGTGTGCTCCCTTTCCAAAGATCCTGTGAGGGTTCCTCATCACCTTGGCTGAAGGACAGTGAGTGCCAGAGTTATGTGCATATCAAGGATCCTGGCTTTTATTCAGAGCAGAAGTAACCCCCTCCCACCATTTATACCAGTATAATTAATTCATCCTTCATGGCGTTGTATAAAAAAGTGTAAACTTGTGTGTGTCCCCATTACACACACACACACACACACACACACACACACACACACACACATCCATCAATACACAGCTCTCCTATAGCCTGTGCTGCTTACCCTTGAGAGGGAGCTGATCAAGAGGACCCGCCAAGGATGCCAAGGCTTACCTCAGTAGTTGTTTGTTCTTTTTATCTGGTGTCCCCTTCCTCTGCCATACACCTGAAGTGGGAGCTTCCTTTACAACCAGACTTCAGGTGCAAAGGAGAAAAAAATAACTAGCTCCGTGAGTGAGTGCGTGCACTGGGCTAAGTGTGGCCGAAACACTGCCTGGGGCTCAACATTTGATCCCGAGTTCCCTGGTGGCCCTGGGGACAGGAAACTCTGCATGGCCCTTGTAACTAGAAGAAGCTTTGAAGTTTGTGTTGTGGTCAGGTGTCGCTGCCGTGCAAACAAACCCACATCACCCACAGGCTCGTGTGTTTTAATGCCTGGTCTCCAGCAGGCAGGGATGTTTTGGCAAGAGGTGGGACCCAGTGGAGGAAGTAGGTCTCTGTGGGAAAGGGAGCGTGCAGTACATCTTGTTTATGGTCTGGCTCCAGTTCTGACTTGAGCACTGTGCTTCCTGATTCACTGTGGTGGGCACAGCCTCCCACGCCCACCTGCGGTGAGCAGGAGCTGCCCTCACCACCAGGATGAACCATAGCTCCCAAGCAGACAAAACAGAACCTTCCTCCAAGTTCTTTCTGTCAGGTAGTCTGTCTCAGCAACAGAAAAGTCACTGGTACTGAGGGTTCCTGGGGCCAGTCTACAGAGACATACACATGGCTGATAGTAGTGTGAACAGCAAGGCCGAGACACTCCTCAAGTGGCGGTCTGTGCTTATGACTCACAGACCTCTAAAGTGTGCTACCTGCCCACCCCACCCCACCCCTCACTTCCGGCCAACACCATTTTGTGCTGTGTGGCCCCACAGTCTGAGTTACCGCAGGCCAGAGCCTGTAGGACTACACCGAATAGCTCCTGGGAGCTCCACTTGCTGCCCTCTGGCCACACCCATCAGGCTGGACCTAGCGTCATGGTTCTCCGCTTAGGCAACATACCTCATATCCTGGCGGGTTTTCCTAGTTCTTGTGGTGTGGTTGTGGCTACCCTTCCTGTCCTGTACTCCAAAAGAGTCAGCCTGGGTTAGCTACTTTTCCATAGGTATCCCCAAGCACCCAACAGAAACGTGGTTCTGTTTCTGTGATTTCAGAGATGTTAGTCGCTCATGCTGGACAGCACACGACAGAGCGCAGCAGTTGTGTTGTTATTAAGAGAATGAAAATCCCAGCCATTTGATTTTACCAAAGAAGACCCAGATGCTGGGGTGAAAATCTGCTCTCTCAAGAGCAGCTTGAGCTCATGGCTCAGAGGAAAAAGCCCAGAAAGTTCACTAGCTCAGCTGACAGCCCTGGGGGAAAAGGCCAAAAAAACCCAAGGCCAAAGACTTACTAGCTCAAAGTGGAAAAAGCCAAAAGCTTGATAGCCGAAAAGCCTAAAAGGTTCCTCCTTCTTATCCATGCTGTCTTAAATGCCCTTCAACTCAAAGTCCCTCCTACTCTTTAATCCCTGTCAGATGATTTCTTGCTCCTCCTATTGACCTGGGGTTAACTGTATTAAATCCTGTGTACAGAAAGCTCTTGGATTAAAGGTGTGTGCTAGGGCTGAGCCACAGCCAAACAAGAAACAGGTTTTTACAGTTCACAGTCTCAAGGCTCACAATGGGATTAAATATCCTGCAACATCATGGTGGTCAAGAAGCAGAGAGAGGGGGCCTTACAAGCAGGGGTCTGGGCAAGGACACGTACCTAGTGACTTACTTCCTCCAACCAGCCCCCATCTCATACTCATCTTATGAACCCATCAAAAGATTGCTCCATTGATCAGGCCAGAGCCATCATGAGCTAATTGTCTCTAGAAATGGCACTACACAGACACACACACACACACACACACACACACACACACACACATACACACACACACGTATGCATTTAATCTCCTGGGTGTTTCTCAGTCTATTTTTGTTGTTGTTGTTGTTTGAATTTGAAACATCCCCTGTAGGCTTATATTTTGAATGCTTATTCCTCAGCCTGTGGCATTACTTTGAGGGGCTGTGCAATCCTTAAGATGTGGGGCTCTGTCTGGTAGAAGTGAGTCGGTAGGGATGGGCCTTTGAAGATTACACCCAACCCCTACTTCCTGTGTTGCTCGCTGCTTCCCGGGCTGCTGTGATGTGAACAGCTTTGACCATGTTCTGCTATTGTCATGCTATCCTGCCCAAGCAGGTGAGGCCAAGCAACTATGGACTGAACTCTTGGAAACTGTAAACCAGAGGACTGAACTCTTGGAAACTGTAAGCCAGAGGACTGAACTCTTGGATACTGTAAGCCAGAGGACTGAACTCTTGGAAACTGTAAGCCAGAGGACTGAACTTTTGGAAACTGTAAGCCAGAAGAAAGCCATCCCATTCTTGAGCTCTTGTTTCTGTCAAATATTTTGGTTACAGTGACCCAAGAGTATACACTAATCAAGCCACCAAACTTAGCCGTCACACAGCCCATGAAGGTCATCTTTCTGTCCTCACCCATGTGCCAGCAGCAGGGAAGGTTCAGAGCGGTCCTTGTCACCCTGCTGACTCACTACAACGCTCTGGAGAAGTCTCTTCCCTTCATCAGGTTTGCCATCTGTGAGCGAAGAAGTGTTCCCACATATACAGGCCGCTCCGCTTGTTAAAGCCTTGCCTCAGTGCCACAGCCTTTCTGTGTCTCTCGCCATCCACCAAGTCTGACCTGCCCTCAGTAGCATCCACATGAGTCCTCCGTCTGGAGACTGCTCTCTTCCCTTGCCTGTCTTCCAGGCGTGCACAACAAATTTCTGTCTCTTCCTTGTCTTCGTCCCGTCTGCCAACCAGAATGATCTTTCAAGAGTGCCGACTCTTAGGAGGTCCTTCTGAATTCTCACTTCATCCGGCTCCCTGGCTTCAGCACGTCTTCTTCTCAAGTCCCCACAAACCAGCCATTGGCCCCAACCATTTTTTTTGGTTGTTTTCTAAAGAAATAGGGGCTTCATACTTGCGGATGCTCTCAGCTACAACACTCTCCTGCCTTACCCATGTAGTGACCCTCTCCAATGCCCTTGGTCCTTCCAGAACAGCCCCAGGTCCTGTCCATCATTCCTCAGAGGCTGAGGAACTTCTTTTTATCATAGACCCTTTGTTCCCGTTCACTTAGAAATGTTTTTAGTTCACGCACACATTTGAAGGACCTTTCTGCTGGATTTAGAGTTCCAACTGTACCTGCTATCCGTTGTCACTGTCATCCCTATCGCTCTGCCCTTGGGTACCATGTGTCAGTTTCTTCTGGCTGCTCTCATGATTTTATCTTTTTTTGGTACTCATTGATCAGACTCTGAGTTTTTTAAATTACGTATGTATGTGTTTGTAAAGTGCCTACACTCGTGTGAGTGTGTGTGTATGGAGAGGTGCATGCCATGGCACGTGTGTCGACATCAGAAGACAGCTTGTGGAGTTAGTTTCCCCTTTTCTGCCATGGGGATTCCTGGATCAAACTGAGGTGTTCAGGCTTGTTGGCACGCACCCTTACCTGCTGAGCCATCTTGCTGGCCTAAGTCTGTGCCTTTGTTAGGAACATACTTTTCTTTCTACACCTGGGCATAGAATATTGGCTATTTAAAAATATTTCTTCCTACTTTTAGCGTCTGAATCAACTCAGGGTTGACCTGTGTTTCTTCGTTTTTTCTCGAGTGTGGCTTACAGTCTCCTCTGACCTCATCTGTTACTCACTTGGGCTTGTACCCTGCATGTTGTCTCTGTGACTTGATTCTGTTTCCAGCCTTGAGCAGGGTCCCCAAGGTGGACTTCTTGGGTCACTCAGTGTTGGACAGAGTCCACACGCAGACTTCAGAGACCCTTCACTGTGGCTTTCTCATGGCCAGGATTTTCTATACTTCTTGTCAAGCGTGGTGGCTTTGCATTCTGTCCTCTCATTTTCTAACCAGTGTGACTGTGGGTTTCTTTACGAATTGGAGCCATCCCTTGGCCTCTCATCTATTGGATGAGAATTCATAAAACAATAGGAAACTCACCCAGTGCTTCCCTTTAAGTAAATGTTGACTCATTCTAGACTTTACCTGCACTTTCTGGTACCTTCACTCGCCTGTTCTAGTTGGTTCAGAGGTTTTTGGTTTTTTGTTTTGTTTTGTTTTTAAGATTTATTTATATTATGTACACAATGTTGTGTCTGCAGCAATGCCAGAATGCCAGAAGAGGGCACCAGATCTCATTATAAGTGGTTGTGAGCCACTTTGTGGTTGCTGGGAATTGAACTCAGGACCTCTGGAAGAGCAGCCAGTGTTCTTAACCTCTGAGCCATCTCTCCAGCCTGGTTCAGAGTTTATAAAAGTTCTCATCAAGAGGGTTAGACGGACTGTAGTATGATGAGAACCATACCCCCCTAACCCCCTCTGAGGTTTTCCTCCCAAAATCTTCCGTCCTCCACTTCTCCCTGACCTTTGCCTACTGGAAAGGCCATGTGCACTAAGGACTTGCATATTCGCTCCACGTTCCCATAAGACACCAAACAGGGGAGGCCTGCTGCTCTGGCCCCTCAGAGCCCTTCTACACTCGCTCTTCCTCACTGTGATTAACAAGTTTTGTGGGTATCTTCTCCACAAAACCAGAAGCTCTTTGGGGGCAGGGACCAGGGATTTGTACAACACACACAGTAGGCACTCAAGAGTCAAGTGGCTTGACTGTTAGTTACTGACACCATCTGCCACAAAGAAGCTACCTAGGGAAGACCATGGCCACCTTTGCTGAACATCTGGCCCCCTTGGGAGAGACAGGCTCCAGCTGGCAGTGGTGTGGGCCCAGCTGCTGTGACCTGTGTCTGGGAAGTAGATGGCACCCAGAAGCTAGAAATGTTCTGGCCGTGGAGACCGAGCCAAGTCTCTCTTTCAAGCCCTTTCCATTCTGTCCTTTGAGGGCTCACTTTATTTATTCATTTCTGCTAAAAATGCAAATGAGCTCCCTCTTAAGTGGGCTCTGCTGAGCTGTTATGGCCAATGATTACCACTGTCTGACAGTCGGGAGCCAGCTAGGATGTGACGCCAGGGAAATGCAGTGACAGCTTCAGGGCACGCTGACAGCCTCGGAAATGGACTTCTAGAAGCAGAAGGGAGTACAGCTAGCTAGCTCTACAGCCCATAGCAGAGACTTCAACGGCATGGAGACCTGGCTTCCGATCCGAGCTCTGCTGCCCAGCCTGTGTGTCCTTGATTCTGGGGGAGCCTGGTTTCTTCCCTGTGCGTAGCCACTCACCCACTAGTGTCGCCCCCTCCCCCTTGCCCCCCTTTTTTTTTTCAATCTGCAGCCCTTGGAGTCTACAGCCTCCTCAGACCCAGATCACAACACAGAGCAGTTACTTACACACCTCACTGAGCAAGTGAGCGGTCTGAGGACTTGTCTGTAGTTCCGAGTCCCCGACTGCCACCAGAACCTGTGCATGTGTCTACCTGAGAGGGCTCAGGAGTACCTTGTCTCAAAGCCCATGACCGCATGCTAAGAATCCCCACATCAGTGACCAGTGGCTGAGATTAGCCAGTCTGAGACCTTTCCAGTGTGGTAGAGAAAGTATTGGCTAATCGTTGGGCTTGCCTGAGAGTTCGGAATGTGGTTTGCATCTCAAAGTCTGAAGAAATGCTAACTGTAGAAAAGCATTTCTCCAGAGGGACTGACAAGAACCAGCTCCTGAAAGTTGCCCTCTGACCTCCACACACTATTGCATGCGTGCATGCATGCACAACACATATAAAAATTAAAATAAAATAATACAAAGTAACATGTGAATTCCAAACAGCATTACTCCCTGGCATAAAGTCAATCCGGGGAAGAGGTATATGGGGCCATAACAAGCCAGTGGTGGGTCCTGAACAGCCAACCACAAGTGTTTAGGCTGTTTCCTGGGAGCAGTAGGGAGGAATGGAGTCAGATTTGTTTTGTTTTGTCCTTTAAGATGTATTTATCTTTATTTCACGGTCATGAGCGTTTTGTCTGCACGCACGAAAGTGCACCGTGTATATGAAGTGCCAGTGGGAGCCAGAAGAGGACATTAGATTCCCTGGAGCAGGAGCTATGGCGAGTTGTAAGCTGCGCCGTGGGTGCTGGGAACTGAACCTGGGTCCTCTGCAAGAGCAGCCAGTGTTCTTAACTGCTGAGCCACCTCGCCGCACTCCTAATGTTCTTGGATTTAAACTCAGAATAGTAATCTTGCCTGCTGAATAAAGACTACTTACAAGACGAGTGTTGAGGACAAGGAGGCCAGTAAAGATGGCGTTGAGGCATGAGAGGCTCAGTCTGAACTAGGAAGTGGAGGAAGAAAAGATAGGGTTGGGGTCAGGTGAAACTACAAGACACAGCACTGTGTAGTTTGCTGCCTCTGCCTTTCCTCACTCCGTCTTGATTGTTTTAGAATGTCCTCAGATTTGTTGAAACTCACCTCTACATCTATATTTTTTCTTTTTTCTTTCTTTCTTTCTTTCTTTTTTCTTTCTTTCCTTTTTCTTTCCTTCTTTTTTCTTTTTTTCAAGACAGGGTTTCTCTGTGTAGCCTTGGCTGTCCTTGACTCGAATTGTAGACCAGGCTGGCCTCAAACTCACAGAAATCCACCTGCCTCTGCCCACCCCCACCCCCACCCCCCAACTGAGTGCTGGGATTACAGGCGAGCGTCACTATGCCTGGCTGTATTTTCTTTTCTTTTTAAGTATACCTATTTGCATCATTTGGTTGTCAAAGGCTCACTGCCGTCCTATAATACAAAAGCGAATTTATTCCAACTTCTAGAGCCCTCATAGACTCAACATGGACCGAAAGTCTCCACTGAGACTCAAAACAGTCTCTTAGCTGTGATCCTTGTAAAGTAAAAAGAATGCATTCAAGATGAGACAGAAAACAGTGTCGGCCCCCAGCAGGGAAAACGTTGAATCTTGTAGCTCCATGTCCGGAATCTGGGACACAGTGTTTGGTCTCACTCACAGGTGTTCCTTAAAAACTTAGGTGCTGGTCTCCATGACCCTGGAGCTCTTGCATTCTGCACACCTGAAAAAATAGCACCAGGTGGATAAGTCCAAAGTCTGCAGCCAGCTGGAACCCCTTACATCACGGCTGCCTTGGTCTCTGAGTACCCAAGTATCTGAACCCAGAACCCAGAACACAGAAAACGGTTTCCTTAGGTGGCCCTTTTCCATAAGAAACCCCAGAGGCTCTCCAAAATGCAGTCTCCTTTCGAAGGACAGTGTTCTAAGCAAGTCTTCAGTTTTATACCCTGGAACCTTCCGAGGCTGGGGACAGATTCTCAGGTCATCTGTCCATATTGTTGTTAGCATTCCAATTCTCAGATCCTTACCAGAGTGGTGAGTCTAGAACCTCAGAGGCCTCTCACAAGCCAGTTTCGAAGGCTTATAAACCACCGGTGAGATTAGCTATAGGGGCGTTGCTTATTGCTTTCACATTGTTCCGATAGAAACAGCCTAAAGAAGACAGCCTTATTTTGGCTTGTGGTTTTTCGAAGGACTTCAGTCTATTCCAGCGGTGGCGATGTGCAGTAGCGGCACCTCCCGTCACCGAGGCTGCCCGGGAAGGAGGGAGGACAGAGGCCGTGTCCGATCTTCAAAGCCCAACCCTACCCAGCTACTACCACCAGGCAGACCCCGTTCTGAAAGGTTCTGCAGCTTTCCAAGTTAATGCCACCAGCTGGAGAACAAGCGTTCAAAACATGAACCTCCGGGACATTTCGGATTCTAACAAGTGGCCAGAACAGGTCTTAAGGAGCGGCAGCAACACGATTAGGGATTGCTCTTATGTTGTAACTTGAAGATCAGATAGAGGTGGGGAGAGAGCTGGGGGCATGGGAAGTCAGTCCCCCTCAGCAGCATTGGTTTTCTCATGCCATCTCTTTGGTCAGGCAGTTGAGAGGCTTAATAGAGACACAGTTTGTAGTCCCGTGAGTGTCTGTAGTGATGGAAGCCACCGGGCTATGCATTGCTGCGGCTTAATCCAGTGGCGTGATTCCCTGTCATATTATCTGATGACCTGTCTCTCCTCCATAGCATTGAAGTGTCTTCTGTGTGCACACAAGGGGAAAAAGGATTGTCACCGTCACAGTTATTATCACTAACATCCCTGTCACCACCCAGGTGCTGACCTTTGGGGATATGATTTCCCATGGTCTTTCCACTCTGTTGATTAAGGTTCGTTACGCCGTGTTGACAGAAGTGGCTCGAACTAAATAGAAAATGAAGTCTCTTTTGCACAGAAGAATAGGTGTACACAGGCAAGTGCTGACGAGGTGTCTCTTCACAGTCAGGGAGTCAGGCTCCAATGAGCAGTCATCCTGCTTTGTCATCCTCAACTGGGTCAGCCGTCATCACCCGCCCCACCAGTCTGCCTTCCGAGCAGTGGGAAAGGGGCAGCTTGGGGCACACTAACCTACAGAGGACTCATCCCAATGGTCCTCACCTTCACATTCTTTGATCAGATGTTTCCCAGCATCCTCGTTCTGCAGCCAAGGATGCTGGGAAACATGGCCTTCAACTGGGGCAGCCACCAGCTCAACTGTGCAATTCTCAAATTCTGTACTGGGGGATGCTGGCAGCCTCTGCCTCTGTTCCTGAGCCCAGGTATCTTGTTTTGGCTCAGGGGCCACAAAGGAGGAGTTTAGTGCCCCCGCCAAGGATCCTGCGGCACATAGAGAAGTTGACATTTCTGCCTGCTTGGCACATTCCTTAAGGTTCAGAGTAGACATGGAGTTGCTGGTCCACCCACTGGTGAGGGAGGCCCTGTCTGTAAGCACTCAGCAGTTTTAGACTTGCTTCCCCTGGCTATGCTAAGCAGGACACCGCATAGCCAGGCTAGTAGAGATTTCAGCGTGGACTCTCCCAGCTCTGAACCAACTGGCAAAGTCACGAGACTTGGTCTTTTCATTCCCACAGTCACAACAGATTGGGCTGTGTCTACAGCGTGTGGGCAGAGCTCTTGAGTTGTGGAGTTGCACGTTCACTCTAGAATAAGATGGCATTGGCACTTTTTGAGCTACTGTGCCCACATACCTGGGAAGTGACAACTTAAGGAGGGAAGGACTTACTTTGAGTCAGTTTGAGAAGGGTTTACCATCATCACGGTAAAGATAGGGAGCATAAGGCTGCTGGTCATGCTATGGCCACTGGCTGGAAGGAGAGACTGTTGATCCTAGTTTGCTTTTTGTTGCTGTGATGAAAACACCAACTAAAACCAACTTGGTGTGCAAGGGTTTATTTGGCTTATGTCACTTCTACATCACAGTCCATCACTTAGAAAAGTCAGGCAGGAGGCTGGAAGCCAAGGCTAATGCAGCGCCATGAAGGAACACTGCTTATTGGCTTGCTCCTCATGGCTTGCTCAGCCTGCTTGCTTATAGCACCTAGGACCACATGTCCAGGGGAGACATCACCTACAGTGGCCTGGGCCTTCCCACATCAGCCATTAATCAAGAAAATGCTGCCCCCAGACATGTCCACAGGCCAGTCTAGTCTGGTGGAGCCAATTGGAGATTCCCTCTTCCCAGGTGACTCTACTGCATATCAAGTTGACAAAAACAAACAAACAAACAAAAAACCCTAACCAACACAGAGAGGAGAGGGAGGATGGAGGAAGGGAGGGGCGGGAAGAGAGAGTGCTGGGTGTTTCAGTTTCTCCTTGTCACTCAGTCTGGGACCCCAGCCCATGGCATGCTGCACACATTCAGGATGGGTCTTCCCTGCTCACTTACACTTCTCTGGACTTACCCTCACAGGCAGCCCAAAGGTGTGTCTCCCAGGTGATTCTAAATCAGGTTGGCAGAGATCTCTGCGTTTACATTGAAGTCTTCCCTTGGTGTGTCTTTTGTATGCACTGCAGTTCTTCCCACGATGAAACATTTTGAACTTTTTCTTTCAAAGATTTTTTAAATTTTTTATTTATTTATTCACTTTACATCCCGGTCATAGCCCCCCTCTCTCCCTCCTCTCCTCCCAATTCCACCCTTTTTCCTTCTTCCCCCATCTCCCCTCCCTTATTCCTCAGAAAAGGGAAGGCCCCCACTACTCACCCACCCCAGCTCATCAAGTCACATAGGACTGCGCATGCACATCCTCTTCCTTTGTGACCTGGCAAGGCAAGTGATCAAAAAGCAGACAATAGAGACCATGTCAGAGACAGCCCCCACTCCCCTTACTAGGGGACCCATAGGAAGCCTGAGATGCCTATTGGCTACATCTGTGTAGGGGGGCCTAGGTCCAGTCCATGCTTGGTCCTTGGTTGGTGCTTCAGTCTCCACCAGCTCCTCTGGGCCCTGGTTAGTTGGCTCTGTTGGTCTTTTTATGGAGCTCCTGTTACCGCTAGATCCTTTTATTCCTCCCCCCCCCTTCACTTTTCCACATGACTCCCTACCTCCACTCAGTGTTTAGCTGTGAGTCTCGGCATCTGTTTTTGGACCACTGGTAGATGGAACCTCTCAGAGGAAAACTCTGCTAGGCTTCTGTCTGCAAGCATAGCAGAGTATCCTTAATAGTGTCAAGGGTTGGCTCTCTCCCATGAGGTGGGTCTTGGGTTGGGCCAGGCCAATCTCTACTCTATCCTGCTGTCTTTATCCTTGGAGTCTTGTAGGCAGGGTAAATTTTGGGTCGAGGCTTTTGTGGGTGGCTTAGTGTTCTACCTCAAGACCCAGCTATACCATTCCTGGGCATATACCCAAAAGATGTTCCACCATACAACAAGGGCATTTGCTCAACTACGTGCATAGCAGCTTTATTTGTAATAGTCAGAATCTGGAAACAGCCTAGATGTCCCTCAACTGAAGAATGGATAAAGAAACTGTGGTACATTTACACAATGAAATCCTACACAGCTATTAAAAACAAAGATTTAAGCCGGGCGGTGGTGGCACAAGCCCTTAATTCCAGCACTCGAGAGGCAGAGGCAGGCGGATCGCCGTGAGTTTGAGGCCAGCCTGGTCTACAAAGAGAGTCCAGGACAGCCAAGGATACACGGAGAAACCCTGTCTCGGAAAAAAAAAAAAGATTTAAAAAAGTAAAATAAAGTCTCACTGTACAGCTCAGGTTGGCCTCACAAGGCTCATGGTCCTTCCCTTACCTCAGTAACACTGGTATTCCTGACACGCCATCATGCGTAGCTATCTCAAAGATTTTGCAGACCTTTATATATTTCATAAGAAGGAGACTCCAGGCACAGGGTGGAGCACACAGCTGAAGCCATGCCCTGGATGTCTAGCTGTGTTTGAGGCTTCATTTTTACTTAGCGGTGTGTTAGCTTCATCTCACTCTGACAGTATCTTGGCTCCCGCTTACAGACACTGGGCACAGGTAAAGCCCAGAGAGGCGGGTTGCCTACCAGGACAGAAGAGGCACCGCGGGTGGCATAGGGTGTGGGTGGCAGCCCTTGACTTGGCAGTGGAAGAAGCAAAGAGCTCATTGGGTTATGTAATAAGACATTATTGTGGCCAGCTCCTGCCAACCTCTTTATTTGTAAGAGCCAGAACCTCCTCATCCCAAGAACAATGGGAAAACACGATTCAAGTTCAAGGAAGAGGCTGTGGAGACTCAGGGGATGCTGGAGGCGGTAGAGACCTCTACTTGGCGGGCTGTTGCTAAGGAGCCTCTCCTCCATGGTCCCCAGGCTCTCTCACTCTTCCTGGAGCATTTTCTCTCCCCTCTGTATAGAATGGTCTTCTCTGAAAACTGAATCAAAAACCTGCTCGCTCACAGTTTACTCACACTCCTTCCTCTAAGTAGGATGTCTATGGCCAGTGGAGGGACTCGGCTTGGGTGTCCCCTCCGGGCCGGTGTCTGTGCCATTCCCTAGGGTCCCTGACCTTTTGGCTCCTGGGCTTGAGTCCTTTCCGTTCTGACCCTCCCTGTGCTGTGTTCTTTAACAGGCCACCATCGGGATTGACTTCTTGTCA
The DNA here is from genome assembly GCF_964271855.1 of Acomys minous. Taxonomy (NCBI): domain Eukaryota; kingdom Metazoa; phylum Chordata; class Mammalia; order Rodentia; family Muridae; genus Acomys; species Acomys minous. Next base: position 19,906,889 of record NC_140495.1, on the reverse strand, counting down.
AAAACCATGTACTTGGAAGACCGTACGGTGAGTCCCTGGTCTTAGAACCGGGAAGACAAGGAGGGCATTGTCAGGCTTGTCCCCTAGGGCCCTCAGTTGGGTAACTCTTAAGGGGTCTCTGCCAAGAGCAGGATGGAGCTGGCAGTGCCAGCATCATAGGGTCTGGGCCTCAGGTTCCCTCCACCGGGAGGGCTCTACTCCCTGGCTGCTGATGCCTCTGCTCTGGCCCTGTAGGTTCGACTGCAGCTCTGGGACACTGCTGGGCAAGAGAGGTTCCGCAGCCTGATCCCCAGCTACATCCGGGACTCCACGGTGGCTGTGGTGGTGTATGACATCACTAGTAAGTAGGAGTCTGTGTTGGAAGGAGGGGGCTTTTAGGCCCCAGTGTGTATGTGTGACAGACCTGTGTGTATATGAATAGGTGCCCAGGTATGGGAGTATTGTGTTACCTTGGACCATACTGGGTTTATCTCTGTCCTTCAAACTCCTATGGCAGACATGGCTACACAGGCAGGGTTGCTCCTGCTCAGGGCTGGGTATCCCCTTTGTATGGGGGGAGGCACAGGGAGGAGATGCTCACAAGGTCAACTCTCTGTGCCCTCCCCTAGTCCTGGCTGATGAGTGTGTGTGCCAGCTCTGCTCGGGGATCCCTGTAGGCAGCCCCGCTTGCTCACACGGTTCTTGAAAGGGTTTCACAGACTCAGTGGGGACTCAGTGGGGTTGGGGCAGGCCTTATGCAGAGCCCAGCTACCAAAACAAGCAAATAAAATCTAGGGCGACGGTTCTCAACCTGTGGGTCACAACCCCTTTGGGCCCCCAAGTGACCGTTTCACAGGGATCACATATTAGTTATAATTACAGTTATAAATTTGTTGATATAGCAACAAAATAGTGTTATGGCTGGGGGTCACCACAACGTGAGCGGCTGGCAGTGTCAAAGGGTCACAGCATTAGGGAGGTTTTCATCACAGAGGATGCCGTGAGGACCCTGAAATCACATGGGGGAGGGGCCATGCCTGACTCACTGCTCAGTTCTGCCTTGTCCCACTGTCTACCTCCTCCCCAACCACATGCTCCATGAACCCCAGTGAGTGGGAGCTACATCCTAAAGGGCCTGTGTCAGGCTGGGGAGAGCAGCCACATGGATGTTACCATGTGAGTCTTCTACAGGAGATGATGCCAAACTTCTGGATTTATGTGCCTTTGGGGTGACCTTCTGCCTACTGTTCCCTTCAGGGTTGCAGGTTCTTTTCCCAAGCCAGCCCTGGCCTTCCTCAGACTCCCCTGAGCATCCCTTTTGGTGGGACACCATTTTTTAAGGGCCACTGGTCCGCAGCTCAGCCAAGCCCTCAGCCTTTCTTTCCTCCCTCTGCTATGAGCCTCAAATCATCTCTTGACTCTTGCGTGGCCTCTAGAGTCACTGTTCTGTGTAGAAATCATGACAGCCTAGCTTCCCAGATATGGTGCCTTCTCTCCCTAGGACGCTGAGCGGTGCTGGAGGGTTCCAGGGTCCCAGAGTCCCAGAGCAGGACTTGCTTCCCTGGATAGCCCCTGCCTACCTGCTATGCAGATTTTGGTATCTAGATATGCGCTTGCCTTCTGACTGCTGCGGGGCCCTCATTCCTACTCTGTCCCCCCCGCCACTTTCTGTTTCCAGATCTCAACTCCTTCCAACAGACTTCTAAGTGGATTGATGACGTCAGGACAGAGAGGGGCAGCGACGTGATCATCATGCTCGTGGGCAACAAGACGGATCTGGCTGACAAGAGGTAGGCAGGCCCCGCCAGAGCGTGGAGGTGCTGTGACTAGCAGTACCTTGCTTCCTTGTCCCTCTGTGGCTGTTGCTGCCCAGGAGGTCTGCAATGAAAGAACAGCAAGGCTGGCCTTCATACACACAGGGACACACACCGACATGCCTGTTAACCCCCACAGACTGCAAGCGTCTCATCTCTCAAATGTCTTCCTCAGCTCAGCAATGGCAAGGCAGGGACCTGTCTACACAGATGTCCCCATCACGGTCCCCAAATAGCCTCAGACACAGTGGCCCCCTGAGTGGAGCTCCGGTCCCTGGGAACTCCCTGCATCCACGTGTGGGGTGTGAAACCCAGATCCTCGGCTGTGAACACGTAGGATGTCAGCAGAGCCCAAGCCTTGCCCCTAGCCCGCACATCCTGGTTTGTGGCTGTGTCTGGGCATGGAGTCTTAGTGGAAGAGGCTTCTCTCCATAGCTGCCCTCCAATGTCCCTGCACACTAAGGTGCCCTTCACATATTGTCCACTCTTGGAACCCTGTGCTGACTTGGGCAGATAAAGCCGTGTGTCATGGTTTCTCATCAACAGTGTAGGCTTCTTGCAGTGTCCTGACATTGGAGAAATAATCTGAGTTAGAGCACGCTTTTCTAGCGACCTGCCCAGAGGACAAAGCAGCACAGGCCTAGGTGAAATCCTTTTAATTTAGGTGTTTGCATTACAAAAGGGGGGGAGCTGAGGATCCCCCCCCCCCCGCACCTTGCCAAGAAAGGCTGTGTGTTCTGATGACTACTGGAAAAGGTATTGGTGGTGTGTCTCAACCACAGAGTACTTGCCTTTCCATGCATGAACTTCTAGGTTCAGCTCTCAGCACCCAAAAAACCAGGCTTGGTGGCCTACACCTACAGTCCCTGTTCTAGGGAGGTCGACACAGGAGGGTCAGAAGTTCAGTGTCACTCCTTGCTACATCACCAATTCAAGGCCAGCGTGGGCTTCGTGTGATCCTGCCTTAAAAGGTGGTGGTGGTGGGGTAGCCTTGCTCCCTAGTTCAGAATGCATGGAAGACATATGGAAAGGGGTTGGGGTCCTCTGTACCCAGGTGCCACCTTCTTACTAGACAGGCTAGGGCTGGCACCCTGGCAGAGACCCCTGGGCAGAGAGCCTGTCTTCAGGGCTGGCCCTGCCCACAGTCCTTAATCTCAGGTGGCCTCCTCCACTTCTGCCAGGGGTTGCCTCTCAGCCGCCTGATCTTTCCCTCCCCTCGCTTCACTTGCAGGCAGATAACCATCGAGGAAGGTGAACAGCGGGCCAAAGAACTGAGTGTGATGTTCATCGAGACCAGCGCGAAGACGGGCTATAACGTGAAGCAGGTGAGGACGCCCCTGGCATGAGCCCCTCCCTGGGATCTTCCTAGCTCTGGGTGGGCTACTGATTTGGGCGGGGCAGCCAGCCAGTGCATAAACCTTTAACTCTGAGAAGTGAGGGGCGGTGCTGACTTATGGCGCTGATAAAGCAGGTGACATGAAGAGAGCACTCAGCTTGGGAGCCATGCATACACTGTGGGTCACTAGTCACCACAGCCTTGACCGGGTGTGGGTCCCTGTAGCAGCGTGTGTGTGAATGAAGGCCCAGCATGCACTTCTGCCTGGCTGAGAAAACCATGGTGCCTAGCATCTCATTTCACAGAATGCGAGATACTGAATCTGGTCAACGTGTTGGGTTTATGTCTCGTACTTGGCAAGAACTCAGGGCCGTGTTGGGCAGCTCAGAAATGGAGCAAAGAGGCTCCCTTGGCCGTTTGGGAATCGCAGGAGGGAGAGGAGGTGGAGCCGGGAGCACAGCAGTCAAAGTTTAGCTGGGATCCACAAACCCGAAGTAGCTCATGGGCAGAGCTTAGCAGCTCAGTCAACCTGGGTTTAAGAAAATCCCACCCGTATTGTGACTGCTCACCCATCTGTAGCCTGATCGTCAGTGTTAGCGGTGAGAGCTGTGACTCTCCCACCGACAGCCCTTCACAGTGCGACAGGCATCCTGAACTTCCCGGGACTGGACCTCACTCAGCATCCCACTAGCTGTTACATTCACCGCTAATCCCTCGGCTTCATTTGTCCGTAAGGAGACACAGATAGATATCCACACGGCACAGATTTCTGATCCTTAAATATTTGGGAAGTTTCATCCAGAATCAAAAGGTTTCCTTTATGATGCGTTGTTAACTGACTTCTTCAGCCGACTGGGAACGGGGTCCATGGCTCTTGGAGTGTGAGGAGGGTGATGGCAGGGAGGAAGGCTATCATAGGCAGGGCTGGCCGATGGGAGTAGAGGCCTGGCCGCAGGGTGCCTGAAGCATGGAAGGAGCGTGGTTTGATGCACTATCTCCTGTGACCCTAGATTTTCCAGGCAAACCCGGGCATCAGTTGGCCTCTGTGAGACAGTGATGGTTCACTCCACGTTGATAGTGCTGGTGGTCTCAGAGAATAAGGGTGACAGAGGAGCCAGAAGGGACAGAGTAGTAGGGGCACTGTGGCCACATTAGAGAGACCACACAGCTTCCAGAACCCAGTGCCCAGTTGGAGGGCCGTCAGTTCAATTCATCCCAACCCTTTCCTGGCCCCCATGAGTATCAGATGTGAGCCTGAGGCCCTCCCCTTGGGGTGTCTCAGGGAGGAAGAGAGGAGGAGGCGGGGGGCTGCTGTTCTTTGGGTCCGATGACATCATGGGAAATGGAAGCAGAGGACAGTGTCAGGCATCCGTAGAGCTGGAGGCATCTGCACAACCCTCTGGGCCAAGGAGAGGCTGGCCTCCTCCTCCAGGCTGGCATAATCTGGAATCTGAGCAGGAGTTTGAGCAGGAGTTAAATCTGGCTGCTATCACAAATTACCACAGGCTGTGTAGCTTATAGACAACAGAAAGTGATTTCTCCCTGCTCTGAAGGCTGAGAAGTCCAGGATGAAGGTGCTAGTACAATGTCCTGTGGGCTCTGTCTCCTCATATTTGTCATCCTCCAGTTGTCTCTTCACATGAAAGGAACTAGGAAGTCCCTCAGCTTCTTTGTAAAGGCATTAGTCCCAGTCAGGAGGGCTTCTTAAGGCAACGCCTCCTTATACCGCTTTGGTGGGTGTTAGTTTTGTTGTTGTTATTGTTTTGTTTGTTTGTTTATTTTTTCAAGACAGTTTCCCTGTGTCACCCTGGCTGTCCTGGAACCCAATCCGTAGACCAGGCTGGCCTTGAACTCAGAGATCTGCCTGCCTCTGTCTCTCAAGTGCTGGTATTAAAAGCGTACGCCACCACTGCCCAGCTGAGAGTTAGGATTTAATATATGAACTACAGGAGGGACCCAGACATCCAGCCCAGACTCTTCTGTGCTCCTGGATTCTGCCTGTACTTGTTACTTTTAAGATGTTGCCTCTGCCAGTGTCCACCTATTTGGTACCCCCTGGTGTCTCCTCCTGTGCCCTGAGCACTCGGGTAGACTTATACATGAGCCTGCACTCCACGTGATTGCTTCCTCAACACTCACTTTCTCATATCCACACAGAAGCATGACATTCATAAAACCACACATACCTCCCTTCACCCATGTGCTTACACGCACTCGGGTATGTGTGCACGCACACACACACACACACACACACACACACACACACACACTATACAAGCAAAACCATGCACACCACACATACCACATGTAACACCCACATCCACACAACCCTACAGCATCATGGTGGCATCCTCACATCCCTCACTGTGGCTGAGGCCCTGGCTCCCAGTGGCTGGCAGCCTCAGTGTCTCTGGAGAAAGTTATTTATCTGACATCAAGTCAGAAAGTGGTTTTCTCCAGCTAGTCCCCATGTCAGGGTGTCGTCGGACAGAAGCCCACCGAAGGGTCTGTTTGCTGTGGCCTAGATTATCTCTGCACCAGGGCAGGTTCCTTGCAGTCACTATCATGACCCCAGCTGACTTCCTGTGTGTGTGTGTGTGTGTGTGTGTGTGTGTGTGTGTGTGTGTGTGTGTGTGTGTGTGTGTGTTGTGTAGGCGTGTCATGTGTGTGCATGTGTGGACATATATTGGTATGCAGATGCATGTGTTTACACCTGTGGAGTGCATGGGTTAATCTCCGGTGTCATTTCTCAGGTGTCATCCACCTTGTATTTTGAGACAGGGTCCTTCATGCACCAGTTCAGCTAGCCTGACCGGCCAGTGAACCCTCGGGAACCTACCTGCCTCTGCCACCCCATCTCAGGGATTACAAGTGTGTGCGGCTACACCAAGTTCTCTGCATGGAATCTGAGGCTAAAGCCAGGTTCTCATGCTTGTGTGTCAAGCACTTTATTGACAGACTTCTCGCTAGCCCCTGTTCACTCTTTGTCCAAGCATCCTGAGACCCTCTAGGACCAGCACCGTGAGGGGCTATGGTGACAGCAGAGGATGTAGAATAGGCTGGGACTCAAGGGTACAGTCAGTGGACAGGCAGGCCATGGATGCCCATGGTCCATATACATGAGGAGAGCAGTGCAGGGGGAGAGGGAAAGGGGGGGGGAACTGGGTGGGCCTCACCCCTGCATCTCCTGCCTGCAGCTCTTCCGACGTGTGGCATCGGCTCTGCCCGGCATGGAGAATGTCCAGGAGAAGAGCAAAGAAGGGAGTATCCTTTTTCTTTTGTCACGTGAGTGGAAAAGATGGCTCCCCAAGTCAGTGATTCACTTAGTGTCTCGGTAGAGCAGATGAACACTAGTTGGCCTCCGACGTAGCCCTTCCCTGGACTGATGCAGCTCGCCAGGCCACCTCTTTGAGTGGCCAGATGGATGCCCTTTGAGCTGCCACCCATCTCTAACCAAGGCCACCGCCTCTGTCCCGGCAGTGAGGAGCAGCAAGGGCTGTACAGCAATGGTGTGGGGAGGGAGAGAGAGCAAGAGCTCTGTCCTGCTTTGGAGTGAACACTACGCGTGTGTCACAAGTCCACTGGCGATCCCAGGCAAGAAGGCTTCCGTATAGTGAGCCCTTGATTTCAACTTGTCAATGCTAACTCCGTCCCCCACCCCTCTGCTCCATAGAAAAGCTTGCACAGCTCTCTGAGGATTTCTTTTCCTTCCTTCCTTCCTTCCTCCCTTTCTCTTTTTCTTTTCTTTCTTTTTTTTTCGGTTATACCTTAAGTTACTTTCTTATCCCTTTACAAATTGCATTTACATGGTTTAAAAACACTTTCTTAGGTGCTAAAACATTTTCTTAGATCCTTACCACTTAAGCTTTAAACTTTATACCTGTTTTTCTACCCAGTCATTCACCAGGAGACACAGGTGGTTGATGACTGGGAGCAGTCATTGTAAAGCGAGTTCCTTTAAACAAAGGAGTAGTGAAAAGTTACAGTGAAATACGTTTTGTTAGTTTAATCTCTTTTCTGAGTCTGGTAACAAGGTAAACTGTGTCTAGTAGTAGCTCTAGGAAAGTGAGGCCCGTCGCCTGATTTTTACTTATGAAGAGAACTGAGAAGGCAGCTGAAGCGGTGATTGCTGCTATTAAACTAACAAAGCAATCACTAGCCTAGTCCTCAGCGCCAGAGATGTGAGAAGGCTAAATCTCACCCGAGTAAGCAGGAAATATAGACTGAGCAGCTTCCAAATCTATTAAAAATGACAGAGACTTACCAGCTACCCGGCACAAGCATCCTAGGTTCCTCCATGGCCGTTGGGGGTAGGGGTTGGGGGTAGTCTTCGGCCACCAGGCCCAGAAGATCCCAACAAACTTTGATGTGGCACAGGACTGGTCTACTTTGTCTAGGCAAAGCGAGGCAATCAACTCCCCAGGGTCCCGCTTGTCCACAGGTTGGACAGCACCCTGGCAGCAGTGGAGGTCAAGGGCAGTTTTTGCCCAGTAGCCAGCTTTGCCACATTTAAAGCATGCTGCAGGTGAAGATTCTACAGACTAGGAGTGCTGCCACGAGCTGGCATGTCTCTCTATCGCAAAAAGCTTTCTTTCTTCTTCTTCTTCTTCTTTTTTTTTTTTCTTTTCTTAAGATTTATTTTTAGTATTTACACAGTATTCTGCCCGAGTGTGTGCCTGCACTCCAGAAGAGGGCGCCAGATCTCATTGTAGATGGTTGTGAGCCACGATGTGGTTGTTGGGAATTGAACTCAGGACCTTTGGAACAGTGCTCTTAACTTCTGAGCCATCTCTCCAGCCCTCACAAAAAGCTTTTTTATTAAACATTTTAAATGCCATATTCTGCAGGTCTCTGAAGCATTTGAGGACCATCTATTAAGAATATGTGATTTAGTTACTTGCTTTAGGCTTAACTTGTGTGGGGAGGTTGTTTTTTTGGTTTTGTTTGTTTGTTTGTTTGTTTGTTTGAGACAGGGTTTCTCTGTGTAGCCTTGGCTGTCCTGGACTCACTGTGCAGACCAGGCTGGCTTCACAGCAATCTGCCTGCCTCTGGCTCCCGAGTGCTGGGATTAAAGACATGCACCACCACGACTGGCTTAGGCTTACTTTGAAAACATGTACAGGAGGCTTAAATAAAACTTATTCCTGTAATTAATTACATCAGTACTTAGCATGACTACAAATATAGTTCTGAACACGTTAAAGAATCTGATCATTTATAAGGTGACTGACCAGTAACTTGCATTTCTTAATTATCCTTAACAGTTTACAATAGGTTAGTAGCTTTTATAAGACTAGGATTTTACATTACATCCCTGTAGGTTTAGCCTTAAAAATAACAATTTTGAATTTAAGCTCTTCTATGTGTCAAAATAAAACTTTCAATCATAGATACAGTTCATAGAGAGACTGGCAACTTTATTGATCTTTCATAGTGCACCATTATAGAATATTGCACTTTTTGTATGGCTCGGCTTAAAAGACAAAGACGCTAGATAAATATTACTATGAACCTGAATAGACCTTAGGAATTTATAGATCTAGATTATCAAATATCAAACATATGTTATTACTTATCTAAATTTTCTAACAGCTTGGTGTTTTGAATATAATTAGCAGAGACATGACATAATTAGACATACTTCTTAAATTAGCTTTTCTTGATATGAATAGACTTTTATAACCTTAAATTTTTATCATCATATACAGTATATGCTAAACCAGAGTTGAATCACATATATAGTATGTTGGAGCAAATACATTTTTAAGTTTTTATCATCATCATGCAAAAATCATACCAATTTAAATTATGCCATGTGGTCATCTTAAGATGGTGAAGTCACACGGCATGTACTCTTCAACCTGAAAAAATGGCTACTTACATCTTGATGAGGTCACCAGCCAAGATGGAGGAGAGCCAAGATAGAGGTTGAGCCAGGCATGGTGGCGCACGCCTTTAATTTCAGCACGCAAGAGGCAGAGGCAGGCAGATCTCTGTGAGTCTGAGGCCAGCCTGGTCTACAAAGAGAGTTCCAGGACAGCCAGGGCTACAGAGAGGAACCCTGTCTCGAAAAACCAAAAAAATAAAATAAAATAAATAAATAATCTGTTTTCCTAGTCTTAGTCTCTCTCTCTCTCTCTCTCTCTCTCTCTCTCTCTCTCTCTCTCTTTCTTCTTCTTCTTCTTCTTCTTCTTCTTCCCTCCCCTCCTTCCATCCTTCCCTAATATATATATATATATTACATACTCTAAGTGACATAGACAAAGTTAAATCCAAGTTACATACACACATATATACAGTTGAATCCAAGTTACACACACACAACCTAAGCAAGAGTTGAATCACCTATACCCATGTATAGATTTTTTAATTATAAGCCTTTTGTTATAAGCTTAAAGCCAAATTCTGTCACAGAGTTTGTAGATTTTAAACCAAAGCCATCGAACAGCTTACACATTCCAAGGTAAGAGTTTACAGCATCATCTTAAGAGTGTTTTGCTTGTTTGTTTTGTTTTGTTTAAGAGCAGAGTGCAAAGAAATCATAGAGATAAAAGATTTGTAAGAGTGGGAAATAGAACCTCGGAGACAGGAGGCTTCTGGAAGTGTAGAGACTTCTGGAAGTGTAGAGCAGAGCACGTTTAGATACGTTGGGATCATTTGTTTGGGGCAGTAGCAGTTGTTAACGATTTGTGAGAGTACGGGAAGCCAGTTTGCCAACTTTTGGCCATTACTTTACACTAAAGCCAGGCTGTTGTAATAAAACCTGAGCCCATGGAGGAAGAGAGAGAATGTTAGTATAAGATCTTGGATGTTGTTCCTCTGCTCCAAGTGATGGCATGGGTGTCACTGCGCTGGCCTAGGGATGCCACTGTACTGAGTGAGGAATGGCCAGGCTCCTCCAAGGGGCGCCTGGGAAAGATGAGCAGAGCACAGAGAGCCTGTGCTCAGGCCTAGCAGTGCAAGCCAGGGACTGGAGTGTACCAGGATCAGTGAGGACCACCACAGAACCACAGCTGGCAGAGAACAGTATCAGGATGCTCTTGGCGGTGTTTGTAGAGATTTAGGGAGCAGAGGAGAAGGGCGGTGGGGCAGGAGAGGACACAGCTGGGCTGAGTGGGAGGGGGAAAGACAGCAAGTAGCTAGCCCCACTGCCACCCCACCCCACTGAGCCCCGTTCTGTGCAGCAATGCAGCCGGCATCTGAGCCCAGCCAGGGATGGGGTGAGGCTCTAGAGCCTCCAAGGGAGTGGTGATGCTCAGCAGTGGCGAGATGGTCTGGCTGGATGCAAAGCTAAAGTCGGATGAAGTTAGTCTGGGTTTGCAGTCAGAGATGATGGGAGGGAACAGGCTGCCCTGCACTTTGAACCCACTCCTCTGTGCTGGTTCTGGCAATTGTGACTGAGCCCCCAGTTCCCAGAATGCTAGTAGAAAGGGGGCTGTTTAGGCCCCACGGATGCAGCTTCTCAGTCTCTAGTGGCCTTGAGAAGTAAGGACCACCCCCTGCTTACCAGGACAATCCCACATCCTCCTGAACTTTGTGATGTGGACACTCAATTCTGGGCCTGACCTGGGAACTCTTCCCTACCAGGACTCTTTTGAGTAGGGCCAGCACCTACCATAGCTGAGATTACAGCTAGATATGGGAGTTTGAGCTTCCAAGACAGCCCCTCCCTGGCCTATGTGACGTGTTGATAGTGCTATCACAGCCCAAGTTTTGCTCTGCATTTGCAGTTTGGGGGACCTAGGCAGGCAGAGACAGGAGAGAAAAGGGTAGGAGACGGCCAGTTCCTTCCCACTGCAGCTGAGCTAAGAGCTGAGTGTGTGGGTTTTGCAGAGGGACAGAGGGACATCTTGATGACTGTCATCTTCCTTAGCCAGCCTCCTCTAGTGATTGACATCAAGCTGGACAAGCCCCAGGAGCCCCCGGCCAGCGAGGGTGGCTGCTCCTGCTAATGCAGAGCCCACTGGGCTCCCTCAACACTACTCACTTGTTTTGCCTCCTGTCAGTTAGCTTCCTAACAGGGTGGGAAATGAGTTTTATCAAGACGGGAGGATCTTTCTTTTCTCTCTCTCTCTCTCTAGGAGTAGGGTGGGATATGGGGAGGGAGGCTGGGCATCAGGGACCACGTCACTCTTAACAGCTGTTACCTAAACAACTATTTTTTGGTTTGGTTGTAATATATTGTACTTTATTAAGATTGCCAAAAACTGTTAAAATTTAAAAAAAAAATTTAAATCATGTGTATACAACTTTTTGCCAGATAAAAAAAAAAGTAGCCATTTTTATTTGAAAGATGTGCTTTTTTTGTTTTTGTTTTTTTGTTTTTGGTTTTGTATATTTGTAAACTTATAGAGAACCTCTCCACACACCCCGCCCTTCCTGTTCTCTGGGAACTGTGCGTCACTTCTACCTTCCTCCCACCCCCAGCCCAGTAAATTAAAGCAATTAACTGAACAATAGTAATTAGATCCCAATCCTGGGTCACATGGCCCAAACCTAGGCTCCCCACAGTCAAATCTGACTTTAGTTGAACTAAATCCCCTCCAGGGGGCATTGTTCGCTCCTTCCTCAGCAAAGAGGGAACACATTAGCAGGCCCCTACGTGGAAATGAAGGCCTGTGGGCTATGGCTTCAGCAGCAGGCGCCATGGCTGCTTCTGCCTCATCTTCCCTGAAAAAACAGGGAGACAGGGTACACAGGCCACCGTGTGTACTCTGTGCCGACACAGTGAGAGTAGTTACTGGAAGGATGGGGTGCCCTTGGCAGCTGAGGGCTGAGCCAGTGTGTGGCTCTCAAACCTTGTAATCTACTGGCCCAGCAACTGATACATGGAATTAGATGGGTTGTCCAGCTCAGTACGTAATGCAGGGTGGCTCGGGAATGCTGAAGCCTGGGGCACAAGCCTGATCCACCTGTGATTGGGGAAGTGACTCTGAGGAATACATGCTCTCAGACCCATGGTTACTAATCTTGCTAAGTATTGTTCTGGAAAAGTTGATTCCTTGATGTTTTTTTCACCCCTCTCCCCCTGGCATGGTCCATTTGACATCTTTGTATGAATACCTTTAGGAGTGTTGTGGCTGTAACTGCAGACATCTTGGAGTTACTGTGGAGGTTTCCAGAAGGCTGCCCCAGGGCACAGCAAGCTGTCCTTGCTGTTTCCACTCATTCTTGAGACTGGTTTAATCTTGAAGCCCTTCAAAGTCTCTTAACAGTGCTCTCCTCAAAGCAAAGTAGCTCACACTGTAAATGCTCCCAGACTCACTGCCCCAGGCCTGCCCAAAGGCAGATGGGGGCAGTGACTCTGCTCAAAGCATCCCACCCAGATAGCATTGGCTCCTCTTCCAGACTACTGCTGAGCAGAGCAAATGCCTCTACAGGGCAGAACTCCAACAGGGGGGTTGGAATGAATTATGGTACTTCTCAGAAATGAGTTGAAAACGGCAGCCTACATGGCAGGGCTAATTTTGTGAGTGGGGCTTGTCATTCTCCTCCATCCTGGGAGAAGGTGTCAGAGCCAGTTCTGGTGAAGAAGAGAGGAAACAGGATCCTCCTGGGTACCTCTTCCCGAAGGCAAGGACCATTGTACGAGCGTAACTGAAACGTCACGTGTTGCGTTTTTTTTTAATGTGTGTGTACATAGTTATACATATAGACTTGTGTATACACCCTCCAACAACACACATCCTCACATGTACATGTGCTCAATGTATACTCGTCTCTCCCGCTCTCAAGTTGGAACTTGCATTGTGATTCCGGTTTTGGAAGTTCAAAAGTATGCAGTGTATTGAAATAAGAAATACTCAATATTGTCAAATAACTTGTGGTTGTCTTGCCTTCAATAAAATAGTGCATAGATGTGTTGAACTGCAAGCAAAAATAGTCCGCAGAACTACCTTCACCACTGCTTTATGTACCTGTGTGCACAGGTGTGCATGCCTTTGTGGGCCAGTGTCCCCCAGTGTGGGCACCCCACCTACGCGGTGCTTGTTGGAAGAAGGCGCACTTACCTGGTGATGACGGCAGCCTGGCTGGCAGTGAGGGGTTTCGCTGGCAGCCTATGGCAGAGCCCCCCTGACAGCCCTCTGTACTGGCTCTCACTGAATGAACGTAGGGTGGATTTTGATCTTTCGGGCACTGAAGAATACCCTTCTTGCATTCCTATAAACTCAAAGTAGAAACTCAGCTCTCTTCTCTTGTGCACACAATGTAAGGCATCATGGACTGAGTGCTTGTTAGAAACAGCACGTGCCAGGGCAGATGCCATTTCCGGTTGATCCCGCCTGAGGAGCCCTGCCTTCCTAGCTAGTATACAAAACCCCTCTGGAGTTTAGGCTCTCCCATCCCCCTTGCCCCTGAGAGTGAGGGTTCTGCCCCTTTGCTCTCCCGTCCCAGTGGTGCCCTGGCAACCTTTTCTTCAGCCAGGCTTCCCACCTCCTTCCCTAAAGGCCATTAAGTCAGCCAGGCCCCCACACTGAATTGTCCCAGGGCTTTTACACTGACTGACCGTTGCCGCCGCCACCATCACTCTCCTGCTTGTAGGTAGGATGTGGTCAGGTTCTCTTGAACGTGTCCCGAAATTACCTCAGTGTCCCTGTCTTTGCTGAATCCCAGATCAGAGGATAAAATGGAGGCTTCCTCTTAGGACATGATCTCAACCTAGTAATTGAGTTCCTCTTTCTGGACACCGGACTTGGCCTGGCAGACGGGCATGACCCTCTTTCTTTTCTTTAGGAGTCATGAAGGAGAGTTGTCAGCAAAACTCTAAGCATTGCAGAAATAGTTTGAGACTGAAAAGGCAGGTGACGTAGCTAAACCCACCTGCACAGCAAAATGAAGGTGTGACATCAGTGTCCTGAGTACTAGTATTGCTGTGGGGTCTGAGGCTGGGATGCTTGGTGGTTAGAGCCTCATTGCTGCCAGTCACTGCTCCCTTGCTATTGTTTAACCTTAAACTTTCTGCAATATCCCAAGATCCAAGAAGCCACGACTGCACCAGTTAAGTGTCTCAGGCAACAGCAAGGGTGGCAAGGTGGTAGCTAGGAATGTAGACAATTGGGCATAGTCTCAGAGCTCTAATCAGTGCCTGTCCTCCAGCAGCCAGTGTGACAGTATGGGGACAGGCACTGCTGGCTTCAGTGTCCTGCAGGTAGAGCGGTTTATTCCTTTTCCATCTAGAAGAGGGAAAAGCTGTCAGGGAAGACCGGGTAGCTGAAGGTGGTAAGTCAGAGCTACATGAGAACCAGCTAGCAGGAGTCTGAGTGTGTGAAATGCTCAGGGCTGGATGCTCACTAGTTTCCAAACTACCTCTCCCCCCAAGAATGGGAGGCACCATCACCTTGCCACAGTGCAGGGAGCCAAACCCCTCCTGATTCACAGGTGGGAGAACCAGAGCAGACAAGGGCACCTGCAAGCCAGGAGTGGTCAGAACCGGTGGTGTCGGCATTCTTCTTCCATCGCTGACCTGGGTGTGCAGACGGGACTGCATCCTACTGTGCTCCTGTCCCTTAAGCCGTCTCTACTCTGTGACTAGAACATAAGGGTATTCCTAAACCTGAGTAGCTAGAGAGAAGATAGGTAGGTGTGTGGGGCTCCTTCACCGGGAAGAAGGGTGGTCCCCAAATCTATTTGCATTGTCTCATATACACACACACATGCACTTACACAAAGCAGTAGTCAGGGCACCCTTTTAATTTTTGTTTGAAATCAACTTCGGTATTCCAGAATTTTGTAGTTTCAATGTGCAAATTCCTTGGACTCCAGACCCTGTTTGATTGACACTCTCCGCAGGGTACGATTATCAGGAAAACCTTGCAGTGGGAGTTCAGATGGTCCCTTCAGGAGGCAAGAAGCCTCCATAGCAACAAAGGCCAGCCTGCCTATTGTGGTGTGTTGACTTCTCACCTCACCTGTTCTTTAAAGTGAGGAACACAGAGGGTGGCATTTCCATCTGTAATGGGCTCAGAAGGCACAGTGGCCATATTGACTTTACATTCAACTGTGTAATATGTGGAAAAGACTCAGCATGTTGGTCAAACAATAAACTGTCCTAATTCTCAACACAAAGCTTCTTGTCGACTGTTTCTAAATGGTGTAGTTATATATAGGAGCTTAAAAGTGGTTTTTCTCAAAGGCCCTCTCCTGTTTGGGTGGTGTCTACTACACAGAGCCCTTGCCTTTTGTCCCTGCTCACCTGGGCTCTCTGCCAGCTCTAAGAGAAAACTGTGGACTACTGAGATTGTATCTATAAGCCTTTCCACAGTCTAATCTGTCTGGGAAACTCCAGGAGGGGCCAGGACTTGGGAGCGTATTTATTGTCACTCTCTAGCTCGACTTGCTGCAGCCAGGGGCTAAGAAGGCAGAATGCTGGGAGGGACTAGGTTTCTTACCCTCTTAAAAGCAAGAACTTAAGGGTGACTATGACCACCCGTGGCTCTCTCCACACCAGTTAGGGAACAGCCTCTGAGAGTTCCCTCTGGCCTCAACTACCTCCAGCCTACCCGGTGCCCTGAGCCAAGCTGGCTCTAGAACAGGTCCTGAGGATGCTGAAGTCCAAGTTCACCAGTGACCTTTCCAATTTGCCACCTCTAGGTCACTCCTGATTAGAAGAGAAAGGATGTAAAAGTCCCCGTCCTCTGCCTTCCTTGGTTATCTGGTTATGAGGCATGAGGTGGGCAGGTGCAGGAGATGGTGAAGGGTAGAGGGCCAAGAGCCTGAGGACATGATTATGTGGCCAGATGAAGGTGAGAAGAGTGACGGTCCTTCCCCAACAACGCACAAGGCTTCATGCCACTGAGGGGGTGACTGCTCTAAGTAAGATGATAGGATAGCACAGCTGCCCCATAATCCCCCCCAAAACTTAAGACGTAGGTACTCCGGGCGTACACACAAGATAACGTTGTGACTGTACTGCTGCGTGCAGTATAGCAAGGGCAAGGGCTGCTGGGTGGCTTTCCTGATCACTGTAAGAGTGGCCACTGTCTGTTAAGCTCAAATTTTATGTCAGGAAAACCTTGTACTCTTGATTATGAATACACACACACACTGAATACATGGCATTCATACACACACACTTTCAGGTCACTAGAACACAGCTCCATGTGCTGATTGAGGTTACAGGAAGAGAAATGGTGGCCTCCTAGGACCACAGAGGCTGCCAAAGGGGCATTTCAGGGTGGCATCTGCTGCTATAAATGAGAATGGGAACAAGCCAGCAGGACCTTTGACAATTCAAGAAAAAACAAAACAAACAAAAGTAGCACATTCTGGGTGAAACAATGTCAGCAGAACACCTTATGCTGGGAGGTGCTGGAGGCCTTGAGGAGCAGTGGCAGGGGTTCCCCAGCTGTTGTTTAATAAGAGCCAAGCCCCCTCCAGAAACTGTGAGGCACCTGGCAGTGAGAAGCTACCACTGCCATGGCTTGAAAGAACCAGAATAAAGTCTGGCCAATGGTTAGCCTCTCTTGGATCTGTGTGCATGCTCCATGAAGATTCCAGAAGTGGATTTATTCCAGGCCTTCTTTGATGCAACTGCCCCTTTACAGCTGGGTTTTACAGCAGCCCATAGCAAAGCCAGGGCCTCATACATTCTAGGCAAGCATTCTACCAACCTAGTTTGCAGCCCTGCCCAGCTTACCTTTTGGTCAAAACCATCATCTGGCTATCCTTGCTCTCCATCCTCATCACTTTTTTGATGTACTGACTCTCCCACAAAGTAAAATCACCATTACCCAGAAAAGAGGGAGGTCAGTGAACACATTCTCTTTAACTCAAACATCCACTTTTTAAAAAAGCATCTTCTGTGATGTGAATGCCATTCATCACGTTCTTCCCGTCTGGACTTGACTAATATGAACAGCAGTGTCCAAAGGGCAGTAAGACTCCTAGCAGCAGTACTGCCTTCTAGTGAGAAGAGACGGGGTCATCTCATGACATCCACTTTGTGGTGTATTTGTCTCGTACACCATAAGCAAGACCAATAAATGTTTTAGGCGTGGGGAGCCCTGAGTACTTATGATAGGAGTAGTGGTCTCGGACTATACTGTCAGGCCAAGTAACTCAGGGGAGGCAGAGTCAGGCTGGCGGTCCCTCAAGGCCACCCCAGACACTATACCTCTTGAGTCATGGCTCTCAGATGGTGTCTCTGAGCGGGTGAAGAGATGAAGAGTCTGTTTGTATACATGCTGCAATCTGTAGGCGTGGAAACCTAGAGTTGGGCTTGAATCCTAGCTCAGGTTCTCATTGATAGTCATTATTTGACTTAATCCTTTCAATAGGTAGTTATTTATCAAGATACCAGTCATTTGTAAAAGCAACAAAAACACAAATGTTTAAGGTAGCATTACTTTGAAAAGGCAACTTTTTTTAAAAGCATGAATGAACGTGTACTTAAAAAAAATACAGTGGACTTTTTCAGTTTGCATTGTGACACAGCATTCTGGCTGAGGTGACCCTACAGGAGCTGATCAAGCAGCAAAGGAGATAGCCTGGGGCCTCACGCACCCCGAGGCAGCAGTGTGCTGTCTCCCCAGGAGAGCCTCCCGAACACACTTAACCATGAGTGCATTTGGCTCTTCTGTCTGTCATGTGAGGGTGACTCTGAGGGTTCCAGTGGCATGTGAACCTGGAGTGGAGTGGAGACAGGTCACTGAGCCCATGACGAACACACTGTCAGCTGTGTCCTGTGGTTCTGAAGCTGTCTTCACTGTAACTGCCTTAGCAGCTGAGACTTCACTAAGAACTGACAATGCATTATGCTAAAACACCAGGGGCAACTGGAAATTAACTGGTTCCATCAACGGGCAGGTCTGATTCCAGGAAAAGGGAGCAGTGCAAAGGCAGGAGACAAGAACTTTTCAGATGATAAGCCTATTTGCATGGTGATGCCCTCTCTGCCATATCCCACACTAAAGCAATGCTACACCCAACAAAGGACGAATACAAGAATTAAAGAAAAAGGACTAGCTGAGAAGGGAGCTGAGGGAGCGGCAACGCTCAAGGTGTAACTGTTTCCAGGAACAAGGAGATGCTGCCACCAGTTCTTTTGCCAGCTCCTCTTTATCAGCTTCACACTACAGTCCTTTCCCAAACTGTCAGTCAGTCACAAATGACCAAGGTTTGTGGCCAGAGCTGCCCCTCAGGCGATCTTAGCCAGCCACTTCTCCAAGTCCTGGATGTCAGCAGAGCCAGCATCCCCTCGCCCACCCTTGGCACTACACTCCAGGAACTCCACTTTGAGGGGCAACTGGGAGAATTCAAACTCTTTGCCTTTCTTTCCCAACTGAGCAGGCGCAGTGCTGGAACTGTCCAGTGTGCTGGGAGCAGCAGAGCGGGTGACTCGCAAGGTGTTGCTGTGGAGCAAAGAGACAAGTCAGAAGCAACAAAGCAACAAAATCCTAATAGTTCCAAAATCTGTCAGCACCCATTAAAGGCTGATAGATAATAAACACCAACACGCTATTGGCATTGCTGGCTTCTCCTTTGCATCCATGGATAGGCAGGGGAGATAGGTCCAACCTGTGTGTTAGCTAGACATCAGCGGGTTAGACCCAGGTCACGCCACCACACACACGCCACCACCCAACCCCCCGCCCCTAGACAGGGTTTCTCTGTGTAGCCTTCGCTGTCCTGGACTCAATTAGTAAACCAGGCTGGCCTGGAACTCACAGAGATCCACCTGCCTCTGCCTCCTGGAATGCTGGGATTAAAGGCATGCACCACCATGCCAAGCTTGTACATGACCTTTTAATATTGTTTTACATGCCTTGCTATGTGAATAAATACCTTCATTCACTGAAATAAAACTTTTCTAAACTTAGGGCTTTTAAGTCTCTAAAACCTTCCAACTGTAAGAGAACTGATGAAGATAAAATGAGCTAATGGTTTCAGTATGTCATGAAATTTTAAAATAGCTATACACATCCCATTAGTGTTTTTTATAATTCTATTATAAATTCTATTATAATTCTATTACAGTCTATTACTTAGCATGCATATTCCATACTAACCCTGACTAGAACTGATAATCAACTGATTCACACATTACCAGAAGCACATGCACACTTACAGTTCCTTTTCAAGCTGCTGCTGAATTAACTTTGCTGATTTTGCCATTGCAATATCTGTGAAAAAATGAGAGCATTATTCTAGTTTAAACTGGAATGCGTCTTCTCTCTGGACTTCTAGCACAGAAAGAAAATCCCTATTTTTATCAGTAAGTACACACACACACAAACACACTCTTTGGTTTGTTTGTTTGTTTTCTGAGACAGGGTTTCTCTGTGTATCCTTGACTGTCCTGGACTCGTTTTTGTAGACCAAGCTGGCCTCGAACTAACAGTGATCCACCTGCCTCTGCTTCCCAAATGCTGGGATTAAAGGTATGTGCCATCACTGCCCGGCCACACATGTTCCTTTGTTAAAGTACTTTTTATCACTATTTCTTTGTCAAAGTAAATGCTGTACTTGATTGTTCTTGAAAAATGATTTAAAGCATTAAATGCAATAAAACATATTATTTTTGTGCTAATGACCCTAAAACTAATTAGGTTTAAGTTTTCCAATGCCTTACAAGCCTTTCAGTACTTACACTTGTCCAGTCATTTAAAGAAAGAAATTTACCAGTATCACGGCTGACATTTGATGATAACTTTCAACTCAACACCACCATATGGACTGGTTAAAGTGAACCTTACCCAGGAGGGCACAAAGCCCAGGCCAAATCAGTACAAAGTATGAGAAAGAGGCAAGAGCTGGGGCTGCAGAGATGGCTTAGTGGTAAGAGCACTGGCTGCTCTTCCAGAGTACCGGGTTCAAGTTCCAGCAGCACCCACATGGAGGCTCACAACTGCTTGATACTCTGCTCCTAGCAGATCCAACGCCCGCCTCTAATCTTCTCAGCACTAGGTGTGGATGATGCTCACAGACATACATGCAACAAAACACCCACATACATAGAAATACTTTTTAAAATGATGCTAAGAGCTGCGCCTCTCATTGGCTATTAGGATTGTTAAAAATCACTTGTGAAAAATGCTCCAGGCTCCTAAGAAAAATGTAGAGATGAAAGAGTTCCAAAAGACTGGGTCTTCTATGTCACTTGATCGGTCACAGAGCTGAAGCCCAGCCAGCCAGAGTGTGATCACCAGGGTAAAGGGCTGCAATTTCCTCTGGTGGAACCTGCTCAGTGGCAAAGCCTGTTTAGAAGGAGAGGCCCCAACGACCCCTCCAGAACTGACAATACAAAGCCTCACAAACTAACATTTTGTACAGCAAAATAATTTATGATCTTTAAAATAAAAGCACTGTATCATGAAAAAGGCTACAAAAACACAGCCCCTCTGCTACTAGTCCTTTCAACAGCTTGGTAAAAAAAAAAAAAAAACAAAAAACAAAAAACTGGGAAAGTAACAGAAACAGATTTTAAGATTTACTCCCTTAATTAAGGCTTAATTACAGCTCCCTGCAAACACCCCTACCCCACCCCCTATGCTCAACAATAACACTTGCAGGTAGCTGAACTCATTCTCAGTAGCAATCCCAGAACAACCCACCGCCATGGCCAGGACGCACCTTGCTTATTGCAGGCAATTAAGAAGGACGGTGAGTTCTTCAGAGCTATGCTGTCGATGAGGACCTGGTACAGAAACTCGGCCACGTCTTTCACCTCACGTTGGAACGATGCGCTATCCACCACGAATACTACAGCCCTGCAGGGACAGTTAAAGGACAGAGGCTCGTGAGCACACAACAGCAAGCAGGAGCCACAAAACAGGATCCCAGATGTCTCCACTCGGCCCTCCACCTTCACCCGCACATGTGCACACACACCCTTGATTTAATACCAACAAAAAAGCTGAGAAGAAGCTAAAAGGACACAAGAAGTGATGTCTACTCCCAAGGGCCAGGAAATCATCCTATCTGGTGGACACCACCAGGGCAGAATGTGCCCACAACGGGATAAGAGCAAAGAAGGAGAAAGCTGAGTAAGACCAACAGGAAAACTAAAGGAAGTCAGAAAGCTTAGCAGACCAAACAAACAAACAAACAAACAAAAACTGGGCACAGACTGCTGGGGAAAGGGAGTATGCTGAAGGTACAAATAAATAAAACACACCTCAAAATAAGCACATGTGGAGGGGTGAGTGTGGGGAAGTAGGTCAGCAAAGGGTGTGAGGCACTGACCTATGAAGCTTGTGCCTTCCTGTCCTACAAAGAGTATCGGTGCCTAAGTGGAAGACAGAGCACTCTTAGGAGGGCAACTCAAGACCTGTAACTACCTGGGGCCTGAGCTCAGACAACAGCAATGCCAATCATCTGGACCAGAGGTAATGCATGGAGCTACAGACAGCAGGTCCTAGGGGCCAGGGAGGAGAGATGGCACTGGCTTACAGGCCTGGACCACTGCACCAAACACCTTGCACAAAGCCACCAACTCAAAGGCAGTCTAATGGAGGCTGTGATTAGAAAATAATTTCCTGGTCTCCAATGCCTCCCAGCTATGGGGCATAAGTGAACACTCATGCCCCTGGAATAAGAGCCCTAATAAAAATTGGGTTGGATTCATCAAACCCCTATGGTGCCAAGAGATGCAAATAACTATCTGGAGTCTACCGTTCATGTCCTAAAGTAACAAAGACCAACCTCATCAATGACTCCCACTCTCTTGAAGGAGGGGTTCTGAATCAAAACATAGATGGAAATATGTAATTACAAGAGACTAACCAGCACCCCCCCAACTGGAGTTTAGAGTGGTCTACAAAGCACATGTTTATGAGCTGGATACGTAGCCCAGTGCTTGCATAGTAGTCACAAAGCCTGATGTCCATCCCAGCCAGCATAAAACCAAGCAAAGTGAATGCCTGCAACCCTAGCACTGAGGAGGCAGAAGCAGGAGATCAAAATCTCAAGGTCATCTTTGGCTAAACAGTAAGTTCAAGGCCAGCCTGAGTTACGTAAGATTCTGCCTCAAAACAACAACAACAAAAAACAAAACAAAACAAAAAAACCCAACCAAACAAAAAAAAAGTCGTAACAAAACATATGCTAAAATTATTTCGGAGGGCCAGGCATGGTGGCACACGCCTTTAATCCCAGCACTCGAGAGGCAGAGGCAGGTGGATTGCTGTGAGTTCAAGGCCAGCCTGGTTACAAAGTGAGTCCAGGACAGCCAACAGAGAGACCCTGTCTTAAAAATAAAAAATAAAAAAATAAAATAAAATAAAATAAAAACTCACTCTGTAGACCAGGCTGTCTTCAAACAGAGATCCACCTGCCTCTGCCTCCCAAGTGCTGGGATTAAAGGCGTGCACCACCACGCCCAGGTAGTCTATAGTCTATGATTTTTGAGGAAAATCAAAACAGACCGTTTATGAAAAGGAAACAGGTACTGATTGGATGCTGTTGTTTACTGTTTAAATGGGGCAGGAATTCACAGAAAGTAAAAGTAATATACTCTTTTTTTTTTTTTTTTAAAGTAATATACTCTTAAGTCAGTAGGTGGGAAACAAATCTTAGGCCAGAAGGTAGAATTTTGTAAAATGTCACATTGGGGCTCCAGATAAGAGCACTGTTGCTCTTGCAGGGGACCTAGGTTAGTTCCCAGCACTCCCAACAGGCAGCTCTCTACTGCTTGTAACTCCAGTACAGGGGCTACAGCATCGTGGTCTGGCCCTTCAGGCACCTGTACCTGCATGGTGCACAGACATACACACAGGCACTGGCACATACACACAAATTTATGAAAGAAATCTTTAAAAGAAAAATGTTATATACCATAGCAAAAGTGTTTTCAGCTTAACTTTGTACTAATGACTGGTCTCTGTGAACTTAATTTATCTTTATATGTTGAATAGTCTATTTATCCAAAGTACTTGAAAACTGAGTATTATACGGCAAACTAAAATATTTGCAATTGACAATAGAAAAAGGGAAAAAAGCTGGTTTTGACAGTTTCACTATATAGTCAGGCAGGTCTCTAAGTTGCCATGCCCCTGCCTCAGACTCTTAAGTAGTGTGTGCCACAGTGACCAATGAAAGGGAAAAGAACACCCAATTATGGCCAAATTTAGCAGTTTTAGGTATGTCTCAATTGTCTGAAGAACAAAAAAATCACATCCTCATCTATGACAGATTGCTCATCACCATCTTCTTTCAGCAAAAAGAGATGACAAAATCTAAGTCTAGACATAATTAACAAAAGGAAGCTAGGATGCCATCAATCAAAAGAAACATTAATACCTCAGGCACAGTACTGCCAACTAAACTATCACAACATCATCTCCAACAAGCTTTCCAAATTCAGTTATCAAAATATGTCTTCACATCATTGAAATGTATCATACAAATCTACCTCATTAGTTTTAGATAGCAAACATGAAGAAAGCATTTGCACTTTCTTCATTTGTTCTAGAGCATACAAATGTTTGGAAAGAATTTAAGAATAAATGACACAAAGCCTTCCACTGAAAGTAGTTCTTTCTTGAGGAGCCAATCTACTATAACTGAAGAATAGACATGCTGGGCTGCAGCGGGGCTGCTCTGCTGCCTCTAGCTCTTGGCTGGGTTACTCAGGGGAGATAATAAGGAAGGTCTCTATACCGTGGTTCCTACAGAGTAGATGCTCCAAACAAACCAGTGGAAAAACACCCAGCAACCAGTAGGCTGCAAAGCTGCTTGCGAGAGCAACCAGTACTGTAGGAGGAGGAGAACTCATCACTGCACGTGGTACCAACGATGGCACTCTACACTGCTGATCCGCAGCTCAGCCTCTGCTGCAGGAATGGCCGGGGCTTGAGACCTGCACTTCCAGTGCTTTACAGGCCTCAGCCAGGCCTCTCTGGCTGGCCTTTTTGAGGATACTAGCTGTGTGCTATCCATGCAAACAAGTACCAGGTATGCTGAAAATCTCCAGCTAGCATGCCTCTGCACATCCGGATATGCTTAAGAATTTATGATGAGCTGGGCAGTGGTGGTGCACATCTGCAATCCCAGCACTCAGAAGGCACAGGCAGGCGGGTCTCTGTGAGTTCAAGGCCAACCTGTCTACAAAGAATCCAGGACAGCTAAGACTACACAGAGAAACCCTGTCTCAAAACCAAAAAAGAATCTATAAGGAGAGCCGGGGCATACCTCTAATCCCAGCACTTACAGCAGCAACAGGCAGATCTCTGAGTTGGAGGCTAGCATGATCTACAGAGAGAGTTCCAGGACAGCCAAGGCTACAGGAACACTGATCCCCAAAGAATCTAAAGCAAAGCAGAACATAAAACCCTCATCCGTTACCAGGAATTCTGAATGTCGCATTAGTCCCCCTATGGGGACTAGGTATGATTCTGAGAGGAAAAGGAGGGGCAGAAGTCAGTGCTCTGCATTTTCATTTGTCTGTGATTTCTAATACAGACGTGGGATGGAAAGCCCAATAGAGCCAAAACCTTTCAGTGTTCAAGTCCCAGCAACTCAACTTCAAGACAATTACAAACAGACCTCTTAAATGTTTGAACAATGCTAGCATTTGTAGCATTTTTTTAAAAGATTTATTTATTTATTATTATTACATACACATATACAGTGCTCTGCCTACATATACACCTTCATGCCAGAAGAGGGCACCAGATCTCATTCCAAATGACTGTGAGCCACCATGTGGTTGCTGGGGATTGAACTCATTACCACTGGTAGAGCAGTCAGTGCTCTTAACCTCTCTGAGCCATCTCTCCAGCCTCCATTTTTAGCATTTCTATGCTTAAAAAATATGAAAGGGAATTTCTTATTGATGACAAAAAAAAGTAGAGGAAAGAAAGGAAGGAAGGAAGGGAGAGAGAGAGAAAAAGAGAAAGAAAAAAGAAAAGGAAGGAAGGAAGGAAAGAAAGAAAGAAAAAAAAGAAAGAAAAGAAAAGAAGGAAAGAAGAGACTTGCTAGGTGTGGTGACACACACCTGTAATCCCGGCACTTGGGGGGATGATCACAAATTCAAGGTCATCCTCAGTTGGCTTCCTAGTGTCACAATCTGAACAGAGGAAGCAGTATGCGTGGATGCCATCCATAGCACGGACTTGAGCAAACCATGCCACTTCCTCCCTAACTTACCTGGCTGAAGACTTGAAGCGCTCTAAGAACTGAAGCCTCAAACTCTCGTGCCCAGGGAGGTCAATCAAGGTCAGGCTATTGCCCTGAGGACAGAGGAGTGACATCAGATCAGCAACTGGTCTGGTTCCAGGTTCACAAGGTAAATCTTCACCATCAGACCCTGAGTAGCCCCTGGTGCTGGGATAAGAGTTAAGCAAATACTGACTGCGGGGGGGGGGGGGGGGGGAGCAGCGGTGGGAGAGATGTCTGTGGCACACTTCCTTAGCAAATACTGGTGAGCAACAGAGTACTTGCCTAGTGTGCATGAGGCACAGAAAAAAAAAAAACTACAAATATAGCAGCTGGAGAAGATAGGTCAGAAGACTGGTAAAAAGTTTTGAGTTTTATTCCCAAAACCTGTATTAAAAACACACACAAAGTAAGTAAACCAATGGCCAAAGCTCTGGCAATGAAACAGTAGGCATGGTTCCTGACATAACATGAATTATGAGAGAATAATGCAATGTAAAATTACATAACATGCCTAAAATTACAATGTTAATAAATGATAAGAGAATACATTACTGCCTGGAGGAATCACAGAAGCATGGTCTATCCGAGGCTTAGGGAATACAGCAATATGAGTATAAGCAGGCCACATGAAAACTGGTAAATATTCACAAGTAATGTAAAGTTATAGTACCTATTGCAATTAATAGGATTCTCAATCTTCACAATGAAACACCCATAATATTGACTTTTGATATTTATATATTACATACACCACTGACTTGTTCCAACTCTGTCAATATTTTGTTCCAATTCCTGGTCGCCTACTGAGCAAACTCACTATAACTCTAATAGGTGTTAGCCACCATCACAGGACCTCATCACTGAACGCATGCTACTGTGGACAGCAATGACAAGACTGTCACGTGTGGTCTGCTACATGTATCAGAGCCAGCCATCACTTCTCACTCTGACCTCATCCTCAACCAACTATGGCCATGGTGTCTGCAGAGGGAAGTCATTACCGCGTACAGACCGGACACAACAATGAACCCTCTGGATTCATTATGCCCTTTTGGGTAGCCTACCCAGACCATCATCAACAAGTTGTCTGCTAGCTTTGCTGCTCTGCATGCTGGGAAGAGCCCATGCTGGGGCCCTGCTGTGGTTCTGAGGCAGCACTAGCACTGGACCACAGTGTGAGCGATCTAGAAGGCATGACTGGGTACATGACTGCTTAGACTAGAGCAGAACGTCAAGGAGTGAGACAGGAAACAGCAAGGAGGAATGGCGTTAATATGTCCGTCATAACAATGCTCATAAAAGCAAAAGATCGTGACGGCGATACATATTAACAATGCTCCGATTAAATAATTCTAGCTAGGGGACAGCTTCTAAAGAAGAGTCTGTGTAGTAGAGACAGAAAACTACTTTTAAGCAAACGATTATCCTATGTCTACATATTGCCTACTTATAAAAGAAAAAGATCCAATGCCCTCTGACACGCATAGCAATGTTGGACAGACAGAACCTAGAAAGAATAAAATGTGATGTAACCCTATACATAAGTTACAAAGACAGGTGGGTAAGACTAAATCTGCTACTGAGACTGTGAGGGCAGATTTGTTATACAGAATTATGTTCTTCATAAAAGCAAAACTACAAATGATACCTACATCTTCAGGCCACGTCACTCAAGACTGTCTTTCTTTGACATGCCATTGTCTTACTTAGCTTTGTCAACCTGATACAGCCTACAGCCATCTGAGAGGAGAAACCTCAAAAAAGGAAGAGCCTCCATCAGACTAGCCTGTGGGCATGTCTGTGGGGGTCTTTTTCTTGATTTCTAATTGGCAGAAGAGGCAGCCTGATGTGGGAGGTGCCATCTCTAGGCAGGTGGTCCAGGGCTATAAGGAAATCTAGGTGAGTAAAGCATTAGTGAGGCAGCAAGCAGCATTTATTTCTGCGCGGCTTCTGCAGCCAGGCTCCTGCCTTGATTTCCCTTTACGATGAGGACCTGGCAGTGCAAACCCGCTTAAACCTTCTCCTCCCCAAGTTGCTTCAGGCCAGAGTATGTTCTCACAGCAGTAGAAATGACCCGAGAACTCGCAGTAACGAAGAGTGTCAGAGTCTAGAACATTCCACAGGTAACTCACCCTGTTATTGTTGACTTTGTATGCAGCAGAACTGTCGGTAATAGAAGTCTGTGTGTCTCTGTAGTGGCCAGTTAACAACTGTAAAGAACCAAGATGGAAAAGACCAGAGTGAGGGCACTACAGTAACATCCAACCCAATTTAAAGAATAACACCTTAATTCCCTCTCACGTAAGGTCAAATGAATGAACGCTACTTGGAATAGCCGAAAAGGATCATACTGATTTATTTTTAACCTTAGAAAAACATAATTAATTACAAGCTTTATTTATCTTTTTTTTTTCAGCACTGCTGAACTAACCCAAACCTCAGGCCTGCTTCAAAAGCAACTCTACCACTAATTGACACCCTCAGCTGAACATTATTTTTCCAAATAATGGCAAATATAGTGACCTGCAAACACTTTAACCTTCAAAACCAACTCAAGGCCTCGGCAGATGGTTCAGCAGGATAAAACACTTGCTGTGCAACCCTGACAACCTGAGTTCAGACCCTCTAAACCCATATAAAAGCAGATCTAGTAGTGTACACATTCAGAACCCCAGTACACTTATGGGGAAATGGGAGGAGGACACAGGAGGATCTCCATAAATTCAGAGGAGCTAGCCTGACATAGAAATGAGAGAAGACCAACACCTGTGGTCCTCTGACCTCTGTACCAGGGCATATATGTACCAGCACTCACATGCGCACGCGCGCGTGCGCGCGCACACACACACACACACACACACACACACACACAATTTAAAAAATAATAATAAGTTACACCCTCTAAAGGAAAAGTGGAAATCTCCATAGTAAAACATGCTGTGTTAAAAAAAAAAAAATACTGGTTATGGCTGGGTGGTGGTGGCACACACCTTTAATCCCAGCACTTGGGCGGCAGAGGCGGGTAGGTCTCTGAGTTCGAGGCCAGCCTGATCTGCAGAGTGAACTCCAGGACAGCCAAGACTACATAGAGAAACCCTGCCTCAAAACAAAAATAGCAATACTGGCTACATAAAACTAAACATTAGTAAAAGGAAGCCTCACTAGCTATCTGTGAGGCCTCTCTACCTTAAATTGTCATGGGAGGACCGTTTTTGTCATGCTTTCATAATGCTGGGTTGCTTAGAACTGGCCATGATGGCGCTAATTTATGTCACAAGAATGGGCAAAGTTATTGGGCTTCCTTTATTCTTTTACTGATCGAAGAAAGTAATAAAGCAGGCTACACTTAAATTTATGTCTATAGCCTTTATATTTTGGCTAGCCCAAGCATCTTTTAGTGTGTGTGTGTGTGTGTGTGTGTGTGTGTGTGTGTGTGTTTGCGTTTGCACGTGCATGTCTTGGAGTGGTGACGCGTGTTACAGGTTTTCCTAGAGTCTTTCTGTATTCCCAGGTAAGTCACGAATTAACTCCCAGGGCCGAAGAGTCAGCTACATTGTTAAGAACACATACTGCTCTTGCAAGGGACCTGAGTTCAATTCCCAGCACCCACAGCACCCAGAGGCTCATAACTGCCTGTATGAGCTCCAGCGCCACAGAACCTGACACATCTGGCTTCTACAGGCACAGGCACTCATGTGCACATACCCACGCACGTACATATAATTTAAAAGGGAAAAATACACCTTACATTAGTTTTTAAAAACTTGTCCCAAACTTGCTGACATAGTTTCCTGTACCAACTAACCCGCAGGATGACAGGCATACTGAAATGTCACAATTCCTATTAAGTTTAACAGACGTGGAAGTCAAAGCATTACCCTAACAAACAGCAACGTTTTCCCAGAGTCACAGAGCCCAACGAAGAGAACAGCTCTCTGACTGCTCTTCCGGCTCCAGATGAACTTCCAGAACACTGCAGATAAGAGGAAAAACAGCCTTCATTTTCAAGGGCATTAACAGGCATTTACGACACAAAACGCGTTCATCTCGGACTACTTTCACTGTTCTGCCCACCCCATTAACTTGGAACTAACAAGAGCCCACTGCGTGCCAGACACTATCGACTGCCAACTTTTCCACGCCCATGCCCCTCATCCCAACCGTGCAGACTTCAAGTAGCCACAGCGCGATGAATTTGAGAACAACTGGTGGCTTGCTAAATTTGATTGGCCGCTTCCTACTCTACCTTAGTACCTTAGTGGCCCAGAGCCCAGCACACAGATACAAGCAGCTCAAAGTTAGTGTGAGCGATGGCGGCCGAAGCACCCTGCGATCAAGCGCACATGGGCGCCTCAGGTACTCCTGTCCCAAGAACCAGGTCACTTCGAAGTCCTCTTTCGACACTGCTGGGGTTTGGAGGGTGGGTGGCCTCCTCTGCCTGCAGCACCGAGCCTCAACCCCGCCACCCCGCCCTCGCCACGACGGCCGGCCGCCTCACCCAGCGTCAGCAGCACCGCGAGCAGCGCCACCGCCACGGACAGCAGGGTCGGATCACTCCGCTGC
The DNA here is from genome assembly GCF_964271855.1 of Acomys minous. Lineage (NCBI taxonomy): Eukaryota > Metazoa > Chordata > Mammalia > Rodentia > Muridae > Acomys > Acomys minous. The sequence goes on along the minus strand of NC_140495.1, from coordinate 19,877,099 downwards.
AGCTCTTGCCGCAAGGAGTCCAGATAAGGCTGAAAGGCGCCCCCGGCGCCATCCCCCACACGCTGGGTGTTCGCGGAAGCCATGGAGGAGGTGAGTGGTCTTCCTGGGCCGCCAAAGCGACGTGGCCCTAGACTCCGCGCCGCGGCGGGGCGCGGGGCATCATGGGAGTGGTAGTTCCTAAGGGGTATTCTCGCCTACTGGCCAAGGGGAGAGCCAAGTGCCTGATGGGAGTTGGAGGTTTTTGGTCTCTACAACACAGTTAACTAGACAGGGCATACCGTCTTGCCTTGGAATATGTATGTATTGACTCTGTCTTCTTTGTGGGTTTTTCTCCTTACATTTTAATTTTTATCTTTGGAAAATATCATACATGAATATGTGTTTTGGTCAAATCCACCGTTCTCCCATTTCTTTTCGACTTGGGCAAAATTAATGGCTGTAAAACTTCATTTGAGGATTTGCACTCTGCCTTCACATGAGATGGGGCTTATGATACATTTTACCGGAGAATAGTGTGGCAAGAGATATGACAGAAGGAGTCACAGTGAGGAATGGGAATCCACAAAGACACACAGAGTTCTTTTTGAGATGAAAAGTAGCTAGATATGGAACCAAATCTTGAAGGAGGTGTTAGCCTATGCCGACAGCTAAAGAAAAAAAGATGTGTCGAGGGCTGGAGAGATGGCTCAGTGGTTAAGAGCACCGTCTGCTCTTCCAAAGGTCCTGAGTTCAATTCCCAGAAACCACAGGTTGAGTCACAACAATCTATAAGGTCATCTAATGCCCTCTTCTGGCCTGCAGATGTACATGCAGGCAGAACACTGTATACATAGTAATAAATAATTTTTTTTTAAATGCATCGAAGAGAAACATGAGTAAAAGTGAATGACACATGGGAAAGTCCATAATCTTGGGCTCTGTATTGATATGCCCAGTATGGAAGACTTGATGGCTGCATTAAATTAAAACAAACAAACAAACAAAAAACCAATCAGGAAAACCAGTGCTCCAGAGGGTTTGGTGGTTGACAATAGGTTGCTCATTTCCACCTAAAAGAAGCAGGCCCCGCTCAACCAATTAGGCCATTTGAGGCCTGGGCTAGATGAGTTTTTCAAGTTTCTCAAGAGAACTTGTCTTGTTGTGCCCAGATCATGAGATTCCCCGCCCCCCAAAGACCACCAAAAGCAAAGAGTCTTTATGCCAGGATGCTGGGGTCCACCGCTCAAACAAAATGGTAGTGACCCCAAGGGGATCCAGAAAGGGGATTTTCTATTGTGGCTACATGACCTCGATTGAGATTGGTCAGTGCCCAAGGAGGCTACATGACTCTGGTCAGGAATTAGGGGCTCTTCAAATTAGTAGCTAAGCAACCTTATCTTCCTCAGGCCAGGTGTCCTGGCTGTCCCTGATTGGCTGACCATTTTCTTGTGGTATTTCCAGTACCTGCTGAGCTCATTTCTGAGGTGTGGAGGCTCAGGCCTGCTCCAAGCTAACAAGAAATGGAAGCCTGTCATGGAGTTGGCTAGACTTATTTAGCCAATTTATAAAAGATTTTCATGGGAATTCTTCTATTTAAGATTTCAGCAGGTAACCAAACACATTCAAAAATGTGTGATCTAATTTTTAAAACACCTCAGCTGGTCAGAGTGGCTATGCCTAGAAGGCCCGGTCTGCAGTCTCTGTCATGACGTACGTGCCATTGACTTAAATCATGTGTATGGTTTACAGTACAGATATGACTGGTTGATGACATGAGAAGCCAATGTCACTTAAAGACCAAACAACTTTATTACAGGTCCACATTGCCACACAAAATGCCAGCTCCCACGGCCACCAGGAAGGGAAGAAACGGGTCTCTTCCTTTCTCAACAGTGTGGCAGTGAGCAGCCAGGCAGAAACATTTTGATTGGGTAGGCAATGAAACAAAGATGTTAAGGTTTGTGTTTGGATGTTTCCCAACACAACTTAGACATGTCCTCAAAAAAAAAAAAAAGCAGACAAGTGAAATACGCAGATATTTGGGGCCCTCGTTTGGCTTTGTCATCACTAGATGTGGAGTCACTGGTTGTAAGCTATGCAAAGATTGATTAGACTGTTCACTAAATCAAAAGTGGCAGAGACTCTGCTGGAAAGATTTGGAGGAGTCAGACCTGGAGGGGTTTGTGTGCTATGCCAACGAACCTAGGGTTTATTCAGAGTGTAACAATAAGTTGAAAGTGATGTGGGTAATTGGCAGATCTATTGGAGGTGACCCACAAATATTGTCCTTTCTGACTATGAAAAAGTGTTATTTGAAGCCAACAATGCCAACAGAATACATAAATGTCATTTTCTCACTCAGCCTACTAGTTGAGTAAAGAATGTGGCTTTTCTCATAATAAAGAGTTGGTGGCCTGAGCTAGGGCAGGAAGTAAGGCAAGATGGAGGCGGGTGTAGGCAGAAGGAAGACAGGACAGAGCAGAGGCATAGGCGGTGAGAACCACATGGAGAGACGGAGTTCCAGAAAAGTCTGGCTAAGTTAATAGCTAGCCGAGAGACTTGCCTTAGCAAAAGGCCAACAGCTTTAAACTATCTAGATGTCTCCGAGTCTTAATTGGATCTCAAGCAGGATTCTCAAAAGCCTCCCCAAACAGATTGATGGAGAACTGTGACACACTAGAGAAATAAGACTGAGGCTGGGCGATCAGTGGGAGCCTCCTGTAGTATTTAGGCAAAAGATAACCAGAGTATAACACAGAATAAAGTGTGGAGTGGAGGGCACAAATTTCAGGGCTACTTAGATGTTAAAAGATATGGGTTGTAGATGGCCATGGTGGTGCATGCCTTTGATCCCAGCCCCTTGGGAGGAAAGGCAAGCGGATCTCTGAGTTTAGGGCCAGCCTGGTCTACAGATCAAGTTCCAAGATGGCCAAGGCTACACAGAGAAACCCTGTCTTGAAAACAAAAACAAAATGATATAGGTTGTAACGACTTAAAATATATAGATGAAGATATATAGTGACTCAAGTAGAGAAGAGTAATCATGCCTGCCTCCTAGAATATTAGTGTTGGGTGCCTACATCGTGTAGTGAATTAAGGACTTCAATAAAGGAAAGTGGGGCTGTGGACCCAATGAGAAAGGGAAGCTAGAATGAACATTTGCCTGTCTATGTCATGTTTTAGGTGCTTCTGAAAAATCTGAAAGCTGCTGTAAGCAGAAGGTGGAGTGAAGGCATATAAGGTGCCACAAATATGCACTTGGTTTTCACTTGGGGATGGGCAATCAATTGGGTTTCTTTGGGAGCTCCTGAGTCAATGACACAGAAAAAAACAAACATGTTTGGCAGTTATTAATAGAACCTTTTGTAGCAGAGAAGCCCTTATGTATGATGAGGCTTCTGGATGGATTTGATGATGGGCAGTTAAGCATCTATGTGCTTTTTTTAAAAAAAAGATTTATTTATTTATTACATATACAGTACTCTGCTTGCATGTACACCTGTATACCAGAAGAGGGCACCAGATCTCATGATAGATGGTTGTGAGCCACCATGTGGTTGCTGAGAATTGAACTCGGGACCTCTGAAAGAGCAGACAGTGCTCTTAACCGCTGAGCCATCTCTCCAGCCCAGCATCTATGTGCTTAACTGCTCGCTGCAATGTGGTAGGATTCAGGTCAAAGAGGAGTGTTGGGGATGTGAGCTTTAACTGGGTAAGTTGTACATATTATTATCAATTAAAGTACCAGAAATATCAGTAAGCATGGCACATCCTTATTGAGGGGACTTTTGGGGTTCATGGTTCCAGAGAGTAATAGAGTGCCTGACCATTCACTGGGGAGCATTGCAGCAAGCAGTCAGGCATGGCGCTGGAGCAGGAGCCGAAAGCTCCCATGTTAAGACAACAAGCGCAGGGCAGAGATAAAGAGATCCAACTGGGAACGGTGTGGGCTTTTGAAACTTCAGACCTGGCTCAGTGATGTCTTAGCCTAGTTGCTGTTCTATTACTGTGAAGAGACACCATAACCAAGTCAATTTATAAAAGAAAGCATTTAGGGGCTGGAGGGATGGCTCAGCGGTAAGAGCACTAACTGCTCTTCCAGAGGTCCTAAGTTCAATTCCCAGCAACCACCTGGTGGTTCACAGCCATCTATAATGTGATCTAATGTGCATTGTATACATAATAAATAAATAAATAAATAAATAAATCTTTTTTAAAAAATAAAAGAAAGCATTTAATTGGGAGCTTGCATACAGTTTCAGAGGGTGAACCTATATCCTGATCTGGAAGCAGAGAGTAAGAAACTGAGCCTTTGGAAACCTCTCAAAGCCCGCCCCCAGGGACACACCTCCTCCAACAAGGCCACACCCCCTAATCTTTCCCAAACAGTTTCACCAACCGGGGACCATGCATTCAAATATATGAACTTATGGGCTCATTCTCATTCAAACCACCACACAGCCTAACCTGCGTAGTAAATTCCACACCAACGTCAGCGACCTAGTGGGAGCTCTTGTATCATCCTCTTTTTTTAAAAAATCATTGTTTAAACATTATCAGATGAAAGATTGTTGAGTCATATGGTAGAAAAAGTGTGTTCGTGTGTGTGTGTGTGTGTGTGTGTGTGTCTTTGTAAAATTTTTTTTTAAAGATTTATATATTTATTATGTACACCTGCAGGCCAGAAGAGTACAGCAGATCACATTACATATGGTTGTGAGCCACCATGTGGTTGCTGGGAATTGGCCTCAGGAACTCTAGAAGAGCGGGGCAGTGCTCTTAACCTCTGAGCCATCTCTCCAGCCCATGTATGTGTCTTTTAAGACAGGTTATCTAGGCTGACCTCAAATTTGCTATGTAGCTAATGATGACCTTGAAGTTGTGACCCTTCTGCCTTCAACCTCCCAAGTGCTAGGATTATAGGTGTTCATCACTGCGCCTGGCTCAATTGTTCTTTTTTATTATTATTATTTCTTAAGAAACCTTTAAGCTGTGTCCCATAGTGGCTGTACCTTTTCCAACCATGTATCAGAGTTTCCTTTCTCCACACTCTCACCACTCTTTGAGACATTTTGACTTATTAATAGTTACCTTAATGAGGGTATGGTAGTATCTCATAGGGGTTTCGAGTTTCATTTTCCTAAGGGATAAAGATGTTCAGCACATTGGAGGTGGCCATGCGCCATCTGCAGGGAACAGCGTCTGGATGCTTCACTGCTGCAGCTCTGTTGCAGCAAGACCCATGGAAACCCCTTCCCACGTGGCAAGGACCTGGGTTAATTTTAGTGGCCTCTGGGCCTATTCCCTAGATCACATGCGCTACAAGCTTTCCTTGCTTTCGTTATTGCTGTTTATACTCACAGTGATACTTAGTTTCACTTTGTCTGTCACCGGAAAGGCTGGGATCACACAGGCTGAAAGCCCCATGGATGATTCTGTTTTTCTCAAAACTCTTTCTGAGAGATAAAATCTTCCTCTCCTCTCTCTACCTCTACCAATCCTTCGAATGTGACCATTAATCCTGGGTGTATCATGTCCCTAGAGAAACAGCCGCAGTCACACAAGTAAGCCTGTGGCAGTTGTGGAGAGCAGTGGGTCCTGTTTGCCTAAGTGTTCTGAGGAAGCTGTGTCTGATCGAGAGTGACTTTGAAAATGGTTCTTGAAAGGATGAGATTGATGAGTGCATAGCAGGAAAGGGATGTTGGTAAAATGAGCACAGCTCTGCCTGTGATTTAAAACATTTCCTTTGTTTGTTTGTTATGTATGAGTGCTCTGCCTGCATGTACACCTGCAGACCAGAAGAGGGCATCCAGTCACATTACAAATGGTTGTGAGCCACCATGTGGTTTCTGGGAATTGAGCACAGGACCTCTAGAAGAGCAGACAGTGCTCTTAACCACTGAGCCATCTCTCCAGCCCTTAAAAAAGTCTCATGACAGAGGGGTGCTAGTTGATGAATGGACTTGTACCCGCAAATGGTTAATCTTTCTCTCTCACCTTGCATAACTGTGTAACTGCATTTGTTGCCCGCTGGGTATGTGCTTTTCAGGGCCACTTGCTGGAGCATCAACAGGTGGTCAGTGTCTTCACTTTTGCTGACACCACACATCTGTCCTCAGGTGCCAGAATCCTGCCAGCGCTGGTCATTGGCGGCACATTTCTTATTCCTATTGATAATTTGCCACGTGTAGAAAAATGTTTCCAAGTCACATTTTAAATACTTATTTTTATTGTGGTATGTGTGCATGTGTGGGCGCATGTGCACGTGCATGTACGCTTGCAGGCACACCACTATATGAGTTCAGGAACCCGAAGAGGTCCAAAGAGGCATTGGACTCGCTTTGTAGATCAGGCTGGCCTTGAACTCACAGTGATCTGCCTGCCTCTGCCTCCCAAGTGCTGGAGTTAAAGGTGTGTGCCACCATGCCCAGCCCTCAACAGTCTTTTGATAAATGCTTTTAAAATATAACTTGATTTCTAATTTTTTTTGTTTGTTTTTTTTGTTTTGGTTTGGTTTGGTTTGGTTTTTTTTCGAGACAGGGTTTCTCTCTGTATGTAGCCTTCCTTGGCTGTCCTAGACTCACTTTGTAGACCAGGCTAACCTTGAACTCACAGAGATCCCCCGGCCTCTGACTCCCCAAGTGCTGAGATTACATGTGTATACCACTGTGCCTGGCTAACTTATTTTTAAATATTTTTAAATATTTTGTTTTAATTATACATGTATGTGCAGGCCGGTGTGTCTGGGTATGAGTTTGTGCATGTGAATGCGGTGCCCAGAGAGTCCAGGAGAGGATGGTAAGCCCACTGCAGCTTGAGTTACAAGGGTTGTTAACTGCCTGGTATGGGTGCTGGGAACTGAACCCACATTCTCTGCAAGAGCAACATGTGCTCATGATCATTGAGAACTCTCTAGCCTCCAAATGCCTCCCCACCCCCCACCCCCGTGTGAATGTGTGTGTGTGTGTGTGTGTGTGTGTGTGTGTGTGTGTGTGTGTGTGTGTGTGTTGACAGAGTATGTTGATTTGAGTGAGAATGGCACCCATAGGCTCATATGTTTGAATGCTTAGTACCCAGTTGAACTGTTTGGGAAGGATTAGGAGGTGTGGCCTTGTTGGAGGAGGTGTGTCATTGGGGCGGGCTTTGAGGTTTCATTCCCAGCACTCATTCTCTCTCTCTCTCCCTCTCTCTCTCTCTCTCTCTCTCTCTCTCTCTCTCTCTCTCCCTCCCTCTCTCTCTCTCCCCCCCTCTCTCTCTCCCCCCCTCTCTCTCCCCCCCCCCTCTCTCTCCCTCTCTCTCTCTCTCCCTCTCTCTCTCTCTCTCTTTCGCTGCCTCAGAGTTGTGGTTGCAGACCTTAGCACACAGCTGTTCCTCTTGCCATGCCTTTGCTCTGACATCATGGACCCCAACCCTCTGAAACGACGGGCCAAATTAAACACCTTCTCTTATAAGTTAGCTTGGTCATGGTGATAGATCACAGCATAGAAGAGGGTGGGACGATTCCCTCGGGTTCTGTTCGTTGGTTGGTTGGTTGGTTGATTGGTTTTGTTTATGACACTGGGGATCAAAGTTGGAACTAGTCATTTATCAGTGAACTACACCTCAAGCCCCTGCCTTTGATTTGTTGGGTTTCTGATTGCCATAAGACTCTACACTATAAGCCGGGCGTGGTGGCACACACCTTTAATCCCAGCACTCGAGAAGCAGAGGCAGGTGGATCGCGGTGAGTTGAAGGCCAGCCTGGTCTACAAAGCAAGTCCAGGACAGCCAAGGCTACACAGAGAAACCCTGTCTCGTAAAACCAAAACCAATCAATAGTTGGCAGGTGGCAGTGACCTCTGTCAGGGCGGGAAATGTAGGGCTGATGACTAGTCTCTGTGTTCAGCCCAATGCTTATTATTAATAGACACAGAGAGGGGGGATGAGCCTGTACCTTACAGAAAAGTAGTAGGAAGAGAGGAGACAGGGTAGAAATGGGACAGGGGCAAGGCCCCAACTCTCCCTGGGCACTGGGCAGATTGTTAAAGTCTGTTAAAAGTCACTGTCAGCGTTAATGCTGAGCTCTTGGGCCATTCTTATTTGACCAGTCTGGCCTCAAACTCATAGATATCTGCCTCCCTCTGCCTCCCCACGTGCCAGACAGTGCTCTTAACCCGTGACTTGTCTCTCCAGCCCCAACTACCTGAATCTTGAGCTCAGAAGATAAAGTTTAGTTGATACAATATTTAGTCAGATTGTATAAAGAAATCTTGGTGAAAACACTTAGAAAAGAATGAAGTTTGCTTGCTTGGTGTACTGGCACATGCCTGTAATCCCATCACTCAGGGAGGTACAGGCAGGTGGATCTCTGTAAATTCAAAGCTAGCTTGGTCTATAAAGGAAATCCAGGATAGCTGAGTCTACACAGAAAAATCCTGTCTTAAAAAAAAAAGGAGTTTGGGGAACATAAAGTCAACAGTAATTTTTATTTTGTGCTCTATGTATGTGGTAACACACAGCAGTGAAGATGGGCACGTTAGCCCAAGCGCCTCAGGCCACGGAGGCCAAGGGAAGCCCATGGATCCTGTCAGCATCCGTCTCTATCACAGTGGCAGCCCACCTTTTGGATTTTAATGTTTGTGGAAAGTGCAGGCTTCTAGGAGTCCTGGGGAGAAAGGAGAGATAAAGGTCATTCAAAATGCTCTCATATTTACAGCCTTTTTTAGCAAAAGGACAACGTCAGTATAACATAACTGTGCTGAGGCCCATTTTTCTGCTGTTGCTGATGCATGCTCTGGCCCTTTCTTCCAGTGCCCACATCTCTTCTTGCCTGCACAGCTCCCGAGCCTACCGCAGGGAGGGTCCACACCAAGGATGTACACACTACCATCACTTTCCTGCCCCATGGCATCCCCTACCTTGTTTTTAAGGGATGAGGCTCTGCACCTGGATTCATATAGATAGAAGTTGCCTAAGAAGGCTGTTCCCTGAGGTTTTTAGGCAGGTGTTAGCTGGTAGCCCCCAGCAGCTTCTGATCTGGGTCTAGGGATGAGGTGCTGAAGAGCAAAGCTAGACTCTTCTCTTGGGCAACATGTAGGTCTGAGAAATATTGACTAGGATTTTGTAACAATGGACCTCAGCAAGCATATTGCTTACACTTTGTAATTTGTAAAACATTTATATTATGTTATGTTATATTATATTATATTATCATCTTCTACTGTCAGATCTGAAGATCAGACTTAGGTCATCAGGTTTTGCCACAAACTCTCTTACCCACTGAGCCGTCTTGCCAACCCACATGTGGCAACCTTAAATGTGCCATCACCCTGAGCCAGCACAGACTCTCTCAAGCTTTAGCTCCAGGATAGCAACGGAAAGTAAGGCCAAGACTCACCCACAAACTACAACTGAAGACTAAGCACCCACCACCTTCTACCACAGATAATTCTCTCACACTTTCCACAGGCTTTCAAGTGATTCGATTTTAACCCCAAAACAGAGTTGTAAAAGCACATTTTATTCTATTTAAATTCCTGGACTATGATGTTCCAGATGAACTTGCCAATTTTCTAGTTAGGCCAAAATGTACCATTACTTGAGGTTCTGTAGAACAGAGTTCTCTAAGAGGATGTTCTGAAATATTCTTTTTTGCTATGGCTACTTTCCACTAAAATTGTAGTTGGGTGGGATTGAGCAAATGATATCTAGATTTTATTCAGCTCTAATTTAAATTTAAGTCCTCACATCTTGCTAGTGGTTGCCATATTGGACAAGGACCTCTAATGAGTTAGGTGTGCCCTTTTTTATTTTCTTAGACGGAAGGTGAGATTGTATACATCCGATAAGTTCACTGCCCTAGTGCCCTGGGTCTGTGCTCCCTTTACAATGTGCACATAACCCGCCCGGTTGTATATGCCAGGTTTTATCTTGCCCACAAGGCTGTTTCCTAAGTGTTTGACCCCTTGTTAATCACCATCCCAGAACTCATCACTGGGCTTTCTTTGCAACTTCTCCACGGTGTTTGTGCTACTCACGTGAGGTTGAGCACTTCCTTATGCCACCAACAGCTTGGACGTAGTCTGCTCCTAAGTACTGTTCATATGTCATACCATCCTGAAGCTTAGACAAACATTTGGTGTCATGTCTGAACAGAAGATCCGAGGTGGAAGTCCCGAACAAACAGAAATTACTAGAGCAGTCAGATACATGGCTTCCAAATAAAGCCTGTCAAATAAACACAACAAAACAAATATGTGAACTGTTGTCCCCGAGTGGGAAACACCTGCATTGCAGGAGGATGAACAATCCAAGCCAGCTCTGGGAACAAAAGAACACCACAGAACATGGTTGGGGACTTCCTATCTCCTTGCTCTGCCACCTACCCACTTGAAGCCTGAACCCCAGGCTTCCACATTGCCCTCAAAGTCCTCTGTCTTATTGTCCTCTGACATTCCCCACTGCTCTCCATTACCCACTCTCACCTCTTCTGAACTCTCCCATTTCATTACTAAGTGCCTTAGGAGTGGTTCTAGGAAATGAGGAGCGAGTGCGTGCCCCTTCCAGTAAGACATCAGCTATGAGCCCTCTCAGAAATGGTAGACAGGAAAGAAAGAAAGAAAAAAAAAGAAACCCAACGAGAAGTTCATGTCTGGATAAATTTCAAATTTGTTTTAGGCCAGCCACTTAGCCTCTCTCAGCCTCCCAAGGTTGTACATGATGGTGCTAAGAAGGCTAGCATTCCTATCCTACGTGAGGAATATTCTTAAATGCTTATTGTTATCACCCTGTGCTCTCTTTTTAATTTTAAACTCTGTATAATTGACAGAGCATTAAAAAAAAATCTACACAAGAAGCACAGGCTTAAAACACTGTAAAAAAAAAAAGGTTAAAGACTTTTACATTGAGTCAAGAAATAAAGTCGCCCGTCTCTTTAAACACTGGTAATACTGACGTGAAGCTCTGTTAGCTACTGTAAGATTGTCTGACCTAAATCTAAAGTCAAACTGGAAACATCACTCAATACTTTCATCATATGCTTTTAGGGGAAGGTGTGCTATCCTGTATTGCGTTCTTCTCTCTGAAGACTAATGGCAAATCAGCAGGCAGGAAGCTATACCAGAAGGGAGGGTGATGTTTGTGAGTAGAGGGGCCCCACAGGTTGAAGTACTCAAGGGGCCCCTGTACCCACCCCACCCCCAAGGCTGGCCCTGACAGGGTTCTTCTGAATGTAAGAGTCACGTATTTTCCAAACATGGTACAGTCGGCCTACACATGAGAAATAGAAGGTCATTTCCAGTCCTCAAGCCTTGTCTGAAGGAACGTTAGGAAGCAGGATCAGTCATCTCCGTTTTCAGAAAAACATAGATGAGGAAAATAAAGACATCCCCGAGTCAAGGTCCAAAGGAGCTGGAAGGCAGATCCTAGGTCCTGAGGGCTCATGGGTCAGCTGGGAACTTGTCCCTAGTGACTAGGAGCTCCACAGAAACAGAGCCAGGCCTGAGGGACCCAGCACTAGCTAACACCCTCTGGGAAGCCCTTCTGCTAGACACACATTTCCTAAGCCTTTTGTGTGCATTCTATCGACTTAGAAATGGGTATGTGCGTGTTATTGTTTACATTTAGCATGTGAGGAAGCTGAGCACGGAAATTTTAGGTACTACACCAAACACGCCATGGATAGGAAGCTGCCAAGCTGAGATTTGAACTCACATGTTCTGATCCGCAATCTGTGGGCTCCAGATTCTAGTTTTCAGAAAGGAATTGCCCACTCCAAAGTTTCACTTAGTTCTGAACTCCAAATAACCTTACCTTCCTAGGAATAAAGAGTGGGAAACCGGCCAGGAGGTGGTGGCACATGCCTTTAATCCCAGCACGCGAGAGGCAGAGGCAGGAGGATTGCTGTGAGTTCGAGGCCAGCCAGGTCTACAAAGCAAATCCAGGACAGTCAAGGCTACACAGAGAGACCTTGTCTCAAAAAAACAATAAAAAATAATAATAATGATGATGATGAAAGAGTGGGAGACCATGGGCAGTCCATACCTGCTGGCCGAGCAGTACTGTGCTAACGCGGGCTGCCTTCTCTTTCCGTGAGACTACAACATGGTTTGGAGCTCGGGCCAAATGGCAGCTGGCGAACTGGGACACAGGCTTCCTGGTGCCGTCGGGACACAGCAGCTCGAAGTCACTCTCCTTCAGCCCCTTAGCCCAGGCATCGGGGTTTCTTCCTGGGGAGAGAAGAGGGTGGCTCAGCTAGCTCTGACCGTTTTAGTCATTGGAATGTCACTGACCCGCTGGTGCATGGAGGGCCTGTGCCTCCTGGCCAGCAGAACCGAGTGTTCAAGGTCATGGCGGTGCTGGGAGGAAGGGACACGCTCATGCATTGCAGGTAGTACTCAACTCACAAGAGATTACTAGTGACCACTCACTCTGACCCTCCCTTTGAGCCAAATGAGGAAGAAAAAAAAAGCCATGTTCTATGGGTGTTATTTTTTTAAATCTTCATTTATATTAAATTCTAATGCTAAACAACAACGGAGCATTAAAATAAACAAACAAACAAACAAATAAAGACAGGCATGGTGGTGCACGCCATGAATCTTATCTCTTGGGAGCCAGAGACAAATGGATCTCTGTGAGTCTGGGGCCAGCCTAGTCTACATAGTGAGTTCTGGGCCAGCCAGAGCTACAGAGTGAAGTGTGTCTCCGACAACAAAACCCCAGAGGCTTTGTACCTCTGGCTCCATCAAGGCAATACCATGGCGCTGGAGGCCAGGTTCCCTGCCTCTGTGCTGTCTCCTCGGGGCTCCAAACGAAAGAACGGCTTTTAAGATCGGCATCACCGTTCTCAGCTTGACTTTATGCTAGTCCCAGATGAGACCATCCCGCCTCATGTGCTTGCCTAACCTTTTTTGCCTTCTCTTTGCAAAAATTAATCAATCAATCAGCCGGTCAATTAAAAAAAAAAAACCTTTGCCCTACCTCAGGCTTTCCGTGGCTCCTCCTGCCACTTTATTTTGCCAGTTTTCATTTCTCTCTCATGAAGCAGGATTGAGACCTTTCTCACTTCATTCACTGTTCACTCGACTCTTTTTCCGTAATTGAATAAATACTACGTGAGACTAAGGCTCGGTGCGTTTACTTACAAACTAAAGCTCTCACTTCTACGTTTCCTAAGTCCCACTGGTTTCTCTGGCTCCAATCCTTGAGATCACACTTGGTGTTTCCATGCACGCCTCTGGTACTCAGTTACCTCTGTGTGAGTCTACGGGATGTTACAAGCTTCCGGGGTATTTTTTTTTCCCCTTAGCATTAGATTTAAACTTATATAAACTTCTGTAGCTCCTTCTCAGCTCCTTATATGTATCACAGCTTCTTCTGTGCCATTATGTAAATCAAGGTCATTCTTTTTTTTTTTTAAGATTTATTTATTTTATTTATTGCATGTGAGTGCTTTATCTGCAGAAGAGGGTATCAGGTTACATTATAGATGGTTGTGAGCCACCATGTGGTTGCTGGGAATTGAACTCAGGACCTCTGGAAGAGCAAGCAGCGCTCTTAACCACTGAGCCATCACTCCAACCCTCAAGGTCATTCTTTTAAACCCTTGGATCTTATGCTATAGTGTGACTATAACACAGTATAGGTATTTGGAGTGTTTAGATGTTGTTTCCACTTGTAGTAGCGGTGAGTGCTCGCGCATGTGAATGTGCTTATGTAGATGTGGCACAGCAGATTCAACTAAATTTTAATATAAACAAATTGTTTCCACCACTCTAAATGGTAAAGACTTGCTTAGGCATAAGCAAGGCCTTGGGTTAATTCCCAAGCGCTGAGGTGGTTGTATGGAAGGACACGGCTGGCAGGAAATTATAACAAGATTCTCTACGTAGAGACAGAAGCTATGGGAAGAGACCTACGAAGGGCTTGCATTTGTGCCAACTGAGGTTGCAATGCCAGCATCCTGTGCGTAAAAATAGCAGCTTGGCAATCCGAGGAGCTGCAGGAGGTGGAAGGTCAGGTCTCCTACATAAAACTGTAGCCAGCAGCTTATAGACTGCAGTCTTTATAAAGAATGGAGAGTCAAGGCCTGGAAATCAGATACTTAGTCAGAAAAGCAAAAAGAAATCAAAGGTAGCAAAGAGCAAGATCAGGATAACACTCTAGTGGCAAGAAAAAAAGGCCTGTAAAGAAAGATTTTTTTTAAATCGCGAGAGAGAGAGAGAGAGAGAGAGAGAGAGAGAGAGAGAGAGAGAGAGAGAAAAGAGAGATTTTATTCAGTATAGCCATATAAGGAAGAGGAAAAAAAATAAGAACAAAAGAAAGAAAGAGGAAGAGGGAGGGAAGAAGGAAGGAAGGAAACGCAGTCAACCCAACAGTCCTTCAAAGAACTCTGAGAGTCTTGTCAGTGCATTCCTTGGGGCTGGGAATATAAAGAGGAAGAGAAAGAGCACAGTGGTTGTCCTCAGGCAAAGCGAACACAGGTACTTTACAGCAATGGGTAACAGCGAAGGGAATAGATCTGAGAGCCGCGTGATTGACAGCTGGAACTGCAACGCTTCACTAGCCCTTGGTGACACTCAAAGCGTGGCACGCATGTCCTTACCCATGCTCAAGACCCTTCTCCTAACCTTGCCATCCCTCTACATTCATTAGTTGGCATTCCACAATCAAGAAGGTCTTTCTCTTCGTTTACCTGATTAGGATTGCATCGTGGGTTCTTATTTTATTCTATGGTTTGTCATCCTTTACTGCTGACATTATTTTAATGTTCAGCATTTCCAGACTTGGCCATGGGAGGGCCCTTCACATCAGCTCCTGCGTGCTTTGATATACCCCATCCTACTCTGAACATGGCAGTGCAAGCAGTTCACCATGTATATCCTGCCCCCAACCTTGCAGTGACCTTTTCCATAGGGATTACTGGCTCCTTTTTGTAGAATGATTGCTTCTTTCTTTACTGAACACACAAGTTGAGAATAAGATCTCTAGAGCCAGCCGGGCGTGGTGGCGCACACCTTAATCCCAGCACTTGGGAGGCAGAGGCAGGCAGGCATCTGTGAGTTTGAGGCCAGCCTGGTCTACAAAGCGAGTCCAGAACAGCCAAGGCTACACAGAGAAACCCTATCTCAAAAAACAACACCCCCCCCCCACTGCCCAGAATAAAATCTCTAGAGCCTGACAGTGTCTGTACTGCATCTACGGAGACCTCCCTGAACCCCAGCAAATCCCAGTGTCCCAGATGCTGTAGGGAACAGAAGAAAGTGCACACATACCTTCAGTGTTTTGCAAGGGAGTCTGGTGTTTCACAAAGGCTACATCCCCCCTTTCAACGAGACACCTGAAGAGGTCCAGATATGGGGGAGAAAGAAGACAGGAAGTCAGATTGACACACGTCATTCAGAGGCACCGTATAGATCCTGACCTGATGTCAGCAAGTGCTAGGACCAATCTATCACTAACCAACGTGCAGAATAAGGGAAACCAGAGGGTTCCAATTGCTCTGCAGTTCCACAAGCTCAGCCCCGCACACCACAGGATTTTTTCTTGATTCTTTGTGTGTGGGTAGAGGCTGTATATGCACATTCGTGTGGGTGTATCTGCATGTGCACATACATGTGTGCATGTGTACAGAGGCATCTTCCTTCATTGCCCTTCATCTTATTTTTGGAGCTGAGCCTGGAGCTCCTCAGTTTGGCTAAGCTGGCTGGCCAGTGAGCTCCAGGGATCCTCCTGTTTCTTCTCCATCCTACATCTGCACGTGCCGAGGTTAAAGACACACGTTCATGCCTGGCCTTTATGTGGATCTTAGGTATCCAAACTTAGACCCTCGTGTATGTGTGTGGCAGGCATTTACAGACTTCACCATCTCCCCGTCCTCTACACAGCAACTTTTAGTACAGCTTTTCGGTATATTGCATCCTTCCCCCCCACCCCTCACATGAACACGGGGAATAGGGGACCAGTTTTGTAGCATAGTGATGACTCCATTATCTGAAATGTCGATGAAAAAACTCCATCCCTTTAGATTTTTGAAGCCACACATGCTTGTGCAACATTTTTGAGAGACTATAACTCCATCATAAATTTCAATTTTGGGTATCCTGAATCCATTTTAAAAATAACTTTAACATTCAGAGAACATGCATGGGTTTTGGTTTTGGGTTATTTGGGTGTTTTCTTTTCTCCTTTCTTTATTTCCCCTCTTCTCTCTATCCCCCTCTCTTTTTTGGGGGAGGGGGAACACAGGAAATAAATAGCAAAGCCTGATACAGATGCCCTTGACTCCAGCAAGGCCTGTAGGCATCTGTATTGAGGACTGAGGACAGTTAGTTCTGAACTACTATGTATCTCCTAGAAGTTCCAAGAAAGAAATACTAGCAACATTATCTCTTTTGTGTATGGCTCTGCCACTTTTTTTCCCACAGTTCTTTGAAAGCAGACACACACAGGTGTGCTAGTGTGTGCTTCTGTATCAAGTCATGGACACAGGTAAATCCGATTCTTAAATAGCTGGCCAGTCCTTTCCCCTCATGCTTCAAGGAAAACCACCTGCATCTTCCCATAGTCAGCCAAAAGTTGTGTGGACAGTCAATGAAAAGGCGAAGTGGCTATCACACCATAAACTGGTTGGGTTGTATTTCTCTCTGAGCTAAGAGTCTGCTGACTTGATGGTGGCATGTCATATCTGAGTTGTATAAGCCACTTTGGAAAATGAAGTCCTTTAAATATGCTTTTATAAGCAATGTTTGAGTCTTTTCTCTCTACGTGTAATGCTCAAGAGTGGTACCATCGGCAAAAAAGATAAGGAAAGCGTCGGGGGAGGGGTGCATTTTATGTCTCCCAAGTCTTACGTGCCTGTGTCCCACACATTCTCTTTTGTATAATCAGAGATGCATGTGGAGTTACTCAGACTTTCTTTCACAGTTTGGTTCTTCCTGGAATGTTGAGATGACTTTTGCTTTTCCCTTCGCAATGGGGAAGTTCAATTGTAATAACCTCGGTCACGGATTCCTGAGCTACCACCACGCAGCAGAAGGTCTGCAGCAGCAGAATAGCTCCATCATAAAACCCTAGCAAGGTACACAGATAACCTGCAAAAATCATAGGCACGGAGCTAGAGAGGTGCCTGGGCCGTGAAGTGGCTCTTGCAGGGGACCTGAGTTCTGTTCCCAGCGCCCTCACCAGAAAGCTCACAGCTGCCTCCTGCTCTAGCTCTGGGAATGTGTAGCCTCTTCTGGCTCCACAGGCATCCTGCATACACATGCACACAGACACGCGCACACACACACACACACACACACACACACACACACACACACACACACACAATTAACATTTTTATTTTTATTTTTCCAAGACAGGGTTTTTCTGTGTAGCCTTGGTTGTCCTGTGTCCTGGACTCCCTTTGTAGACCAGGCTGGCCTCAAACTCACCTGCCTCTGCCTCCCAAGTGCTGGGATTAAAGGTGTGCGCCACCACGCCCGGCTAAAAATTTTAATTCTCTGAGTTTAAAAATGATAGATATTCTATCCATTATAATTGCAGAGAGGACTGTAGCAGCCATGTGCCTCATTGTTCTCTACCTCAAGATGAGGATGGTTCTTGGGTACCATGGAAGAGCTTGAGCCGAACTTCCTGACTCAGTATGTCATCAACTATAGAAAGACACCATTGCCTTGGCACTGGTGACATCTGGGACTTTGTTAATTAGTGCTGACCTATGCACTGTAGATGTTCATCTGCTTCTGTCCACCCGCCATCCCCACCCGCTGCCCCCCCCGCCGACGCACCGCCCCCCCATCACCCGCCGCCCACCACCACCACCCGCCGCCCCCCCCAACACCACCAACATCATCATCACAATCAGAAGCATCCCTAGACATTGCCAGTATTCTCTAGAAAGCAAATTCCTGCCCCACCCCCACCCCCCATTAAGAACTGCTGAGTTGTGTCACCTGTCCATCCATCTCACTGACAGCTGGCCCTGGCAGAGCTCTGTGGGGATGCGGATCCCCTTTCATATCCATCTCTACGCTTGGGTGGGAAAATCTCTCATCCTAATGTGTACAATACTTAACGGGCTAATCACATAAGGCCTCACCTCAGTTCATAAAAGGAATCTGGTCAAGACTAGGGTAGTGTTATATATGTGTTAGGATTGGGAAATTACCTGAAAGCCCCCGTGTAACCATGGTATCCTTCTCTGTTGTTTGGAGCACACTTGCTTGGGCCCATACACAGTTCACAGAGAGTGGAATTCTTCTCGTACCCAGGAGCACAGCCCTGACTGAAAAATTCATCTGGACAGAAGAACAAGAGAAAATCAGCTTGTGTGGTGTGCATTGTTGGAGGGGCGGGGGGGGGGGGGGAGTGGGGGAAGGAGTTCATTCTAGTGGCTTACTTAACAGCTAACAGGGTGTGAAATAATTCACTCTGCAACCTGCCACCCACCAACCCAGACTTGCCAGACTGTGGGCCTTTGAAGGAAACTTATCAAGGCTGGGGAAGGCTTTTGCGAGCACCCCACTTCAGCGTGGAGGGGATCCTTTGGGCACCCATGAATGGCACCATCCCTAAGCTTTAGATGAAGAAATGGAATTGCTGAGGTTGTACCGCTGGCTGGTTGGCTGGTTGGTTTGAGTTTCTCCTTCCCTGTCACTCACTCCGCTACATCTCAAAGCTCAAGGGGTGGGTAGAGTTATCCCCCCACTTCCGCTGCTGGTGTGGCTGTGAGCATACAAGGATGTTTGGGAAAAGCACAGGTCGGGAGCCTATGCTTTTGCTTATGGCCCTAGGTGGACTCTGTTTCTGAGCTACCAGAGCATCTCGGTGCAGAAGATGTGTTCCTCATTTCCAGTCCCTGTGTATCACGCCCAGGGTTACAGGTTTCCCATTTTTAAGGAGTTGCCCAGATTTGAGGAAGCCAATCTGAAGCAAAGCCATTGTCAACACTGGTGTGTATGGACGGATCTTCTACTCAGTAACTTAAGGAGGGAGAAACAAACTCTGCTCAGGGTAGTCAGAGGACACAGTAAACTGAAGAGTCCTAGGAGCTAAGCTGAGCTGAGCTGACCAACACCTTAAGGGACCTAAGAAACTCCGCGCCCCGCCCCCCCCCCCCCCGCCGCCGCCAATCATATCACAGGATTCCTGTGGTACAGATCGCTTGGTGTCCACCCAGTGTCCATTTCCCTCTGTTTCTCAGTAACAAAAAAAAAAAAATCTAGTTTGACTTGTGCTAGGTGTGTGCAGGTAGGTGTGGAGCCATACACCTAAGTTCTGCACAGTGGGAAGGTATATCAAAAACAATTGCTTTCAGAAGCAGAAGGCTCCTTTTGAACACTGACCATGGTTGGGGTAAATTTTCCTTTGCTTTCATTGTTGTCTAGATCATGAATGCCTTGGCAGCCATAACGTTGCTTTGAACATGGAAGTACTATGCTGGGAATTGTGGGGCAGAAAGAAGGAAGGAGCCCGCAAGACCTTGTCAACCATGGGATGCTCACTTCCGGTCTTCGTGGGAGAGCAACGGAAGTGTATATTCACTAGGCCGTTCTGTGCAGCTGGGACAGTCACCCTGACTCCTACGGCCTCCCTCGGCACCCCTTTTTTTCTGCGTGGCCCCTGTCAAACTCCTTTCCCAGCTCTGCTTACCAAACTTGCAGTGCTTGATCCTGCTGTGCAGCAGGCCCATGGGGATATTCCAGCCAGCGTTTCTGTCCACTGCGGTGTGGCAAGACTTTTTGCCTTTCAGATTGTTCCAGGAGATGTCGCGGTCCGATGCCTTCACCACTGCCACAGCATAGTACCCTACAGGAAAGATGCCAGGAAAGAATTAGTAATACTGCTGGGGGCCTCCCAGAGTATCTGCTTCCAGCGGAAGCCACTGTCGCCCTAGGACAGCAAGGATGCCCTAAATACACGGTGTGTCATAAAAGGAACTCCATGACAGCCTGCTCCAGTGACAGACAAGAAAGTCTAGCAGGAGGAATTTGAAAAGCAAAGCACTAACACCACATAGTAGCCCATGACTATGCAACAGTTTTTAATGTTTGCATGTATCGACTTAAAAATAAAATAATGGAAAAAAATAAAAATAAAAGAATGGACCAGGGAGATGGCTTAGTTGTTAAAGTACTTGTCACGTAAGCAGAACACATGTAAGAAAGCCAGGCATGGTGCCATGTGCTTACAACCCCATTGCTAGGAAGATGGGTACAGACAGATGCCTGGGCCTCTTTAGTAAGCCAGTTTAACTCACGAAAGGGGCTCCAGGCCAACAAAAGAAACGCCTCATAAACCAAAGTGGATGGCTCCTGAGAAATGCCACTTGAGGTTGACTTTTGACCTCCACATGAGCCATCACAAATATGCACCCGTGCCCACATACACATATGTACCCACAAAATGTGAAAATAAATATAGAAATATTAACTTAATATCATTAAAGAGATGGCTGACACACAGCCCTTTCCTGTATGCATATGGTTATTGAAATTAAAAACCAGTAACTCTTTTTCCAAATTATTAAATCAGAGAAATGGATACAGAAAAGCTACTTTAACTCTGACACTTTGTATATGAACATGCATTGGGGTTAATCAGGCCAGACATCCTCTCAGAAGAAGAATATGGTTTTATACAAGGGTAAACATGAAAAATGGGAACACCAAGACCAAGTTGGTTGTGATTTTCAGCAGCACAAATGTGCCCTCAACCAGGGCTAAAACACCAATCTGTGATCCTTTTCTTTTTTTCCTTTCTTTTTTCTTTCTTATTTTCTTTATTTTTTTTTAATTTTATTTATTTATTTATTTATTTATTTATTTATTTATTTATTTTTGAGACAGGGTTTCTCTGTGTAGCCTTGTCTGTCCTGGACTCCCTTTGTAGACCAAGTTGGTTCCACCTGCCTCTGCCTCCTGAGTGCTGGGATTAAAGGCATGCATCACCACACCTGGCTTTTTTGTTTGTTTGTTTGTTTGTTTGTTTGTCCTGAACTCTCTTTGTAGACCAATTGGCCTTGAACTCAGACATCAGCCTGCCTCTGCCTCACAAGTGCTAGGATTAAGGCTGCGTCACCACTCCCCTGGTGATTCTGTTTTCTATTTGAATTAATTCAAAATATTCTCTCCAACAGAAAACAATCCTTATTACCCATGGAAATAACCATGTCTCTTTCTAGATATGCTAAACATTGGGAGGTTGTATCCAGCTACAGGGACAGGTTCAGACTTGTACACTCCAGGTTCTGTGGAATAAACCTGAGGAATACTAAGCGCTAGAGCTTGGTGTCACTTGGCTGTCACTTCCTGCTTTGCTCTTATGTCATCTTTTCAGATCCACCCCTAATTAAAACCCTAGGAAGAGACAGGTTAGGCTGGTGTCCTGAGCCCAGGCTGGCTGGGTAGTCAGGCAGTTCCATGCTCCTCAACATCAACATTTTAAGCTCTCTTCTCGATCCTGCAAGGACCACATAAGCAAGGCCTTTGCCAACTCTCATCTAAACCCTGAAAACGTTATGTGATCCAAAGTGGTAGGAAGTGATGGGAAGACCCTAGATTTGTCTTCAGGACCCCAGACCACTCGTAAGTTCAGAATCCTTGCATCCCCTCACGAGTCCTTACTGAGGACCATACTTATAACATGAAATGAGAAGTCCTGCGTCTGAGCCATCGCCCTCCTGATCAATTACTAGCCTCTCATCACACTTTGCATTCTAAAGTTGGATCTCTCCATTGACTTAGAAATTTGCCACTTCTCCCAACAGTGAAACTCTACCTTTCCAGTGGGTTACAAGTTTCAACTCACCTTGCTCTGTTGGAATTGCGCAATTAGAGCTCTCTGCAAGAAAAGAAAGGAGCCATTCAACATTGATGTATAGGTTGGAAAAGCATGCCATTCTCATGAGGCAAATAGAAAAAGGGGGGAAGGGGGGACACACAACTGCACACATCACTGATGTATGATAAGGGTAGACTCTCCAGATGTTGGGAGTTCACCTGGCTGCTGACCCCTAGGATTCATTCACAAACTGTGACGTTCATGGGTCTAGCTCACTGCGCACCAAGCCCACAGTGGGATGCTGACTGGATGCATTTGTCCTGCAACAAGGCAGCAGGAAAAGCAGGAGTTCTAGATATTGCAAGGCTTCCCAAACATCCCATATGTCCTCTGCAGTAGGATTCCTTTTATACCAGACCTCTCATAGTGGGGACTGAGGGTGTCACCAACTCTTATCCTTTAGGACAACTGTGCAGAGTCTAGGTGAGGCGGGCCCAGAGACTTTGAGAAGAAGCTCAGGCAGGGAGCGCTTTATGGTGGCTGTGAGATCAACCGGGCTATGATTCTCTTCTTCCCAAGGCTCAGAAAGATGAAAGAAAGCACTCTCCCGCCCTTACCGTAGTTCTCGGCCATGACGGGCACTAGACCACACTGGCCTGCTATGTAGGCATAGCCTCCATCCAAGCTCATGGCATCAGCTTCTCCATTCTGCAAAGACATAGCAAGCCCGCAGCAAATGAAGAGTTGCTACTTCCTGTGCCACCTCCCCTTTTAGGCTGTCTCCCCGAAGACCCTTTCCAGCATAAGCTATAAAGCCAGGGCAACAGTGGGTGTTAGTACTGGACCCCCTGATAATCAGTCAGGCACACCCAGATGCTAGCATACTTTTATACAGACTCCGGGTTTTGAGTTAGCAGGCTTTGTATTAATTCAGTTTGGGTTTTTGTTTTTTGTTTGTTTGTTTTTTTCCTTGCCTTGACTCAGACAAAACAATAAAATGGGATGTGGCTAAAATAATGTGGTGTTTTAAAAATGAAGATAGAGGAATGGAGAGGTCTGCTGCGCTCTGTGATACATAGCTTAGAAGGTATGTGGTTATTTGTAAGTGCTCTTAGCAGAGCTGGGAAACTCCAGAAGGACCAGTTGACAGTGGCAAGAAATCCCAGTGTGGTCAATAGATGTCATATTTATGGGTTTGTGATCAAAGATCCAAGCCTAGGTGGTGGCATAGAGGCCTATAATCCCAACACTCAAGAGGTAGAAATGGAATGACCAGGTGTGTCAGGTCGGCCTCAGCCTCAGGCGGTAACGGACCAACATCAGCCCTATGAGACCCTATCTCAAAAATGCTTGCACTGCAGCTGCCGCCACCAGCAACCGCAGCAGTAACTTAGGGCAACAGAAAAGGATCCCACACAAAGGACAGGCAAATGGAGGGGCTCCGTGGAGCAAGACATGGAGGTAGAGGCTTGAGAGCTTGGGGATTCCTTGCCCTCTCCAGACACGCCATCCCTACAGAACCTCAGTGTGTTCTCGATGACAGAAATGCCAGGGTTTGAAAGAAGCAAGAAAGGCTCACAAGACAGGATGAGGTGGGAGGCGTGAAGCCACCTATATGACAGGATCCCAGTAAGAGGGGTGTTTATTTTCTTCTTTCTCAGGCTCGGGATTTTTTAAAACAAGGAACACTCTTCTGATCAATTAAGCGAGCGTGTACTTGCCTGCAAAATCAAAACTGAGCCCCTTCACCCTCGTCAGGGCATATTGTTAAGTCCAGTGGCGCTCCTGCTGTGGTCCAGTTTCGTTCCCCCAAGGAATGGCTCAGTTTAGCCTCTCAGTGTGCTAAAGAGCAAACTGAGTCCCATAGGCATCCTTCAAAAGCACAAACTAAGGCCCTGACCTCCTGAGGAGCTAAAGTCAAACCAGGAAAGCAAGGTTCCTGGACCGAGGGTCTCCACACTACTCTAGCTACACTTGCTGACTCTGCCTTGCAGTGTGCCGTCAGGCCACAGTGTGAGGGACACGCCCTGGAGCGGCAGGCTAGACTCACCACAATCTTGTCAATGCAGTCTTCCGTGGTCTCTGCTGATTCGCACTCTATTTGCCCTCCGCTGTTAACGCTCCATTCATCACACTTGAGTCTCTCAAGGTGACTCAATGCACACCACTTCACTGGGGCACTGTTACCAGAAATTTCTGGGCCTATAGTACAAAAAGAAAAGGAAGAAGAGGGGTCAGGAAGGAGAGGCACCTGCTGCTGTCTGTTATAGGTCAATGCTGCTAACTGCTTTACGCAGGTGAAGAGAGAAGCAAACATCCCATTCAAGGAGCTCATAATCATCTGGGAAAGCAAATACTATACAGACTATCTTTAGTTGATCTCATACATAAGTCATCTTTTCCTTTTTTGTAAGATTTTTTTCTTTAATTTTAAGTGTGTGTGTGTGTGTGTGTGTGTGTGTGTGTGTGTGTGTGTGTGTGTGTGCAGTACCTTCAGGGGCCAGAAGAGGGCATCAGATCCTCTGGAGCTGGAGTTACAGGCAGTTTTGAGCTGTCTAATATGGGTGCTGGGAACTGAACTAGAGTCCTCGCAAAAGCCATACTTGTGCTTAACCACAGAGTCATCTCTCCAGACCCCAGCCTTTTCTTTTGAGAAGCCAACTCTCTAACCTCAGGGCAGGCTAACATCTGAACTTTTCCCCTTCTTTCCTTCCTTCCTTCTTTCTTCAAATAGCATTTTAACTATGTTCATTGTTTGTCATAGGTTTCCATGTGGGAGAATGTAAGCTCTAATGGAGAAGGGGACATGTCCACCTCATTCACAAGGGCACCCTGCTGTTTAAGCAGCGCAACATGGGCTTGGTATAATACATGACTAGCAAAACATAGATTGATAGATAGATAGATGATAGATTGATAGATAGATAGATGGTAGATAGGTAGGTAGATAGATAGATGATAGATAGATAGATTGTAGATAGGTAGACAGACAGAGTAAATACATGTACACATGCTCATCTTTCAGGCTAGGTCCCTACATCACTCCCTTAAGGGGGCCTTAGCTCAACCCCGGGCCTAGGATCTGTTTGACTTTGTTTTTCACTGTTGTAGGACCTTGCTACTTTATTGTTTTTCATTCTCTTGCTTTGTAATTAGTTGTTCAGTAGTGTGACCATGTCTCAAACACTTGTCCTCTCCCTGGCCTGAAAAGTCCAGGACAACAGAATCCAATCCATGTTTGTAAGTCCAGCATCTAGCAGAGCCTGTGACTAGGCGTTCAATATATATATATATATCTCCTCTGGGTGTATAAATTATTAGGCAAACCTCCAATGCTTCCAGTGAAAGCCAGGGAAAGATCAACCTCCCTGCACCTCCAGCTTCGTTGTGCCCATGATGACCACAGTATTGGCAAGAGATGTGCAATCTGCAGAAACTCCAAGTTATTTACTTTGTAATAGCCTAATTAGCTTCATAAAGGGCATGGAGCTGCCCTGATGTATGTGGCGGGAAGGATTCTAGTACCAGCTCAGGTCACTCAAAAGGTGAACAGCCTTTTAAGCTCTTGGTGACCTCCAGGCCCTCTCATGGCTGATGCCACCCAGCATCAGTCCCACCCTGGTCTCACAAGCAGGACAGAAATAGGGAGATCAGGAGAGGCTTTCAGCCTCCAGAAAGACTATGGCTGCTTCTTGACCTTGCTGGGTTCCCCCACATTCCTGGGGTCACCTGGCTTCTCCTGAGTACTTACACACGCCTTCCCGTAAGTTCCGAATGGCAGTGACATAGTTATGGCCGAGGTATAGCCTGTAGTCCATCCTTGGGGGGACCTTTAGCAGCCCAACGGCAGAATCCTTAAACAGCAGGTTGATCCCAAAAGGAGAGCTGAACAGTTGGAAGTCACTTGATTTGCCTTTGCCAAAATGTTCCTGTTTCCAGAAAAATAAAAAATAAAAAATAAGTAAAAAACAGAGCAGTGAACAGCAACAGTAATAAAAGCAGGAACAAAAAGAACAAGGAAAATCTCTAGGAAACTGATTTTAAAAACACAGAAAACTTGGAGGTGTCAGGAGAGAAGGCATTTAGGCATGCCCATCACCTAGCACCTTCTGTGTCAGTACCCTGTAAGGACCATGCCGTAGTCTCCTTCCCTGTGCTCCTGAGCCTGTCTCCCTGCATGGCTGAGAACATAAAGGGAATTGTAGTGCAGAGCCTGACACTTAAACTCTTGATGGACAGATGAGTAGGCGGGACCAGAGGCATCTGTTTAACCAACCCCAGCCAAGAGGCGTAGAACTGACAGGGGAAGTCAGTCCCTCTGCAGCCAAGGTGCATATGGGGTGTGGGGTGTGTGTGTATGTGTGTGTGTGTGTGTGTGTGTGTGTGTGTGTGTGTGTGTGAGAGAGAGAGATAAAGATTCTCTTACCTTTTGGGGGAACAGCAGAGCCTTCTGGGATTTTTTTTTCTTTTTTCTTTCTTTCTTTTTTGTTTTTTGTTTTGTTTTGTTTTTGTCTTTCAAGGCAAGGTTTCTCTCACAGAGAGAACTCACAGAGCCCCACCTGCCTCTGCCTCCCTGAGTGCTGGGGGGATTTTTTTCAGGGCCTTGTAGGACTACCTTAGATTTCAAAAAGTGTCTCATTGGAGGTGATGATGTTGATACCAGTGGAGACACCTACTACTCTATGAGGAGTCCCAGCTGGGAAGGCTGGAGAGGTTGGTGACACATGACAGGGTCCCCCACCCCCCCCCCCCCCCCCCCCGTATCCTGAACACACAAGGACTGCCTTAGTGTGTCCAGATGTCAGGAAGATCTGAGCATAGAGTTGCAAGCACGAGACGGGATGGTGGGTAAAATACCTGGGCCACTTTGAGAACCTCCCAGATCAGGTCCTCCTTGCCGTCCACAGTTCGAGCCACAACAGCGTGAGAAGGGATCCGGGCTAGGTGGCAACTTTCATACTGATCCACCGGCTTGCGGGTGTTGTCAAGGCAGAGCAGCTCATACTGGTCCCTGTCCGCCTGATCCGGCAGGACCTCTAAGGAAAGGGCGGTTCAGGTGAGGCCATGGCAGGCGGAGCCCCTCCCTACCTTTGCAGTCCTGTGATCATAGGAAGCTTGAGCTGAAAGGCCTGGGAGGATCTCTGAGGGCCAATGAATATGCCAGAAGATGAGCCTACAGCAGAAAGGCATGGAGGCTTCTATGGGCCAGTGTAGCAATGACCGCCTTCATCCCATGAGTCTAAGCAAGACTGCTGACAGGTCAAGGTCAGCCAAGCTAACCTCCAAACCTTGGCTATAACAATTCTGCCCTGGAGGTAGGGCCATTATGGGGTTTGAGTGATAGAAAGAGGCCCATGTATCTAGGAAGAGACCCCAAACGTACTTGCCTCTGCACACATAGAAACTCAAGAAGTGATGGTGGAAAAGGCCCACGTGCCAGTGTCTGACTACTGCCTATGAAAAGGGCAATCAGGAACCTGCCAGGGTCTTTCCCCATCGCTCACCTTTTATGGTTGATTGCTTGACGAAGGCCACATCCCCAACGCCGTCTTTCAGACACCTGTGGGGAAGAAGCACACGGATAAGGACTCCTACAAGGCAGGCCCTGCTCCTGGTCCAGATCACACAGCCAGACTGCACATAAGGTCTGTGCCTGAGCAGCCCCCACAGCAGAGCCAGCTCAAGGGTGGGGTGCGGACATTCAGAGTACCGCTGAGATGGGGGGACGAGCCCACACAGGATGGATGACCCTCACTTTGTACCCCAAAGTGGCAAAAAGAAGGTGAAAAGAGTTTAATGTAAAAGAGCTTCAAGTCCCTAGTATAGAAGATGATTGTATTTCTATCCTGGTTACGTGGACTTTGGGGTCTAAGCAAAGCAAAAAGAGGGAGCAAGGTGCTGGGGGGGGGTGGTGGCGTACACCTTTAGTCCCAGCGCTCAGGAGGTAGAGGCAGGCAGGTCTCTGTGAGTTGAAGGCCAGCCTGTTTTACAAAGCTGGTTCCAAGACAGGAGAAACTCTGTCTTGAAAAACCAAAAACAGAGCTGGAGAGATGACTCAGGGGTTAAGAGCACTGACTGCTTATCCAGAGACCCTGAGTTCAATTCCCAGCAACCACGTGGTGGCTTATAACCATCTATAATGAAATCTGTTTTCCTCTTCTGGCATGTGGTCATACATTCAAATGGGGTGCTTATATACACAAATAAATAAATTTTTAAAAAAGAAAAACCACCACAAACAACAACAAAGTAAAGAGAGGGAGAGCAAGATACCAGCAACATGGCACAAAGTCCCACTCCTAACCAAGAGGCTTGGATAATCTGATTCCTGCTTAGAAAAATCACTTTTCTTCAAGGAAATATATCAACCACATTTCAGGGCAGGTCCCAAGCCCAGGGGTAGTTAGCCAAGACAAAACAGACTTCATGTTTTGTTTTGGTCTCCACCCCCACCCCACCCCACCCTCCTGCCCCCTGTACTTTTTGTTTGTTTTGACATTTGATGTTGGTGTTGGGGTGGGGTGTATTTGGGGGGCCCTAGGAGGAGTTGGGGGAAAGGAAAGAATATTATCTATATATATATATAATTTTTATTTTATATATATACCATATATATATAATATAAAAATTTTTTTAAGCCACATGTACTTTTGGGGGCAGGGCAGCATCCAGTCCATTGAACATGGTCTACTGCTGTCAGAGAGAACAGAGGTTCTGTCACATCCCCAGACAGGAATGTGTCAGTCCCTTCAGCGGCTGCCCAGCTGGATGAGAGGAGACACCAGCCAGATGTGAGAGTTCTGGAGGGAGAGAGGCCTCCCAGAACAGGGCTTGATCTTTGACATCAGATGAAAGGTAATATGGGCTAACTTGGCCTTGTGAGTCCCAGCTTGTACCCTGTCTCTCTGGGAGGAGTTTAAGCCACCTAGATACCATTAAGCAGGTGGGGATCTGCTTAGGGTCAACAAAGAACCCCCATTTGAGGACTTTCAGCACTGACCAACACAGAGAGGCAATCTCACTCACTTGAAGGCGCCTGTATAGCCAAAGTATGGTTGAGAAGGAGAGCAGCCACAGCCTGGACACAGTTGACACAGTTGGGGGAAGGCGACAGGATCTGCACAGGGGACACAACTGCCCGAGAAGAATGTGGCCAAAGCTGCTCAATACAAAGAAATGGATAACAGGACATAAGTACAATGCCTTCCCCCAGCCTGGGCTGGTGAGGGAATGCAGAGACAAGAAGCAATAAAAGAAGCAAGCAAACACAGTCCAGCCTCACCTTTACATGTGCTAAGCAGGATTTCTAAAACTGGAATAAGTTAACCCCTGCCCTGCAGTCACCCTCCCTCCCGGGGACACCAGCTGTACTTCCTGCCAGCCAACACTTGCCCTAGGCCTTTGTTGGCCTACTCTGCTCCCAGATCTTTCAGGAAAAGGGTGCCTCTGAGGACCGCAGAATAGCCTAGAGAGGTGCAAGACAACCTCATGACCAGCAGGTGGCACCAATGCATCCTTTAGTGGTAGGCAGGGGCGGGGGAGGTGTGGGATGGTGTGGGGTGGGGAGGGGGTGGGGGGGGGGTGGCGGAGGAGGGGGATGGGGGAAGGAGTAGGCAGGCCCAGCCACTAAAGCGAATATGAAAATCCACGTGGACCCATCTGCCCTTTGATTCCCTCCTCAGGACAGCCTCTGCTTGGGTGTGGAGAACTCACAACAACAACAGCAAAGGCTCAGCTGCCACCTCCCTTGGTGAGCTAGTGCTACAAACCTGCCGCTCTCTAGATGTTTCGCTCTCCCTCCACCACCTTGGGGTTCAGCTGACCCGTCTGACTAGCCCTGACTGTGTGACTTCCAGCAAGGATATCCAGACTAGAGACGACGGCTCACCTTTCTCAACAGATTGCGAGGCTCCGGCAAGTCACAGTAAAGTAAGCCGACAGGGATGTTCCATCCTGCAGACCGGCCCAGGCCCGTGTGGCAGGACTTCTTGCCTTGGAGCTGGTTGAACTGGAAGCCGGTGCCCTTCTTCACTACGGCCACAGCCCAGTAGAAGGTTTGTGGATCTGAAACAGGGGGGTGTGCATGGAGGACTTTCACGTGGCACCGAGAAGTACTGCTTAGCAGCGCGCTCGGCCGTGAGTGAGGGAAGAGAGACCTTGGGGGCGGGGCGGGGGGGGCGGGGCGGGGGGGGGCGAGGGTAACCTAGGTAGAACTGGGTTGTAGGAAGCCAGAGAAACCTCTGTAGGCTTAAAGACAGATGGTCCGTTTGTAAGCATCATTCCCGGAAAACGAAGGCTCAAGGAGCACCTGCACATGGGTCAAAGATGCTTTATTCACCTCTCTCTTACCAACCCAAGGCCTCCAGGAATGTGGAGCCACAACAGCGCCTCACGTTCCCTGCCCCCTCCCCAAAGTATTTGGTGTCCTCTGGTAGAGCGAGAGAGTCGGTCAGAGAGACCTCAGACCACTTCTTGGACTGTTGGGCTTCCGCTGTGTGCTATAGGGTGGGTTCTCC